>NC_073744.1:80598534-80911034 GCF_029784135.1 Toxorhynchites rutilus septentrionalis | reverse complement strand
CAATGTGGCAGAATTGATATCTGCATAAATATTAATAATATCATTATCAAAAGAAATTAAACGTATGTGCAAGTAGACCACCTCGCGTAGCGAGTAACTAGTGTGTAACAAACAGAGAGCATATCTGTAGTTCCACTAGTGCGGAAAGTTCTTATCAGACCATCCAACGGTGAAGTGCTAATCTCACACCGCGTAGGAGACTGATCGCATAGCAGAGTGAATATCTGTGGTAGATGCGATCGGTACAATAAGATTTCCCCCGGTCGAAAGCACAGTGTCTACACAGCAGAGAGAATATCTGCGCCGTGTGTAGCCAGCCGCGTTTAGATTGTAAGAAACAATCGCCATATAAAATATCGCGTTTAGATTTAAGAAAATTCTAAAGAAAAACTAATCAAATTTCTTCACCCCCGAGATATAGGATTTGATGGACCGTTTCCATCCCTATAATTTAAGAAATCGAGAAATGAACACGGAAATGAACAATTCTCCTAACCCAATACCTCCTCCTCCACCTCAACCGAATCCTTTACTACCCCCTAGACAGAACATAAATCGAATTGAAGAAACAAACAGAATATTCGAACAGGCTGAAAAGATTACGAAATCTCTCCAAACACCCCAAGCGGTGAGAGAACTGCAACCATTCGACGGCAATCCCGTTAAGTTGCATAGTTTCATTAGGTCCGTCGAACATTTTATGCCATTCATGGAACCTATTAAAAATACACCTTTCGAGCAAATTTGGCTTCAAGCTATAAGAAGCAAAATAATTAATGAAGCGGACCAAGTCCTAGAAACTTATGGAACTTCTCTCAACTGGGATGAGATTAAAGCAAATCTCATCGCTTATTATAATGATAAACGTGACTCAGTCACACTTACCCGCGAGCTGTTTCAACTTCAGCAAAACGGATCAGTTGAACAATTTTTTGGACAAGTACAAAATCTTCTATCCTTACTAATTAATAATACTAATATTTCTCCAAGAGAAGAGAATATTAAAAATGATAGAAACTCGACGCATAAGGAAAATGCTCTACAGGTTTTCCTAGCAGGGCTGAAAGAGCCGATTGGAGGGAACGTGCGTGCACGTCAACCCAGAAATATAAAACAAGCATTTGATGCTGCGGTAGAAGAACGTAACTATCAAAGTCGTACGGGCTTAAGTAAACCGACTTTAACACCACGTTTACCCAAACCAATACATTTTTATCCTCAATTACAAACTCGTCAACCGATGTTTAATCATCGACCATTTATTCCCCGTCAACCATATCAATCATATCAGCATGAAAGTATTCCAACCAGACCAAACTTTACGCCTCGTTTTCCAGCTCCACCTCAGGGCAATAATACCAACAATGGACAACTTCGGAAAGCATTACCGAGTCCAATGAATGCTGATAAACCCATTCGCTCTAAATATGTAAATTACGTTAATAGACCACCGCATAATTATAATGCAAGAAGCCAATTCTTTCCTGCTGTCCCACCGAGACCAGCACGGATAACGGAATTAAGAAATATTGAACAAACTCAACAAAACGCTCAAGAGTATCAATACGAGTATCAATGTTATCCCTTGGCAAGTTATCACCACGATTACTACCCAACGCCAATGGATAATTATTCATACGAAGAAGACCATTCAGAAATACATTTAGAAAATGAGCAAGAAACTTCCAATGAGACCTACGAACAAGAAACTTCTAGCGAAGCAGTCGATAACCTAAATTTTCAACTGGAAAGCACATCCCATTTCCCCAGGTAAACTGAAAAAATTTCATCCCTTACATGGAAATTCCCACACGTCAAGGGTTTGGATTGAAATTATTGATAGATACGGGAGCTAACAAAAATTATTTATGCCCCCGATTCGTGAAAAAATCCTTTGCGCTGCCTACACCAACTGTTGTCTCCAACATCTCAGGCACTCACAAAATTAAACGATATGTCGACTTCAATCCATTTCCCGACTTAACTGATAAATCGTTCAAATTTCATATTTTTGATTTTCATAATTTTTTCCACGGCCTTATTGGGTATGAAACGCTTCAGGAACTTAAAGCGAAGATTGAAACAGATGACAATTCCATAACCATATTAGGAACAAAACTTCAGATGCTCAGAAAACATCCAGAACCTTTCTCAAAGGAAATTTCAAGAGAAACCATTCATAATATAGAGATACCAGTTTCCGAGCAATCAGGTGATTTTTTACTAGAAGATGATCTCGAAATCAATACAAACCTTTTCATATGTGCTGGTTTATACCAAGCAGTAGGTCATAAAGCCATTGTCAGTCTCAAGAACAGTTCAACTGAGAATCAAACACTTTCATTAGATTATCCACTTGAGATCACTCTTAATAACTTTGAATGCTTGGTTGAGCAAAACGAATCCAATTTTTTGGAAGCTCGTCCTGACAGATTCAGAAAACTTATGGACCAACTTCGTCTGGATCATTTAAACAGAGAAGAGAAAAATAGTTTGATCAATGTCATTGAGGAAAATCAAGATATTTTTCACCTCGACAACGAACCCCTTACAGCTACTAATGTTGTGAAACATAAAATTTTGACCCATGATGAGATACCTGTGTATCAGAAAAGCTATAGGTATCCTCATTGCCATAAAGAGGAAGTCGGCAAACAAATTCAGAAAATGCTTGATGAAAACATAATTCGTCCTTCTACGTCACCATGGAATTCACCCATTTGGGTCGTTCCGAAGAAAGCGGATGCTGCAGGTATTCAAAAATGGAGAATCGTCGTTGATTACAGAAAGCTCAATGCTAAAACTGTGGATGATAAATTCCCCATACCGAATATCACGGATATCCTAGATAAATTAGGGAGAAGTAAATATTTTACAACCCTAGATTTAGCTTCGGGATTCCACCAAATTCTGATGGAAAAAGACGATATTCAAAAAACTGCATTTTCAACTGAGAACGGCCACTACGAATATCTAAGAATGCCATTCGGGCTGAAAAACGCCCCGGCAACATTTCAGAGAACAATGAATGCTGTGCTGGTAGGCCTAGCCGGATTTATCTGCCTAGTGTATATGGACGATATCATTGTATTCAGCAGCAGTTTACAAGAACACTGCAACAACTTAAATAAAATTTTCGCTGCTCTTAAAAAAGCCAACTTAAAAATACAGCTCGACAAAAGTGAATTTTTGAAGAAAGAGGTCTCCTTCCTCGGTCACGTGGTGAATGAAGAAGGTGTAAAACCAAACCCAGAAAAAATTGAAGTTATCCAAAATTGGCCAATTCCCAAAACCGAGAAGGACATTAAATCCTTCTTAGGAACACTGGGATACTATAGAAAATTCATAAAGGATTTCAGCCGGATAACGAAACCGCTAACACAATGTCTTCGGAAAAATGAGAAAGTAGAACATACTCCAGAATTTCTAAAAGCATTCAACAAGTGCAAACAGATACTTTCTAGCAGCGCTATTCTAATACACCCAGATTTCGAAAAAACCTTCATATTGACAACAGATGCATCCAAATACGCAATAGGAGCTGTTCTCTCACAAGGTCCAATCGGAAGAGATAAACCTGTTGCTTTTGCATCGAGAACACTCAGTCAAACCGAAGAAAAGTACTCCACTATTGAGAAGGAGTTACTAGCTATTTATTGGGCAACCAAATATTTCCGACCGTACCTTTTCGGAAATAAATTCATTTTATACACAGATCACAAGCCGCTTACTTGCGCCGTGAACTTGAAAGATCCATCAAGTAAAATTGCCAGATGGATGATTGCTTTAATGGACTATTCCTACGATATAAGATATCGTGCCGGAAAACAAAATGTCGTTGCCGATGGCCTCTCTAGAATTCCCCAAAATTTAAATCTGAATGAAGAACAAAATGATTCTTCATCAGACGCTGCTACGCAACATTCGGCAGACACCGATGACTCGGAATTTATCGCATGTACCGAAAAACCGGTAAACACTTTTTCCAATCAGATCATTTTGAAAATAGATGGAACTGAGAGTGAGACCACCGGAGAACAAGTTTTTCCCAAAGTCCTAAGACACACGTTTACAAAAGTGAATTTTGGTGTACCAATATTACTAAGAATATTCAAAGAATTCATGGATCCTAAAAGAGTAAATTGCATTTACTGCCCAGAAAATCTCATCAACACCCTTCAAATTGTGTATAAAAACTATTTTTCTCGCGTCAAAACGTTTAAAGTAGTTATTTCACAAAAGTTCTTAATTGACTTAAAAACTGAAGAAGAACAGAATGAAGTCATAAATACAACACATACAAGAGCTCACAGAGGCATCGAAGAAAATCTGATGGCTATCAGCCAGAAATTCTACTTCCCGAACATGAAAAGGAAAGTTAGAACACACGTCACATTGTGCAATACGTGTAAAACTGCTAAATATGAGCGACATCCTTATAAATTGAACCTAGCCCAAACTCCAATACCTAAAAAGCCGCTAGACATAGTTCATGTTGATATATTCATATGTCAACCAAACACGTTCATATCCGTGGTAGACAAATTATCGAAGTTCGGAATGCTTTTTCCAATTAAATCGAGATCGATTCCTGACGTCCGTTCAGGACTGACAAAATTCTTCTCAACATATGGGATACCCAGACTTTTGGTCAGTGACAATGAACCAGCACTAAAGTCTGTTGAAGTAAGAGGCATGTTAGAAGAACTAGGAATTGAAACATATTTCACACCATCTAATAAAAGCGAAGTGAATGGAATCGTTGAACGATTTCACTCAACAATTGCAGAAATGTTTCGCTGTTGTAGATCGAAACATGAGGGATTAAGTAAGAAAGAGTTGTTTAGAGTCACTGTAGCACTTTATAACGACACTATTCACTCTTCAACCAAGATGCGACCCAAAGAAGTATTCTTTGGAATAAAAGAGGGAGAGGTGAGACCGAGTAACATTGAAGAAATTGTTAGGAAAAGGAATGAAATATACAATGAAGCAACATTAGCTCTCATTAAAAAACAAAAACAAGATTTACAGCACCACAACAAAAACAAGGAAGCTGACCCATCACTGGAAGTGGACGAAACTGTATACGTCGCGCGCCAAGGGGTCAAAAGTAAAACAAAGGATAAGTATAAACGATATCAAATCGCAAGAGATAACACAAAAACCTTCCAAGATCAGAATGGAAGAACGATACATAAAACAAAAATAAGACGTCAAAGAAAATGACGTCTCGAAACCCAAAGTAGTACTCACATATTTCTCTATTCCAGATTAGCCCTTGATGTTACAGCAGAAGTGACGATAACAGACCTCTCACGACATGATGGAATAATAGCATTTAGCGAGAGAGAAGCGAAGATTATCACATCTCAACATTTCCATCTCCACATCGTGGATTTGGAAAAGTTCGAAAGTAGTTTCACCAACCTCCAGTATACGTTACACCAGTTCGAACGACAAAATTTCACGAAACCATACCTTAAAACATTGGACATTAGGATGAAACAAATTTCCAACAATTACAAACAGTTGAAACCCATACACCGACAGAAACGAGGACTCTTAAACCCATTAGGAACGTTTATCAAATCATTGACCGGCAATTTAGACGACGACGATTTACAATTAATCCGACAAACGATAGAAAATTCAAAAACCAAAACCAACACACTTATTGACAACAACAACCGACAAATCAGAATCAATCAGGAATTCGAAGCTAAAATTAACAATTTAATTAGCCACGTAAATGAAAACCAAATTGAGGTTTTAAGAAGAATATCGAGAATTGCCAATAACGTAAACACAGAATATGAAAATCATTTAAAAGGAATAGTTCACGATCTATTTTTCAATCTAGATCTACTAAACAACCAACTAAGAGACATTTTTGAAATTGTACAACTATCGAAAATAGGGATTTTATCTAGGGCAATATTAAACAATAATGAAACAGAGTTTGTACTAGAAAAGTTAGAAGAACAAAATATTCACATTAACAATATTGACCAAATTTATGAATTTCTTAGTATAGAAACACATCATGAAAGTACAAAAATAATATTTGTGATCAAGATCCCAATATTTATGTCAGAAAAGTTCCAATATATTAGATTTGAAACATTACCAAGAAAAAACAGAATTATATCGACACCCTACAACTCAGCTGTTCTGAGTAAAACACTGACACTAGGAATAAATAACGAATGTACAATTGTTGAAAATTATAGAATTTGCCAAAGACAGGAGCTCACGAATTTAACAGGCGACGGTTGTATCGACAACGCATTAAGAGGAATCAACGCATCTTGCCCCTACGAGGAACATCGCATCGGAATGGACATTAAGCCTATCGACGACCACACGCTGATCGTGAGAAACGCTGATAAATCCGTTCTTCTGGATTCAAATTGCAACATCAAATCGAGACAGATAACGGGAACTCTACTGATCAAATATCCAAACTGCTCTGTTTCAATCAATGGAAGCAAATACGACGACAAGAGGACAATTAATCATCACGAGATCAGAATTATTTCAACAATTGGAGTGAACTTTCAGCCAACAGTAATCTTCAACCAACCTGATCTGCAACAAGTAAACCTGCTTAGAATTGAAAACCGAGACCACATCCATAAACTGCAAAGAGACCACATAACACTGCAACATACTACGATTGGATTCCTGATTCCACTCGCAGCCATGATCATAGGATTGGCAATCATGAGCCTGAAGAAACATATTGGAGTATACACCACACCACGAAATGTATCAACAGAGGTAAAACCCTATGCTAACACAAAAAGCATGACATCTTCCCTCTCCTCAGATCAAACCCAACAGGACAAATCACTAGAAAACCCAGCACAAACAACTTCAACGATACTCGCAGAAGTTCATCTATGCAACAATCAACAACAGCGGTTTCAATTCTAGCAGCCTCATCGAATTGTACCTCCGAAGAAAACAACTTAAGATTCGAGACGAATCTTCATTAGGGAGAGAGTAGTTAACACCCACATCCCCATGTACTACACGAACAGATCAACTAACCACCGAACAACAGCGGTGACCCACTTCCAATAGAGCTAACGCATCAGTTCTCCGGGCGACACATGAACAAACAGCGCATCATCATTGACGGCGCATCGACCTGAATATTTGCACCATCAACATCATCGATACCAACGACCCATCGAAACATCGACCTATCGTTCGATACACAATCCTAAGGCTCAGCGCTTTGGCCAGGTCGAAGTCCACCACGATCGAGCTCACCGGAATCAAACTGGAGAATCAGCATAACCGTACGCCGCGTTAGGGAACTCAGCTCAGGCTAATTAGTAAGGAATAAAGTCAGTCATAATTCGATGTTCAAGTGAGGTAGTTCGTTTATAATTTTTTTAAAAAACCTTCCCAAAGGCCTAACTTCTTTAACTTATATATATATATATATATATATATATATAAGTAAGAATCAGAACATAGCATAACTGCATACTCGAAACAAACATATTTTTTACATTTCATGCTGTTGTTGCGTATTTTCGGGTCTTTTATCAAGAATGTATAACGACCTTCCAGATAATTACCATATGATAAAGGTTCTGGAATATGAAGTTTGCATATTCTTCATCTCTGTATCTTTGGTAAACTTAGAATTAATGTCTTTTTATAGATGGGCATAAAAAGATGATATGAAATGATTTCTGGGAACTTCCTTTTCTTTTTCTTGTTTTCTTGTTGATATTGTCCATTATAAAAAAATTATAGGAGGTTGTGTCCGCGGTTGTAGAACTACACTGTTATTTTATATAAGTCGCTTGTTCATACCTTCGGATATTATTCTATGATGTTGTGAAATTTTAGAAACAACTGCTTAGTAGAATAATCTCTGAAATGGATTTTTCATTGTAGAATCATTCGACGATAATTGATTGATGATTCATTCATGCCCTCGCAAAACAATATACTAGCTGATCGTATGTCGCAATTTATTTCATACCTCGAACGCTATTCCGGTGGCCTTTTTGGCAATTGAAATAGACTCGATTATATACATGTTGCACCAGCACCAATATTCCACATCTCATAATTACATCAATATATCTTTGGCACCGCATGGAAACAACAACAATGACAACACTTGCAAGTATCAAATATCATGCTACATGTTATTTAGTATTGACTCAAAGGAATCGCACCTCTAGGCATCGTTCGTACAACGTAAACCAAGCGCCAAACAAGCGTTCGCCATAGCATGCATACAGAGCCATACATTGGTGGCTTGAAACTACTAGGAATATAAATACTTTTCATCATTTTACGCTATTCTCAAAAGAAACGCTTCTGTTAATATTACTGGCATCGAAAAAACAGGAAGTGGGTTATATCTATGGTATAACCGCAATGGTGACGTAGGACTATCGTTGATTCAGTGATCATTTGTTTGAAGTTGAATCTGAATCCATTCTGAATGAATGACTAAATGAATATTTGAGGCACTTCGAAAACGAGAGCTCTTTCGCTTGCATGTTTTTATATCTGCCAAGAGGAACTGGTAGATTATTTTGCATCAGCGATATCTTTCCAGATTCTTCTCGATAATCAGCAAATGTAAAGAGTTGCGCGCGTGTATGTGTATGGGTGTGTGTGTGTGTGTGACGGTTGCTCCGATGTCTCAAGCGGAACCAATTTTCGATGCTGGTATTCTCTCGGTCGTTTCCTCTTCTCTTAATGATAATGAATCCCTTGATCCCTCGCCGTCCAGCTCGTCCAGCTCGTTCAACTCGTTCAGTAACGATGTTGTCTTGTCGATGTCCTCACGAAAAATGAATGCGTTTCACCACCACAATATCGCTTAAGTATGCTTTTTGTCCGTGACTGAATCGAAAGAAGGTGTGGTTTACGATGGAAATTTGGAAGGCAAACTAGAGGCGAATGAACTGTTTGAGTTTGAAACTTTCGGCGACTGAGCAATAATTGAAAATTATATGATTTTCGCGTTGCGAAACATTTTCGAACTGTATTCGATACGAAAATATTCTACTGATGGGGGAGAATAATCTTCAGATGCTTTCCTGCTAATTAGTTGCACTTGATTGAAAAATCACAAAACCAAATGTATTCGATCGCAGCAGTACTATGTGGATAGAAAACATTAAAATAAACTCTTCCGCTTGAACATAATTTTCAATTCCAAGGGAACTGGCAGATTATTTAGCAGTAACGATGACATCATTCCGGATTCTTCTCGAAGTCCACCACCAGTGGTTAATGCTAACTTGATAACCACCTGTTAATTGCACTTGATTGTAAAATCACAAAACCAACTGTATTTGGTTGCAGTTTTACATGGATAGGAAACATTAAAATAAACTTTTTCACGTGAATGTATTTTTCAATTCCCAGGGAAACTGGCAGATTATTTTTCAGCAACGATTGAATCTTTCCGGAATTTTCTCGATGCTGAATGGCATCCAAACGAAAAAAAATCCGTGCGTGTATGTGTGTGTGTGGCGGCTGCTTCGATGTCTTCCCGGGGAACCGTTTATCGATGCTGATACTCTCTTGGTCACCTTCTCTTATCCTCCTCCTGCCTCCTGACTTTTCTGCCCTACCTCACAGTTCCAAACAAACTGCATGTCTTTCAGGTTAGGTCAGGCTAGGTAATGAATCGCTCGATCCCTTGATTCCTCGCCGAAAAAGAATAATTTTCAGAAGCTTTCCTGTTAATTGCGATCGATTGAAAAATCACAAAACCAAATGTATTTGGTTGCATTGTGATATGGATAGAAAACATTCAAATAAACTCTTTCCCATCAATGTATTTTTCAATTCCCAGGGGAACTGACAGAGTATTTTTCAGCAACGATTAGTTCTTTCCCGATTATCCTCGATACTCGAAGCCCACCAGTGGTTAATGCTAACTCGATAACCACCTGTTAATAGCACTTAATTGAAAAATATTTGGTCACAGTGTTACATGGATAGAAAACATTAAAATGAACTCTTTCGCATGAATATATTTTTCAGTTTTCAGGGGAACTGGCAGATTATTTTTCAACAACGATTGAATCTTTCCGGAAATTTCTCGATGCTGAATGGCACCCAAACGAAAATAGTTCCGCGCGTGTATGTGTGTGTGTGTTGGCTGCTCGCATGTTTCAAGCGGAACCGTTTGTGGCATCACTCTCCTCCTGATGGATTCCCTTTCGGCCTAAGGTGCACAAACAGGCTCTTGGTGACACCGTTCATCCGCGCTTTCATGATAAACGAAGAACTTCACCACAACAGCGACAACATGCTCCAATCGCTGTTCAATTAGAACTGAGTGGATTTCCGAGCGGCGCTCGCTTATATACCGATTGGTGATTTCAATAGCCTGTTTTGAAAGCAATTTTAAGACTATTGAAACAAGTTTTTGGATCAAAAAGTAACAGGTATATAACGCGTAGACATTTTATCTTTCGAATGAAGTGTTAATCATACCATTTCGTTCAACTGTTTAGGAGCTATTAACGCTCAAAATCTCGGTCTCCGGCGTAACGCTTTCGTTTTCGAAACTTTGATTTTACACCCCGGTATAGAAATGAAAGACGTAGTCCTACGTCAAAAGTTGCATTACTTTCTCATGCTCGAGAGAAGCGCAGCTGTCACCCTTAGTGGAGGAAGTTTTGCTACTGGCAAGCGAAACCTAATCACATACAAAATTCCAGAACGTTATTCACTTTCTTGGTGACTAAACAAGTGAAATAAACTCTTTTTGTTAATAACAACCTTTTCGAGTAGCAGCAGTAGCAATGCTTCATTATGGTCAATATTAGCGCAAATGCAATCCTAGTTAGAAGCTGTTTTGCGACTGGCACGTGAACCCAAATAACTTATAACATTCCAGTAAGACATTCAAGATGCTTGGTATACCCAAAATAATTTTTCGGCGCACAACCTTAACGCTTGTTTCGCCATAACGTCAGTTTAATGCATTGATGCATTCTCAAAGGCACCAACGAAGCCCTTATGATGACGGAAAACAAACTATGATAACTGCTTGGAAAACAGACTGAATTATGCCACACAGCTTGTATTCTGCTGTAACACCCATCAATGCGAATTCGCTGATGAGTTTGTCAAGAGCGACCGCCTTCATCAACAGCGGGGGGAGCTTGATTTTGGTTGCTGCCTGGGTAACGGCGTTTACCTTTTTGATCGACGCGCCGAAATCTCCTACTCCGCTGTTATTCGATGCGGTGTTCCACTCGCGAGGGCTCGGTTCAGTGCGAGCGCTTTTCACTGCACCAACATCGCGTGCATCATTAGATGGCTTGCCTCGAAATTTTATTGCCCCTGGCAATGCGTTCGTTTTTTGCAGGGCTCGAGCCTGCATTCCTCTTCTTCTTACTCATCACACACTACGCGAAGCGTCCAATTTATGACGCGGAAAAAAACACACGATACGAATAACGCGAAAAACAGAAAAACCAAACGACGATATCCAAGTTGGATTACCACTGGTGGGGTCCAATCTTAGATCGATGCGCAGTGAAAGCAAAGTGAACTGGATTGCTCAACAGTCCGATGCCGAATGAAAGTTTGTCTCAGCGAGATCCACTGTTTATACTCTAGGCAAGTATTCCCCTTCATTCTTCTACTTTTCCTTTGGTCACGGAGACTTTGAATCCTACGATTTCCCCTCCGTTGGTCGTCGATAAGTTGCTCGTTATTGACAGCTCTGTTCGGGAAAGCACACAAATGGATAGAACAAATGTATAGGAAAATGGAAACGCTTAAAGTTTTCATGAATTTTAACCATTTACAAACCAAGGGATTCTAATGTTTAGCATATTAAACAAATCTTACGGAATTTCCGATTCTTTTAGTATGTAAATCGCCAAAATCCGTTCGCGGCAAAAATAGTTATTAACGTTATCTTTATTTCATAAAAACGTGACCTGTTTTCTGATTTGGCACCCTTAATGAAAGACGTAGTTCTACGTCAAAAATATCCCCGAAACTGTAACTGTTCAAAATTACCATAAGTCACCGTTTAGTTTATAGTTTACTGTTTGCAATTCTTCCACAAGTGAAATTCTTTCACAATTGTGTAGCCAGCAAACATTAAATCGTATAATTTTGCGTACTAAGTCTTACAAGAAATCCGAATAAATCGTAATCGCATATAATATCAATCAAAATATGTATCGTGTATATTTGAAATCGCATAAAATGTAAAAACTCGATTTTATATACCATTATCAAATTATGTCGTAATTTGGTATAATAAACATCAATTTTATAATGTACATAGTCGTAAAATATATTTAATCCGCGTCATATGCGTATATTACGCTGATGCTGTTTGTGTGACGTATAAGCGTATAATTAAAATCAATTCAGTACTGTAGTAAATCGTGTTGCATGCTGAAGAAAATCATGAAACAGTAAATCATATTAGATCCTAAAAAAGAACATATTACATCATATTGAAATGTCAATGAAATACTGATGCACTCGAAAGTTTTAACCGCTGTTTAATTAAATTTCAGATAGCCTCGCGAGATAGCTGGTGGATGATAATCCAGACGACCGGAGTTCGAACCCACATCGGAGCAGTTTTCACCAATCAACAATCTGTGCCATTTTAAACATTCATATTCCACTCCCAACACAAGTCAATTAAACAATTATTATTTCTAAAAAAATAAATACTTATATATAAAAATGGCGATTCGTGAGACTATAATTAACATTTCACAAAAATATTTTGCGCCATTTGTTTTTTTTCTATGTCTGTAATAAATCGTATATGAGTATGGCAAAAGTCGTATTTGGTGCTTTGACGATTCATGAATATATTCATATTAGATCACATTTCAATTCCAACATAATCGCTATTATAGCCGGTCAAAGTTGCATATTCATCCAAACAAATTCGGCAAGCATTTGCCATGTATGTATATTGCCTCCACTTTTGCATGCATATGCCAGTTAGGCGCATTATATGCCAACCAAATTTTAGGGCATATGATGTTATATATACGCTTGTTATGCGATTTAATGTTTGCTGGGTATGTATGACCATTATATTTAGCAAATAACTATACGAATGTCAAACATTTATATTTTGCTTTTGAACGTATGAATCTAACGACGAATATATCGACGAATAGTTAATATATGGATCCGTTCAACCCATTTACAAAAGGGACTGAAATCAAATAAGAATAATCGGGTAATGATCTTATGCATTATATTCAATAAATATTCCACGCCACTAACATTAATTTATACATTTCATTCAACAATATTCTAGAATATGAAAAAAGGCACTTGTCCAAAAAAGTTACTCCTATACTCGCGTCGGTGTGTCAGACCGAAAGTGTTGAAAAAGTGGCTCACGTCCCCTTTGTACCAACACATGCGATACGCTACACAATAACGAATGACGAATAACGAAGCTAGAGAGAATCGCAAAGTCGTAGTGTTGATATTTTCTGAGAAATGAACGAATTATTGATTTCTCGGTCTGACAGACCAATGCGCGAGTATAGGAGTGTTAAATAAATAAATACTTTATGTAAATCACTACATCACTCTACGAAATTGAAAATTAGGAATGAACGATTCATTAAGGGATTCTCGAGGTATGCAGAAATTTGTGTTTCATTTGTTTGGCAGCAACATCCACCAAACCCCCCACCCCCCTTAAGATAGGGGGGGAGTGTCTAACCACCATAGAAACATTTATTACACCCTAAAACTTTCACATGCAAAATTTCGTTCAATTTGCCTTATTAATTCCCGAATTATACAGAAACTTGTGTTTCATTTGTATGGCGTATCCTAATTGGTTGCGTGTCCGCTACTGAGCAAACGTTTCCGAGCTCATAACTCAGGGCCCTCAACTGACCATCTTCATCAAACAAGCATCATGTGACGGTAATCCCAGTCCCTTAATGCTGCCTTACTATTAATAACTTATAATAGTAAGGCAGCATTAAGGGACTGGGATTACCGTCACATGATGACTGTTGATGAAGATGGTCAGTTGAGGGCCCTGAGTTATGAGCTCGGAAACGTTTGCTCAGTAGCGGACACAGCAATCGAAGCATCATATCAACAGTCCCGCTGTGTGTGGTATAAACTGTAAAAATTCGAACAATAGGAATATTCTCACGCTGTTGGTACTGGCAGCTCTGCTGGTAACGATTCTGTAACGATTGAGGCGGGCTGTCATGGAAGTTGTCAAAGTGACAGTCCAAACGGTACGAAATAACGGAACAGCACATCATACAAGTTTCATTCGCATTCTAAAAGCCACAAGCACATGTAGTGAATTAAAAGAGTGAACTATATTAAAACTTATATTTCTAAAGTAAAACTATTGAGACTTACAGCTAGTAAAACTTAAGTCTATACTAAAGTTATATAGGCATAAAAGTTGTAAGTAGCACATTGATACGATGAAACTTAACCTAACGTAAAAATATACATACAGATTCCGCGTGTGAATGCCTATATTAAGGTTAGGATAGGGCGCTGTTCCATCCATGCAACCGATTTTTGTGAGTATAGCTCAAGAATTTATATGAATCAAAACTAATTTAATAAAATTATAGCAAAAGCTACATTACAACTAAACGGAATTTCGTAATTTGCTCGACGAAATCGAACAAAGGATCGCGCCTAACCTAACTACCGCAACATTCTTTTGAAAAATCGACCGCAGTTGACCTCGTCGATATGAATCAAACTCCAAAGAAAGCGATTCCAGAGAAGCCCTGCGACTATACATTGCAAGACGCACAAACGCTCGACGAGAATCGGACAGATTGCGTACAGTGCGACCGCCGGAACGGCGATGAAAGTATGGTGCAGTGTGATGGTTGTCAGTTATGGTGGCATTTCTCGTGTGCTGGCGTTTCCGGTTCGATCAAGGATCGATCATGGTCATGCACTAAATGCCATGTGGACTGCCGAGAGAGTATCGCATCTACGTCCCGAAGATCGCGAATGTCTAATAAATCAGCAAAAGTAAATTTACAGCTTGAGAAGCTGGAGAAGCTCCAAGCCATCGAAACCAAGTTCGTCGAAGAAAAATATAAATTGCTCGAGTCTCATCTGGAGCCTGAAGACGAACACGGTAGTGTCCTGAGCAAGCGTAGCCGGACTAGCAAGCAGAGTAGGCTTTCTCGTATCGCAACTTGGGTGAGTAAATGTGCAGAGCAGGAGGAGGAAGCAGAGGTTCCTACATCGAAGGACGCCACTCCAATGCCGCCAGTGCCTCCCACATACGTGAACGCCGTTGCAGTAAGCAGTCATATTCCGCACCAGCAGCAGCTACCGGTTAACGATATACATCAGAGTCCCTTGGAACGTCCATCGCTGCCTAAGCAACGTTCTGCGCCTCCCTCAATGATCTTCGTGCCGGAATTTGGAAAATCGGAAACAGATCCGAAACAGTATGAACAACCAACAAGACATGCTGTTTTCAACAGAATAGCAGAAACAGTTCCTCTGGCACAATCTACCCCAGGACCTGTGCAACTCATCGAGCAGCATCCCACCTTGGAAGCGACCAACGTTCCTGCGCTACTGATTAATTCACCTGATCCTGAACGTGTATCAACCGATTCGCCAGCAATAATGCCAGTATTCGTGAGAGCCCGTGAACCGGAGTCAGCATTGCCGCCCCCAACCACATTCGCATCAGCTCCTGCAGCCCTTGGACCCGAGTTGGCTCCTCCACCACCGGTTCCAGCGGTGAACCCGTTTATCACAACTGTACCACAAACTCACCTCGCATCTTTACCAAGAGAAGTATCTTTCCCTGTGCCACCAGGTAGGTCAGATAATAATCCGATGCAAACGAATATACCACCAAACATCAACGATGTGAACATTGAACATCTAATGAAACAATTCGGTAGTATTGCTTTGTCACCCTCGCAATCGCCATTGTTTAACATGAATTTAGCCACCTTTGCCCCTACCCCCTCGCAGTTAGCCGCCAGGCAAGTCATGCCGCGGGATTTACCCCTATTTTCTGGAAATCCAGCTGATTGGCCAGTTTTTATGAGTAGCTTTATAAACACAACATTAACTTGTGGGTTCTTAAGCGCTGAAAACATTTGCCGCCTTCAACGTAGCCTGAAGGGCGCCGCATACGAAGCTGTTCAAAGCCGTTTGCTCCTTCCTGAATCCGTCCCCCATATCATGGAGACGCTTCAGTTGCTTTACGGTCGGCCTGAACTACTAATATCAGCCCTCCTGGAAAAGGTGCGAGCAACGCCTCCGCCTAAAATGGAAAGATTCCAAACCATCATTGACTTTGGAATGTCTATTCAAACTCTATGCGATCATTTAGAAGTCGCCGGTCAAAGCACACATCTGTCAAACCCCTCTCTTCTCGCGGAACTCGTCGCCAAACTTCCCCCTCATCTTCAAATGGAGTGGGGTTCGTATCTTCAGGGATTCCCTGAAGTTAATCTTAAAACCTTTGGATATTTTATGTCGAGTGTAGTGAAAGCTGTGAGCAAAGTGACCGTATATGCCAACAGCAGTGTGAAATCAGGTGCAATCGTGAAGAATACTATGCACACAAAAGGAAATATGAACACGCATCAAGGTGATATGGAAGACAGTGCTAGTATCCCGTCGTTTACCAACCGAGAGGAGGCAAGGCCATGTCCAGCTTGTAAAGATACCGGTCATCGGATCCAGAACTGTTCAACCTTCACATCCCTTTCTGTCGCGGACCGTTGGAAGTATGTGCAATCCGGTGGACTGTGTCGAAACTGTTTGAACGCTCACGGCAGAAGAAGTTGTAGAAAACCGTCCAACTGCGGAATAAACGGATGTGAGTTCCGCCATCATCCACTTCTACATTCATCGCGTAGTAGTTCAGATGTAAAGGCCTTAGTAAATACTGCAGAAAATCATTCACATCGATTAGTGAAACAGACACTACTTTTCAGGATAATACCTGTCACATTACATGGACCCAAAGGAGCTGTGGACACCTTCGCGTTCTTAGACGATGGTTCATCCTTGACACTAATCGAAGATAGTTTAGCTAGGGAGCTTGGCGTAGATGGTGTAACGATGCCTCTATGCCTATTGTGGACTGCCAACGTAACCAGAGTGGAGAAAGAATCGCAGTTGATATCACTGGCCGTTTCTTCAACTGGAGGAAGGAAATTTACTTTGGAGGAGGTTCAAACGGTTAAAGAATTGTCGCTACCCACGCAGTCACTATCGTATGAATATCTCTCGAAGCAGTATACTCATCTTAAAGGAATACCTGTCATAAGCTATTCAAAAGCTGTTCCAAAACTTCTAATTGGAGTCAACAACTTGAACTTGATGGTTCCACTGAAAATTCGCGAAGGATCCAGACAAGAGCCAATCGCCACAAAAACGAGACTTGGTTGGTGTATCTACGGAGGCAGAGCAAGCAACGGTCAAAAATTATCTGTCAATTGCCATGCTTGCGGATGTGAGTCAGATCAAGCTCTTCATGACATCGTCAAGGAATTCGTTACCATGGATGAAGTCGGAGTTTTACCTGGGACTCCACTATTGTCGAAATCCGATGAACGTGCTCAACAATTGTTGCAGGATACTACAGTTCGAGTAGGCAGTCATTTTGAAACCGGCCTACTTTGGAAGTTCGACCATATAGAATTGCCGGATAGCTATAATATGGCTCTACGTCGACTTGAATGCTTGGAGAGAAGAATGCATCGTAATCCAGATCTGAAGCAGGTTTTACAACGACAATTGGAAGACTACCAATCCAAAGGCTACGCCCATCGAGCAACCGAAAAAGAACTGAACAGCGCAGACTTGCGACGGGTATGGTATTTGCCACTAGGAGCTGTAGTGAACCCTCGGAAGCCCACAAAGGTACGCATGATTTGGGATGCTAGAGCGGCCGTAAACGGAATTTCTCTCAATTCCGTTCTATTAAAGGGCCCAGATCAGCTGATATCACTTCCCGGTGTACTCGTACGCTTCCGCCAGTTCAACGTAGCCGTTTCGGCTGACATAAGAGAAATGTTCCATCAAATTCTCATACGGAAGGAAGATCGCAACTCTCAAAGATTTCTTTGGCGCAATAATCCCTCCGAGACTCCCGATGTGTTCCTCATGGATGTAGCGACCTTTGGCTCCACGTGCTCACCGGCATCAGCGCAATTCATCAAAAACAAGAACGCCGCAGAATTCAAAGAACTGTATCCGCGAGCTGTTGAAGGTATAGTGAAGAACCACTACGTGGACGACTCTCTGGAGAGCTACGAGTCCGTGGAAGACGCTATTAAGCTATCACGGGAAATGCGCCTCGTCCATGAGCAAGGTGGCTTCGAGCTGAGGAACTGGCTGTCCAATAACAACGCGGTTTTGGAAGGTTTGGGTGAAACAAACCTCGGGGAAGATAAATCGTTTGCGGCGGATAAACACAATGACCCCGAACGAGTTCTTGGTCTCCTGTGGTCAACACAAGAAGATACCTTCAGTTTCGCAACCGAGATGAAGCAGGAAATTGTTGACTTGCTCAACAGCAATGAAAGTCCTACGAAAAGACAGCTGCTAAGATGTTTGATGTCGCTTTTCGATCCGCTAGGTCTGCTAAGTCTGTTTGTAGTACACGGGAAGATCTTACTGCAAGAGGTGTGGAGATCTGGAACACATTGGGATGAAAAAGTGAAGAATGAGCTACACCAAAGGTGGAAAAAATGGATCAACCTGTTAGTCGACGTTCGTGACCTGAAAATACCTCGCTGCTACTTCCCAGGCGCAACTCATCAGCGCTACAGGGATCTACAACTCCACATATTCGTGGACGCCAGTGAATCTGCGTATTGTGCGGCGGCGTATTTCCGAACTCTGAACCCTGACGGATTACCGGAATGCATACTGGTTGCGGCGAAGACAAAGGTTACCCCCTTGAAGACCCAATCAGTACCACGGTTAGAGCTTTTGGCCGCAGTTCTTGGGGGTCGATTAGCACAGTTCATCAACGAAAACCACACACTATCCATCACCAGGAAAGTCCTGTGGAGTGACTCAGCTACCGTATTAGCCTGGCTACGGTCTGACCATCGTCGCTACAAACAATTTGTCGCCTGCAGAATCGGAGAATTGCTGACCATCTCCGATGTAACGAACTGGCGTTGGGTTCCCTCTAAGCAAAATCCGGCGGACCTTGCGACAAAGTGGGGAAATGGACCAGATCTGTCTGCAAACAGTGTTTGGTTCAAGGGCCCCTCGTTTCTACGGCTGGCAGAAACAGAATGGCCGAAAGAAAACCTGTCCAGCAAACAAACTGACGAAGAGTTACGTCCCTGTTATGCTCATAAAGCAAATCCGATTCCCGAACGCTTGGTCGAAATGGAACGTTTCTCTAAACTAACCAGAGCCATTCGTGCTGTAGCCTATGTATACCGATTCATAGGAAATTTGAAACAAAATATTGTTGGAAAAGAACGTTTAGCAGGTCCATTGACATCCGAAGAGCTCCAAAAAGCGGAAAACCTTTTAATCCGTGAGGCACAGTGGCAAAGATATCCGGATGAGATGATGGTGCTGATACGCAATAGGACAAAGCCGATCTACGAAAAAACAGGCGTAGGAAAAAACAGTTCTCTGTATCAACTTTGCCCCACTTTAGATGAGCAAGGTATTCTTCGAGTGGATGGCAGAATCGGAGCGGCACCAAATGTAGAGAAGGATACCAAATACCCCATAATTCTACCGAGCAATCATCCGCTGACATATTTGGTTTTAGATAACTATCATCGTAGATATCATCACGGTAACTCAGAAACAGTAGTGAACGAGGTTCGGCAGCATTATCATGTATCAGCACTCCGGTCGGCAGTCAGAAAAGTAGCGAAAGCATGCCAGTGGTGTCGAGTTCACAAGAGCCAACCGAATATTCCACGTATGGCACCGTTGCCTCTCGCAAGGATTGCGTCGTTTGTACGACCGTTTACGTATATTGGTTTGGATTTTTTTGGACCCCTGACGGTGAAGATTGGAAGGAGCAATGCAAAACGCTGGATAGCTCTGTTCACGTGTTTGACAATACGTGCAGTTCATGTTGAAGTGGCTCATAGCTTATCAACGGATTCCTGCATGAAATGTATTCGTCGGTTCATCTGTCGCCGAGGATCACCAGCCGAGATTTATTCGGATAACGGGACAAATTTTCAAGGCGCTGATAGACTACTTAAGGAACAAGTTGAGAAAATGGCTGTAACGTTCACAGGTACCGCTACCAAGTGGATATTCAATCCTCCTAGCACTCCCCACATGGGTGGTGCTTGGGAGAGGATGGTTCGTTCGATCAAAACGGCCGTG
The DNA here is from genome assembly GCF_029784135.1 of Toxorhynchites rutilus septentrionalis. NCBI lineage: Eukaryota > Metazoa > Arthropoda > Insecta > Diptera > Culicidae > Toxorhynchites > Toxorhynchites rutilus. Next base: position 80,890,667 of record NC_073744.1, on the reverse strand, counting down.
GAAACGGCGTACAACAATAATCGGAAGCTGGATGATGAGGCGTTGGAGACTTTCATGGTTGAGGCAGAAGCTATTGTGAACAGCCGTCCTCTAACATATCTACCACTTACATCAGAAGAGAATGAGGCGCTCACGCCGAACCATTTTCTTCTAGGCAACTCAAGCGGTGCACGGCAGCCGCCCATCGAAGCTACAAATTCGGCGGAAGCTATACGTTCATCATGGAACCAAATACAACACCAGCTCGACATATTCTGGAGAAGGTGGATTAAAGAGTACCTTCCGACGCTGACTAAGCGGCCGAAGCGGTGCGGCGAAGCAAAGGAAATAGCTGAAGGACAGTTGGTGTTGGTTGTAGGCGAAGGAAATCGTAATGAGTGGACGAAAGGTCGGGTCGTTCAAGTTATTAAAGGGGTAGACGGAAGAGCTCGGCAAGCTATCATACAAACTGCGAGGGGGCTCGTGCGTAGGTCGGTGGCTAGGTTGGCTGTACTGGAGGTTGATGTGGTTGGTAAAACTGGACCTGGTGGCCAGTGTTACGGGGGAGAGAGTGTTGGTACTGGCAGCTCTGCTGGTAACGATTCTGTAACGATTGAGGCGGGCTGTCATGGAAGTTGTCAAAGTGACAGTCCAAACGGTACGAAATAACGGAACAGCACATCATACAAGTTTCATTCGCATTCTAAAAGCCACAAGCACATGTAGTGAATTAAAAGAGTGAACTATATTAAAACTTATATTTCTAAAGTAAAACTATTGAGACTTACAGCTAGTAAAACTTAAGTCTATACTAAAGTTATATAGGCATAAAAGTTGTAAGTAGCACATTGATACGATGAAACTTAACCTAACGTAAAAATATACATACAGATTCCGCGTGTGAATGCCTATATTAAGGTTAGGATAGGGCGCTGTTCCATCCATGCAACCGATTTTTGTGAGTATAGCTCAAGAATTTATATGAATCAAAACTAATTTAATAAAATTATAGCAAAAGCTACATTACAACTAAACGGAATTTCGTAATTTGCTCGACGAAATCGAACAAAGGATCGCGCCTAACCTAACTACCGCAACACACGCCGAAAACAGGTGACATGTGTATCGATAGAATAGGAATACTCTTACGCCTAAATGGCTATTGTGTAAAACAGGTGTTCTCAAACTATTTTGGGCAACTAACCACTTTTCCAGAATTAAGGTATAACTCAGCCCCTATAACCAAATTTTTTAAACAAAAATTTATTTCCAGTTTTTGTCTTATTCATGCAAAATTCTTACTAATTTGAAAACTTTGTGGTTGGTTAGTCCGTTATAAGGCCATATATTGACACCCTCAGAAAATTTGATTTTGCAGTTGGAATATTATTTCAATATTTTGCTTAACCAAATACTTCTAAAAGTATCTGGCAATATTCAAATTTTTTAGGGCTGCTAAAACGATACGATATTATTTTGGGAGTCATGGTGATTATTACCGCGATTTCAGAGAGATGGCAAAAAATATATTTAAATTCGCTGAACATGCAACAAGATGATAAGTTTTTCACTGTGAGCGTTCTATTTAGAATCTACTGTGTAAGGTCATGCGGTTTCTTAAAAAAATGTGTATTTGATGAAAAATTCAAATTTTATGTTTTTTCTTTGTAAGTCTATATAGTTTGTTTTGTCACTGCACTAGAGATATTGTTTCAATTTTTGTATAACCAAAGGTACAATAAAATGAGCTTACAGGGCAGCAGCAAGCAGTGTTATTGGGGTTAACAACTATATTGCCACCAATTTTAGTTTATTGTTTAGCAAAGATAATGTGTTCTTCCTCATATATAGAGTATGTTCTCTGAAGCTTGAGTCGAATCCTTGCCTAGTTTCCACGCCCTTATAAAGGGTTATGCCTGGGTTGTCAGGTATATTGAAACGAAAACTGGATGTTGGAAAATCAAAAGTCTGGATTCGTCTGATTTTGGTCGACATTTTTTGATATTTTTAATTGCGAATTTCATTGAACATTCTCACGAGAACGACGTTTGATATTTGTGGAAGCGGATACGGTTTGCTGACGAGCAATGACAATGAAGTGTCTTTCTCAAGGCAGATGAAGATGGAGTTTGGAGAGATTCAGTTTGTCCACAAGGACCCTTTTCAGGACTAGAACTGAAATGTTTTAAAGTCTCTATAATTCAACAAATCAATCAATCAACATTTTCACGTCTGATGTATAAAACATGGTTCAACAATTATTTCTTCTTATCATACATTGACGCATTATACTTAAACTTGATGGTTGTAGACATGTGCACCAAACCACTTTCTTCGATGTTCAGTAAATTTTTGGGATCAATTTTCTTAACACATTGAGAACCGCAAAGGAATCTGTAAGATATATGCCTGGGATCGCACACTCTGAGGCAAACTTGTACGCATCATTCGTTCGGATCCCACGAATGAGATTGTTTCCTTCGGTGTGGATGAGACGAAGGCGAGCCATCGGTAGGCCTTGTTAGATTCTTGGCAGATCCAGGATTTAACCATCAAGTGTAGAAAACAAGGTTTATTTCATAATCCATCCGGAACAGACGGAAAGCGAAACACGAGAAAACTCATGAGCGGTCCCTAATATGTTAATTGCAGGAAAGTCGTTTCACCACCACGGGTAGTTGTAGCCGCAGAACATGACTATATTCGTTCGTTCATCCGGAGAATAGTCTAAAAAATTAACACTGCGCGGCTCTCTGAATTCCTCATCAATTGGCTGAATGATTCCTCTGGGAACCAGATTAGGAAAGTTTTCAGTAATCGGTAGAATGATTTGATGTTTTCTTCTGATGACATTGGATAGGTCCAGCATGGTCAGATTTATTATAACCGAGTCATTGGAGTTGAAGTTGATGCATCACATTAGCCTTAAATTCGTCGAGCCGAATAACATATATTTTTCTATCGTTTACGCAATGAGCAGTTCAGCCGCTTTCCCAACCTGTACATTTTCCAAGCTCTCGTAATTTTTTTGATCAAACGCAACATTATTCAGATCTTTTAGCGTTTGCATGAACTCATTTGTGAAAAAAGCATCCAATACCATTTGGAAAAGTCGCGAAATGCTCGAATGAAGAATAGGTAGGACTCTCACTTTGGAATAGCTTGTTCATGTTGTTAATCACTTTGAGTATGTATGACAAAAATGTCAAATAAATATTAGTCTACCACTTTGGCGTTCTCAACATGATTAATATGTTTCACAAAAGTAAATTCGGAGTGGTTCATATCTGTTAAGCACTCTTTGCACCACTGCTTCCAGTGAAAGCTATCTAGTCGCGCATGGATGCAGCAATTTCAAGGGTGCAATTTTTAATTCATGAATTTCCTTAATCTCATCACACTTACTAGCCACAAGGGCTTGCAGCTAAGACAGCTATTGGTTTGCTTACACGCATACGAAGAGCATAAGGCAGAACTATAGAAAATACACTTCATAATGAGAAGCGATGTACAATCTCTTTGAAGCAAAGCGCCAAGTGAGTTGTCTAGTGAAGTAATGGTCCTTGCTCCATCAGCTCAATAACCAATCAAATAAATTTGGTATGCAATTTTGTCCCCCTTGAACAATGAAACCACCTCGTCTAACAACGTTCTAAAATCCATTTCAGTAACCTATATAAGGTCATAAAAACAATCATTCATGAACGGAATGTCATCCTTCCAATAGGCAGTTCTGGCTACTAAGAGTGTACGGCTACCTTAAGGGTAGTGACTATTTCTTCGACAGACTCGTCGATTCGTCGGCCATCAAACTGAACGAATTGCTTCGCAAATGACTAATGGGCCTCTTGTTGTTGGTAAGCTCCGAGAACATTTGTGATCACAGCAGTCGCTTTTCTGCGTCTCAGTCGCAGCATGCTTCAAGAAATCCTTCAATCCTCCAAGATACTTTATGTCTTTACCTCATACTTTGTAGAAACCAGCATGATCATCGGTGCTCTGAGAAAGCCAGCTCAGTCTGGCCTCCCAACCCCTTCGGCGAAATCAGTGATGCCATTTTGAATAACTGTTCCAGTTAAAGTAGTACGAACTAGCTTTTCAAACCAACACAACAAAGTCAAATGTGATTGCAGACTTTTTTCAAATCTGTTTGTAAATATGTTAATATAAATTACTCACAAGTACTGAAGTAGGCAATTGATTTTTGAAAAAAGAATCTTGTATTTTTCATTTTCTGAATAAATTCCGAAAACTTTTTGATCAAGATATGTTATGTTGTAGATTGGAAATTTATCCAGCATTCACAATGTGAGTCGATGCGTGTTATGAATTATCCTCCATTTGACTATAAAAAGGCATTTTTTTAGTGCTTCCTTGGTCGAGTGGTTAGCGTCCCACATTATCATTTCGGGGGCTCGGTTCGATTCCCGTTCTGGCCGGGGGATTTTTCGCCAAATAAATTTCTTCCGAATTGCACTATGATCACGCGTATCCTAGCGCTTGTCACTCCAGAATACATTGAAGACGTGTTCTCTGGCATAGAAATCTCAACTAAGTACTACTAATTAAAAAATGACTTAAGTAATATCTACGTTAAAAAGACAAAAGTTCCACTGGGAACGTTAGTGCCACCCAAGAAAAAAAAGAAGGCATTTATCAGTTGGTAGATTCAATGAAGAGATGATCTTGGAGATGGTCTTGGAGATGATCTTGGATTGGTTTACTCTATTTTCCCCAATGATTTGACGAGAGCCTAGCCCAAAAGATTGACAGAGATTTTATTAGATTGATGTTCAGGTTGTTGTTCAATCAATTCGTGTTCAATTCACGTTTTATCATGTGGTCTTGCTACTGACAATTTATGTATTTGTGCTCCAAAATATCATGATATCGAGAATGTTGACAATGTACAAAATGCAATTAAAGAATTTAACAGGCTGCTGATTTGGAGGTTCGAAAGGGTATACTCACACATGTAAGGTAGCCTAAGTAGTCACGATCTTAATATTATGTTACTCATATATGTCTTCCTTAGAAGTAATTATGGTATTATTTTTCCAGTTTCACTTCTCTGAATTCACTTGTGCGTTCTCCACTTCCTTTCCTATGAATAAGCAGAACTTATCATCCGATGAGATCAATTTACTACACCAGCTACACGAACTTCCCAAGAGAGCACTCATGGCCATAGGATACTCAATATACATCACCTGACTAAAAAGTTATTACAATTCTCTGCAAACAATATTCCGGACGAAGTAGCAAAGTAGGAGTGAATACTGCTTTTATCCATGCTGTACTACATGGGATTGTTCCCGGGATTTTTAATGCATACAATCGTTTTTGGGGAAAGCTGTGTTTATTCCTCAACATAGTTTCATTCGAGGGCAAGACACTTGGTATAGCGATTTTCCAACTTTTCGATTCCCTTTCTGTAGTACGATACGTCTAAGTCTCCGAAATATGCTTGTCAGCCACTCTGCAGACTGGCTGTTGAATCATCAACGCGCCGCTGCTTTTGGTCGGCGGTCAGCAAACGCGGTACTCAACGCGCGAATAGCTTTTTCATGTCCAAAATGTATCTCACTCGTTCTTTCGAAATGCCAACGGTCTCAGTTAATTCGCGTAACTTCACTTTATGATCGTTCAAAACGAGTCGATGCACTTGTATTACGATTTCTGAATTCGTAGCCTCTTTTGGCCTTCCAGAGTGAGGTGCATCTGCGGTGCTTGTACGGCCAAGACTTAGGTTTATATCTGTATACAGCCATTCCGTGCCAAACCGATATAGTGGTTCTCAGATTTTCGTCAAAAGTGTTGATTTTGTTCTTTATCGCAAAACAATAGATCCTCATTTTTATATTTTTTCATTAGGGTTACCATTTCTATTTCAGGGTGGCTCAGAAAATCATTTTTTCGCCTTTCTTCCAAAAATGACAAGCTGAGGATTTTTTACATAAATCAGATGTGTTATTTTTCATTTTTGAGTTATGATTTTTCAAAGTTAACATATTTTCTGTCTTCGTTCATTATTCCTATGCGACTAGACTAGATCTGTGTAACTAGGATCCACTATCTTAGCCCGCGGATCATTTTTTCAAAGAAGCCAAGCTCATTGACTTCAATTTAATATACCGATTATCCGAATCGATCCTGTAGTTCAAAAGTTAAAAACTTTAAAAAAAGTCATTTTTGAAAAAGGGGAAAAAGGATTTTTAGACCATCGGTTAACTTTGAAAAATCATAACTTAAAAAAGAAAAAAAACACATTTTTGATTTTTGGATGTTATGTAAAAAATCCTTAGCTTCTAGAAAAATATAAAAACATAGCGCCTTTGGTCCTGAGACCATATGAACTATAAAAAACAAATACAATCAATAATTCAGTTGTTCAAATGTTATGAATTTTTGAAAAAAGTCATTTTTGGAAAAAAAAAAACAGGAAAAAGTCGATTTTTCGGACCCTAAATTCTGAGAATCACTATGTCGGTTTGACATGGAATGGCTGTATATATATCGCCATTTTGTGATGGCGGCCATTTTGGATTTGTATTTATCATGAATAACTATATAGACTGTGTTCTACTGTGTTCTGTGTTCTACTAGTCAATCCCTCTCATTTGATACTTATATTGATGGAGTTTTGAGAGAACATGTAATCTGTTATTTTGTAGCGGGCGCCATCTTTTATTTTAAAGATCATGGAATGCGTAGTTTTATAATGACTGCAGAGATAAAGCTGTGTTCCAAATTTCAGATTAATCGGTCAACAGGAAGGGGACAACATTAATAAACATTAATGTGGGACAGCGCTACAGACATACCTGTTACATACCTGTTACCAACAGGCCATGTTAACACTTTGACATCCGGCGACACCACAGTGGTTACGTACACAAACTAGCGGCTGAATGCCGGCGACACCACTGTGGTTACGTGCGCATAGTATTTCAGTGGCCGGCGACAACACTTTAGTGTCGTTTGAATTCTGTTGGGGTTTTGTTTAACCCTTTCAGGACCATAAGGTTACGGTACCTTATTAAATCAATTTAGCTATATGTTATGAATCAATAGGCACCCTAAAAACATAATTTATACTAAAAATTCAAAAAACTTTTACCTTTTTTTTTTTAATTTATGGCACAAATATGTCCCTATGGTTGCTATTATGTATTGCCAGTAAAAATAATAAAAAGGTACATTCCGAAATATTAAAATAAAAAAAATAATTTACAATGGTTACGTGAATATTTAATTAATCCATGATTTTTGCTTGGGACATCGGCGTCCCCGTGGTCGTGAAAGGGTTAAGTAACAATAACTTACACACGCCAACAAGTTTTAGGTTTTCATAAGTAGGGGAGGTGGGGAAATACGGATATATTCAGAAGAACTTCAATTATATCTTTCGAAACTCATGTTTCTCCTAACTTAAATGCAGTTTCTTGCAATTCACTATACTGTTTTTCGTATCAATCAGCCGAATGTTTTTCAATGTTTTCACTAAAATAAAAACAGACCAAAAAATTTTTTTTTCGATGATTACCCGCAAGGGCATATAATATGGACAGGTTTGTAATATTTACGTATATATATTTTCAAATTTTCATGACAGTAGGTTAACAGGGTTGCGAACTTATGAAAACTAACGATGAGATAACGATGATTGGGGAAAGTAGTCTTTGGTGTCATAATTCTGAGTAAGATTGGACAGTTGCTGGAACCTTTGTAGACGTTTCGGGGATAAAGAAAAATCATAAACTTTTATCATAAATTTTAATTGAAAACATTCCAACATTCAGTTCATCTGTTAAAAATTTGTCTAGTATTCCTAAAAATAACAACATGGACCTCGAACGGAATTAGTTGAACCGGGAATTGTCTACTCTGTTACTCTGTTTTAAAATCAGAGAACTATAATCTGGATGCAGTGTTATGATGCACACTAGTCATCATATAACATAGAGATAATCTAAAATGTTCGGAAATTTCTACAACCTAACTTACTTTACTAAATAGAAACATTTCTATATCAAACAGTTCTTAAATAATAAAGCTTATTGGAAACTGATGTTACAATACGTTCGATTTTAGGTCGGCTCTTGGAATATTTTACCGTTGTACTTCTCGTATAGTTCATCCCAAAATCGAAGGCGTTCTTCCTCCGGATTGCTTCGTGACGCTAGGCTCGAGGTGATGTCTAGATACAGCAATTTCGTCATCGATCGCGGAATTACACAAGGCCAGTGCATTCTTATATCCGAATCATCTGCACCAAGGGGGGTCGGATGACTGTTCGAAAAAAAGAAAGATTAATTTATTAATCGTGAATAATTCGGAATAATTGGGTTGGGGAAAAAGAAATGTCGTATTTCTGATCGAAATTTTACGCTTTATTTAACATCCAAGTTAAGTTATTAATTATCCAAGTTAAGTCAAATATGCGCCGTTTTGTTCGCAAACTTGTTGCCATTTAGAAGGCAACTTCATTATCCCCCCCCCTTATAAAACCCCCCCTCCTTATTTGCAAAAAACTCAGATAGCCAGTTTTCACAAGCCTCTTTTGAGGCCAACTTAGTATCACCAAGAGCGTTTTGCATAGACCGGAAGAGATGATAATCACTTGGAGCCAGGTCCGGACTATACGGTGGGTGCAATAGGACATCCCATCCGAGCTCCCGTAGCTTCTGGCGGGTCATCAAACATGTGTGAGGCCGAGCGTTGTCCTGGTGGAAAATAACACCATTCCTATTGATCATTTCTGGCCGCTACTGGTCAATTGCCTGCTTCAAACGGTCAAGCTGCTCACAGCAGAGAACCGAGTTGAGGTTCTGGCCATAGTTGAGCAGCTCATAGTGGATGATTCCCTTCCAATCCCACCAAACACACAGCAAAACCTTTCTGGCCGTCAATCCGGGCTTGGCGATGGTTTGGGCCGGCTCACCGCGCTTCGACCACGACTTTTTTCGCTTTAGGTTGTCGTACGTGATCCACTTTTCATCACCAGTCACCATCTTCTTCGAAAATGGGTCGAGTTCGTTCCGTTTCAGCAGTGCATCGCAGGCGTTGATTCTAAAAGATTCTAAAAGATTTTTTTGCGTCAACTCGTGTGGCACCCATACATCCAGCTTTTTTTGGAATCCAATTATCTGCAAATGGTTCCAAACGGTTTTATGGTCTACACCCAGTTCCTGGTCAATCGAGCGAGTGCTCACATGCCGGTCTACTTGGATGATTCCAACGATTTTATCGGTTTCCACGACGATTGGCCTACCAGTACGGGGTGTACATTCGACAGCCACTACACCAGAACGGAACCTACGCTGTGCTGTGCGAATCGTTACAGTTACAGTTTACGTCCATAAACTACACGAATTTTTCGGCCGCCTTCGTAGCAGTTTTACCTCGCAGGTAGTAAAAACGTAAAATATGGCGAATTTCTTGCTTGGTGGACTCCATCTTTGACGCACTATAACTTGAGACTGAAAAGGACAATCACAACACTGTCAAAACGACACTTATAGCACAGATTGTCGTCTTTAAATAGCCGTATAGTATGACCCGATGCGATAAGAACAACACAAGATATGTTTAAGTGTTGCCATATATTGATAATATACGACATTTCTTTTTCCAATGAATTAGGCAAGGCTGTAGGCTTCTAAAATGCATAGACACAGAAGGTTCCTTTTGTGTCTGTGGAACAATGTCCACTTGAGTACATAGTTAAATGGACATGATTAAATTACGTTCGTTCCCATCTGAACTAGTTGGCTATCTCGAATTAGTGTTTATTACATCATTACCTCTACACGTTGTGAATGGACATACCGTTTTATCTCATATTCCGAACAGTTTCAAATTCCGTATACTTCATTTTTAAATGTAAATTTACTGAACTTTAATGTTCTACATAGTGGAATAATGAGAACCCTGAATTTCTTTGTGGTATAGGCTTTATTTTAACATCATTTACAGATATCGATACTGCCTATAACTTCTAATACTAAACATTTGCAAAAAAGTGACTGTCAAAGTCAGTGATAAAAAATTTGCGTTAGCAAATTCGGAATTTGAATTTAGTTTCGAAGCACAAAATTCAAATTGTTGGGAGTATAGCATTTTTCCCAAGAAGAATATCTAATTGGCTCTAATTTGATATATCGATCATCTGAATCGGTCTAGTAGCTCAAAAGTTATGATTATTTTTTTTTAAAAGATTTTTGAAAGCATTTTTGCTGTTCCGAAATTCCGCAAACCGGAATTTGAGAAGAATGTAATCAAACATATTTTTAGTTTTTCAACATGAATTTTTTTTAAATCAATTTGGAAAAATTGAAGAAAATGCTCTATTGTATCCAAAAATCACATTAATTTCACGAAAAAGTGCCATTTTGAGTAATGAGACATTGTTTAATGGCCAACAAAGCTTGAGTGTTCGGAATTTGAGACAAAACGCTACATTATATGATTATTATAGACAGATGTGAAAAGAAACTATCATGTTGAAATTTTGATAAAAACAGATGTAATTTACAATCACATCAATCTTATGACAATTATGAACCAGGTTGCCCATGCAAACTGCTCGGAACACAGATGATAGCTAATTAACAGTTTCTTCTGTTAACGATGCAGTGATGGATGGTTGAACGCTAGAAGATTTTATGTGCGCTTTAGAAGCAAGCGAGTGCTCATCTTGTAATCGTAGACATACAGATGGTCCCAAAACATAAAATGAACCGCTCAGGTTTTAATAGTTATGTCTTGATTTTTTTTCCTTTAAAATAATGCACACCGGCAGGAGTATATTTGTTGTACTATTATTGTTTTCGAAACAGTTCAGAGCTTATGCAGTAATGAAAATCATTGATGGTACATTGATTTTCAAACTGAATTTAATTTACAAAAATGAATTAATCAACCCGTTATCTAATCCAAATATAAACAGGGTTATAAATAATGGTCAGTAATCATCAATTGAACAAGAAGTTTGAATTGAAGAATTGGAAAGATATGATTCCTCTTTTCCTGTTTTTCCGCCTCCTGAAACTCACTAAAACATCGAGAAAGCTATCTAATGTGATCTAATGTCTAATGTCGAAGCTTAAAACTATATATTATATTAGGCCATTCCATGCCAAACCGATATAATGGTAATTTGTTCATGATCGCAAAATATTAGACCCTTATTTTTTATTTTTTCGTTAGGGTGGCCATTTCCATTTTAAAGTGGTTCGAAAAATAATTTTTTTCTCATTTTTTTCAAAAATGACTTTTTTTAAAAACTCATAACTTTTGGACTACTGTACCGATTCAGACGAGTTTGAACTTTGTTTATTACAGGTTGGACTCGATTATCCGGAATGTTGATATTTTTTCACTCCGGATAATAGAATTTTCCTGATAATCGAATCATAAAAAACTATGGATGGGTTATACCTATGATATAATCGCAAGGTTGACGTAGGACTGCCGTTGGTTTAGTAATCATTTGTGTTTTTTCAATTAGCAATAATCGCACTTCGAATGCTCCTCATTGGGTACGATATCGCCGCTGTGCAGAGTTGTTGATTAAACTAGTGAATGAAAGAAAGAATTTACGAATTCAATTGCAAACAAATTCCAATTTAGGTCAATTCATGCATTATGGTAGTGGTTATCGCAGCAAATAGTTATCAACATTTTGCCTAATCATCAAACGGTATGCGTAGAAGTGACATGAAGGGGCATGCAGTCTTGAATAACCGAGCCAAAGCGTTGCATTTGTACCCGCTTTTGTAGACCGTGTTAGCAAAACGCATTCCGGAGTGTAAAAATGCATGGGAGTATAAAAAGTACTGCCGAGATGTGAAATGCCGATTTTCCCAATTTATTGGTTTCGGAATCTGTGTTGGGAGAACACATTCCGGTTTGCAAAAACGCAAGCGAGTACAAAAGTACTCGCAGCTTGCATCTCATTTGCAATGCTAATTTCCCCCGGCTCCATGGTTTTGAAGTCTGTGTTAGGGAAACATTCCGATTTGCAAAAGTGCAAACGAGTACGAAATTATCCGCTGCTTACATCTACTTTGCAATGCCAGTTTCCCCTGGTTCCATGGTTTTAAAGTCTGTCTTAAGGAAACATTCCGATTTGCAAAAACGCAAACGAGTACTAAAGATCCGCTGCTTGTATCTATTTTGAAGTGCCGATTTTCCCAGGCTCCATGGTTTTGAAGTCTGTGTTAGGGAAACATCAATTCATTCCTGCGATGGTACCTCAATCACTGTTCAATTATAACTGAGTGGGTTTCCGAGCGGCGCCCGCTTATATATCGATTGGTCATTTTAATAGCTTGTTTTGCCTGTTCTGCCATTGAAAAAAGTTTTTGGATCAAAAAGTAACAAGTATATGTGTTTATGAAGTGTTTATAATACCATTTCGTTCAGTTGTTTAGGAGCTATTAACGCTCAAAATCTCGGTCTCCGGCGTAACGCTTTCGTTTTCGAAACTTTGATTTTAGACCCCGGTTTAGAAATGAAAGCAGGTAGTCCTACGTCAAAAAATGAAAGAAAATCTCTCGGTAAACGTAGAATAACTATGATTTGCACTGATTTATTTGTATATTGCAGTGTCGTAGCCAGAAATCGTCTGGCGCCCCCTAAGGGAAGGAGTAATGTTTTGAAAATCTAAAACAAAAATTATCGCTTTGTTACAGCTCATGGACCAAAATATTATTCAAATGGTCAAGTCGAACTACAAGCAAAAGCTTATGCGTGAGCTTCTTGGATGCTCAGGAGAGTTCGATGACATGGTTAAGCGAATCAACATTAGGGATGTTATCTTTTGGGTAGCCTAGGCTTGGGATGAGGTACCGGCTGAATGCTTCATCAGTTCTGGAACTACATCAGGTTGATGAAGATGAAGAGCCCGAAAATTGGAATTCAAATGAAACAACCTTTTGTTGAACCGGAAAAGTTATGACTTGGGCTAAGGAAAACGGATTGCCGTTGGAAAGACGATTCCTGCTGCGAGAATTACGTAAAAATTTTTTAGAGAAAAATATTATTTTTTAATTTTTGCATTGTTGCATATTATGCACATTAGAGTGCCAATGAATGTACGGGAAAGAGTGACCTTCGAATTTTCGAAAGGGACTTCCTGAAAAATTTTGATTTCGCGAAAAAATACCCTATGCAAAATTTCAGCTCAATCGGACTCTATTTTCTAGTGTCGTACAGCCGTCAAAGTCTCTGTTTTTCAACCGTAAAATCACCCGAGGGATATTATCAAAAATCGAATTTTGAGATTTAGATGACAAAAAATACAGTAGTACACCGATTATTCGCGAAATAGTCTGGCAACGTCACCTCGGATAACGAAAATCGCGGATAACGCAATAGAACAGGGGTTTTCACATTTTTTTATGGCAGAGCATTTTTTATGGCATAAATAGTTGACGGAGCATCTGCATTTTTTGATCAATAAGACATACCTTATTTGCTTGATGTTATCTAACTGGGTACAACTGTATTTCGGTTGCGCTTCGCAGTAACGCGACACCAGATCCGGAGCGAAGAAGGTAAATTACTGTATGCCAAGTGAAATAAAATTAAAGATTTTTTTTTTCAAAGTGGGTTTTCAAGTGGGAGCATTTGCTATAAACTGACGGAGTTCAAATTTCCCGCGGAGCACTATTTGAAAACCTCTGAGCCAAAAATAAACTGCCAACGCGAAAACAGGTATTTCAGCATGTTTCATCAATACAGGAATCATTGAACTATCCATCTGCATGGTCGTGTATACCAGAGGACAGACAATGTGAAAGCAAAAAATATTATGAGCATACCATACTGACAAATTTTGGAAAGCTCTATAGAATTACTATACAACTCGCTTCAGCGGATAATCTCTATTCATAAAGTATATTAACAAATCATTCAAAATTTCTGATAAAGAAAAATCAAAACTAAAATATTCCGGATAATCGAGTCCTGTATTGATTGTATTTGTTTTTTTTGGTTTCCATGGTCTTGGGACCAAGGGCACATTTTTTCTTGATAGCTGAGGATTTTTTACATAACATATCCAAAAACAAGAGACATTTTTTTTCGTTTTCGAGTCATGATTTTTTAAAGATGATGGACCAAAAAATCAATTTTTCTCTTTTTCCAAAAATGACTTTCTTCAAAAATTTATTCTTTTGGGACTACTATACCGATTGATCTAAGAACATAGAATAATTGAACGAAGGCTGAAAACATGCTAACTTTGGAAAACCATAACGCAAAAAAGAAACAAAACATTTCTCAGATTTTTGGATATGTTATGTAGAAAAAACTTCAGCTTTCAAGAAAAAATATAAAAAAATATAGCGCCCTTGATCCCGAAACCATGTAAATTATAAAAAAACGAATACAATCAATAATCACGAAACAAAATACATCTTTTTTCGTAAGCGTAATATATTTTTCAAAAAATGAATCGGATTCGGAACAGTAGTTCAGAAGAATTAAAAAAAAAGGGATTTTTGGAAAAAATGAGAAGAAAGTGATTTTTTGGGCCATCATAAAATGGAAATGGTTCCCCTTATGAAAAAATAAAAAATACGGGTCTTATACTTTATCGCAAAAAATTACAAAAATTACACATACATAAAAATTAGCTTTCTATCATATGTAACAACTTTGTTCTCTAGAGAATAACTGTCGTGCTCTAGATGCTAATTTCCACTTAAATGCACCTCCTGGACCATTATGCATTGTAAGATGCAGTTCCAGTATATTTTTTCCAAATTTTTTATCTCGAAGCTATTAAGAATGGCGTGCAAAAAAAATAAAAGTACGTTTCCCACCACAGATTCTATGGTGAACCATATAGAGGTTCAAAAAAAGTCAAAATTTCTTATTTGGTACCCTATATCCATAGAGCTGGTGATTTGGTTTGGGGGCACTTTTTATTTCCTTACCCAGCCATGCCCTTTGTTAAATTTGTTAAAATATATTATACAGTGGAAATATACTTTGTTTTAAATAAAAACATAGAGTTCTATACAGCTAATCCTTAAACAAGATGTATAAAACATATTTTCTTCTGAAACTACTGGTAGAATGGCAGAATCAAATTTGTTGTCAAATAAACCAATTATCAGGAGGGGAAAAGAGTTTTTTTTATATTCCTCCTCTCATTTTTTGAAAATGTTACGCCTCTTATAGGAATCTACTACATAGAAGGCAAAAAAATCGAATTAATAAAAATGTACAATCTACATTTTTTCATCAATTAATGCTAGTGTTCAAAATCATAAGGGCATAACTGACATTTTGGCTGGTACTGAAATTTTAGTAATAAGTTTCTTCGTTTTTTTCAGAAAATAATGCTTTATTCTGCATAAACGGTTACAAATTTAATATTCAAAGTATTGCTCATTGTTTGTCACAACTTCTTCCCATCTTTCTGGCAATTCACAGATCCCTTTGCGGAAATAATCGGCCGGTTTGTCGGCTAATCACGAATCGATCCAATTTTTGACTTCATCAAACCCGGAGAAGTGCTGGTCAACCAGGCCATGTTGCATCGATCGAAATAGGTAGTAATCGGACGGAGCAATGTCTAGAGAACACGGCTGGTGGGATAGGACTTCCCATTTCAGCGTTTCCAAGTATGTTTTGACTGGTTTCGCGACATGCGGCCGTGCATTGTCGTGCTGCAAAATAACTTTATCGTGTCATTGCTCGTATTGTGGCCGCTTTTCCTTCAGTGCACGGCTCAAACGCATCAATTGTCGTGGGTAGAGGTCCCCCGTAATAGTTTCATTCGGTTTTAGCACCTCATAGTACACCACACTCAGCTGGTCCCACCAAATAAAGGGCGAACACGAAATTATTGCGATACATTCTACAGGGCATAACTTTTTTACCATTGGGTAAAAATCAACCAAATTTTGCACACTTTCTCATTGATGTGTATTGTCTACATGCTGTCAAACTCGAAGCCGTGTTTTTCGATTCAACGAAAATGGAGGTGAACCAATGCGAGTCGAGAGAACAAATTCTTTCCAATCACCTGGAATTTCCTGACCTGCGGCAGTTGGGAAAAATGTTGAACATTCACCATTCAACCGTCTCCAGAGTGTTGAAGCGATTCCAGGAGCGGTTGACGTTGGACCACGGCAAAGGAGCTGGAAAAAACCGGGACCAGTGAACAAAAAGACGGAGGGAAAGGTGAAGCGGATGATTAAAGCAAATCCCAACGTCCCAAGCCGTGATTTGGCTAAAAAGATCGGCATGTCGCAGAGCTACGTCCAGAATGCAAAGAAGAGAGCTGGACTACATACATACAAGGTACAGAACTTCCCAAACCACGATGAGCGGCAACAATCGACGGCTAAAACTCGGGCACGGAAGCTCTACGAGAAGATGCTGACAAAATATGGCTGCTGTGTGATGGACGACGAAACGTATATAAAAGCCAATTTTAAGCAAATTCCGGGGTTGGAGTTTTTCACCGGCAAGAGCAAGTTCGATGTGGATGACAAATTTAAGAAGAAGAAAATGTCGAAGTTCGCATCCAAATATCTCGTTTGGCAGGCCATCTGCTCTTGTGGACTGAGGAGTGAGCCTTTCGTGACAAAGGGCACAGTAAATGGCGAGATCTACAAATCTGAGTGCCTCGAGAAGCGCCTTTTGCCGTTCTTGCAGCAGCACGACTAAGCTCCGCTATTTTGGCATCATGCCACTAAAAGTGTCCTGGAGTGGTATGAGGCCAATTTTGTTCCAAAGGACATGAACCCGCCAAACTGTCCGGAGCTGCGCCCGGTGGAGCAGTACTGGGCAGTAATGAAGCGGGAACTTCGGAAGAGCAAGAAGACAGTCAAAGACGAGAAGGACATGTTAAGAAAATGGAAAAAAAAACTGAGAAACTGGTACCGGATGACACTGTAAAGACTTTGATGGAGGGCATCAAGCGAAAATGCGTTCAATTTTACACTCAAGGCTCCATCGATTAACTTTTCTTTTGATTTTTGAAGTAAATATGTGTATAAAACTACCCTAAAATTTTGGTTTGATTCTAAACATTATAAGAAAATTGGCATGACATTTTCGGTGTCGCAATAATTTCGTGTTCGCCCTTTAGACAGCATAACCTTCTGGACGTGAATATTCCGCGCGGCCGGCGATGTTGATGCATGGCCGGTGTATCCATACGATGCCCGACGTTTAGGATTATCGTAGTGTACCCACTTTTCATCGCCAGTAACCTGGGTTCGATGCAAAAAAAACCCTTTCTTTTGGCCGTTGGAGCAGTTGTTCGCATGTGGAAAAACGGCGTTCGACGTCTCGTGGCTTCATACGGCAACCAATGCCCTATCTTTCGGATCATTCCCATTGCTTTTAAACAGTTGGATATTGTTTGCTGAGCTACTCCAAGTGTATCTGCAAGTTCTTGTTGCATTTGTGACGGATCTTGATTGAGCCTCCAAATCTTCATCTTCAAACTTTTTTGGCGGTCCGGAACGTTCTTCGTCTTCCAAGTCAAAATTACCACTTTTAAACCATGCAAACCACGTCTGACACATTCGCTCAGTTGGAGCATGATCACCATAAACTTCCACCAAAATGCGATAACTTTCCGCAGCTTTTTTCTTCATATTGGAGTAATGAAGCAACAATCCCCGCAAAAACACTCTCGATGTCAACTTTTTGACATATACCTAAAAAGACGCGCAATTACAGTAGCTTTCCAACGAATGTCTGAAAATTTGATTCACTGGAATAATAATGTGTCGTTGTAAAACCGAAGAAACTTACCGGTACACCTAATATTATTGAGTTGTTCTAAATCTAATTTCAATTTACTTCCCGCCAAATGTCAGGTTTTTATGATTTTGAACGCTAGAATTATATTATTATATTATTAGCTTTTTTCTTTCATCAAGACAACTAGAAAATACGAATTACACAAACTACAATATTTATAGAGTTCATTCAAAAGGCAGAAAAACAGGATCAATGCACAATACTTAAATTAACATAATTGGACTGTCATGCATTGTCTTTATCATTTTACAAAGTTTTTTTTCTTTTCACATTGCTTTATCAAAGATTTAATTGAAAAATGCTTCAAATTGTGGCAGTTAGGTTTAATTATTAAAATCGGCTAGGAATTTGAATATTTCGAATAAACGTTTGCTGAATTTATGATACCTTCGTCTCTCAGCTGAGTGTAGCTGGAATCCAAAGTCAAAAAAGTAATAAAAGATTTCTGCAGAAGAATAATCTTTCTTGTGTGACATTCTGAAAAAGTTCCAAGATTTTTTTTCATGCGAAATGCACTTGAAAAATAAAATTGGTTGACTCTGCATGACCTAGGGTATAACTTATTAGATGTTAACACACACGTAGCATCAATGAGGGCATCATTCATTTTACGGACCACAAATCATCACTAACTGCATTTTGCATTCGTTACATAATTTTTCATATTTCTACAGAACCTCTTCATAAAATCATTTACTCTAGCTATTAATGTAATTCTCGCACTGCACGATGCATTGCATTTAATGAGAACCGACATGAAATCCATTGCACCATTGTTCTAGTGATTGTTGAAAATGACATTTTTTAATGTGCAGCTTGTTTACCGTTCAGTTACCCCCGTAATAGATTATCGACATCCTTTCTGCAAACAATGACCACTAGCACTTATTCCACCAGTGAACGACTCAGTTAGTCCAGTGGGCCACCTACTTTTACTGTTGCTTCCTCTTTCACCAATCAGTAGTGGATAGTAGACCTGCCGGCATGATGTAATCCAACGTTCGCAGCAGCGTTGGTCTGCGCAGAGTGCGGTCCGTTTGAGGACTGAGGTATGATCATTAGCGAACTATTATAGCTACGCACGAGTGACTAGCATAATCAGAGTGATAGTTGAATCAGTCAAGTAAGTCATTTCTAGATCGACAGCTGGTAGCACAGCCAGAAATAAATGAGTATTCAGTGCTTACTGGGTCATATTTGAACATTTGGTATACAATCAGGTTGGAAATTATTGGTTTCGATCCTCGGAAGATGTGATTTAGAGATAGAATCATATTATAAAGAGATAATGAGTACTATTTTGAGATAATGTTCATAGAACAAGTTTGTTTTACATCGCAATGTTCAGTTCAAACACAGTTGCTCAGCCATCGTATATATTGATTTTCAGAAGCGTCTACGCTTTAGAGCGAATCTTGTTTGTATAACGAATGGACTTTCACTTGACCCCTGGACGTTAGACATAGACGTTATGTATCAAGGTTATGCGTGCAAATTTAATTTGTTAAAATACACACCTAGGGCTATAAACCCTGAGGCATGAATTCATTTTGAATTATTGATAAAAAGCTATTCATTGAATCTGTATTCGAATTCCATACGTTCACAATGTTCACTTGCAACTGAGTCATCAGATATACCACGCAATAAACGTTACGGATAGTCCATGAATTCCATGTCCATGAAAAATGAATTCACCATACCAAAAACTGTTCTGATTTTGCTCAACCCATGTATATTAATTTCATTAATAAAATTGGACATGTTTTTTGACGTAGAACTACGTCTTTCATTAAGGGTGCCAAATCAGAAAACAGGTCACGTTTTTATGAAATAAAGTTAACGTTAATAACTATTTTTGCCGCGAACGGATTTTGGCGATTTACATACCAAATGAATCGGAAATTCCCTAAGATTTGTTTGATATGCTATACATTACAATCCCATGGTGTATAAATGGTTAAAATTCATGAAAACTATAAGCGTTTCCATTTTCCCATATATTTGTTCTGTCCATTTGTTTGCTTTCCCGAACAGAGCTGTCAATAACGAGCAACTTATGGACGAGCAACGAAGGGGAAATCGTATGACTTAAAGTCTCCGTGAACAAGAGAAAAGAAGAAGAACGAAGGGTAATATTTGCCTAGAGTATAAACAGTGGATGGAGGCGAATGAACTGCAAAGTTTAAAGCCTCTTAAAAACAAAGAAACATGAAAACAGTGGATCTCGCTGAAGTAAACTTTCATTCTTCGTGAGGACACCGACTGATCAACATCGTTGCTGGGCGAGCTGGACGGTGAGTAGTGGAGGAGTAATACGAGGAAAAAGTAAAGTTTTCCAAGGGCCTTTTTGAAGGTTAGAGACGAATGAACTAAAGAAGTTTAAAGTTTCACGTGTCTTAGTTTTGGATTGAGCTGTGGACGCGACCAAATTACTGAGTCGCTGATGTCTCTAGCATTGCAATAATTGCATCAAACTGACGCCATTGCATTAAGGTTCTGAGCTGCACAATTGTGTGGGGAATCATCAAGCTAGGCTATCGTCAGCTCACCGAGAAAAAAAGTCACAGGAGGGTTGTGTCTGACACACGACCGCATAGTTGACGTAGGATTCCGTTAGGCTATCTGTTGATTTTGGAAATGTTTGAAGAATTACATCGTTAAACTCTTTGATAATGATTTGATGGCATCCTGAGAAGGACTGTTTTGTTTGGTTGTTGGGTATTGTTTGTTCACTCCACCAGTGTTTACCGAGTGATGATGACAGAAGGATGGTAAACAGTCGTTGGATGGTGCGTACCAGATAAAAGATACTGAAGTGGAACGAGATATGACTAAAACCACCATCTGTGATTCTATACGATGCCTTCTGTGATATGTATGGATGAAATAAAGAATAATAAAGTCACTAATATAATATAAGATGATTACCAATACCGAACAAAATTATCATTTTTTCTCATCAGTAAAAACATGTTACTTTAACATAGAGAAAACATGTTTGAAATGGAAAATGTAATTTTTTTTCTATATTTTTTACTTTCTGAGTGTTTATTCGACCCAATGCGAATTTTAGTTGGACTAACAACACCTATTACTATATGTATCACTTTTTCTAATATTTCTTAACTTTTCCAATTTTTCTCGCCGTATAAACTTTCCTTGAGTGAAAGCGAACACAACAAAATAGACAGCTTGAACCAAACGACCCGCTCTCGAGCGGGAACACACATTGGTTTTTATTTATCAAAATTTAAATGAATCGTTTCATATATAAAGTCATTTTCAACACAACTGCCATTTACAATTTTACAGTTACACTTGGGGTAAATTTTCACAATACACGATCAGTCATTGATATGAAATTTCACGAAGCAACCAACATTAAAGTTCCAATTTTAAATTTTATTTGCAAGAATTCATCGTTTCACTCACCTTAATTGCAATATAAAAATGCCCTCGACTTTTATATATTTGCAATGTCGAATAGTTAGTTTCATGACATATATATATTTCTTCAATATAAAAAATTGTTATGGAGTGCCGAAATCGATTGACGCAAAAATTTCATCAATCCATCATGAAATGACTGAGCAATAAGCATTTGAAATTGGACAATTTTCATGATGTGCTCGATTTTCGATTTTCAATTTGTACCCCAATATGTTTCCGAAAGACGTAATCCTACGTCAAAAATAAATGTTCTGGAATTTTGTCTGTAATTTGGTTTCGCATGATGGTAGCAAAACTCTCTCCACAAAGGATGACGGCTTAGCTGATCCAGACCGGCAATATTAACAAAAAGTCACAGGAATGTTGTGTCCGAGACACGACCGCATAGTTGACGTACGATTCCGTTAGGCTATTTGATTTGGTGGCCTCCTGAAAATAGCCGTTTTGTTTGGTTTTTGGGTATTGTTTGTTCACTTCATCAGTGTTTACCGAGTGATGATGACAGAAGGATGCTAAACAGTTGTTGGATGGTGCGTATCAGATAAAAGATACTGAAGTGAAACGAGATATGATGAAAAGCGCCTTCTGTGAATTTTCTTTTATAATTTTTACTTACTGAGTGTTTATTCAACCCAATGCGAATTTCAATTGGGCTAACAAAACCCAATACTATGTGTAGAGGAATCACTTTTTCTAATATTTCTTCACTTTTCTAATTTTTCTCGCCGTATAAACTTTAATTGGGTGAAAATGAACACAACAAAACAGACAGCTTAAACCAAACGACCCGTTCTCGAGCGGGAACACACCTTGGTTTTTGAAAATTGAAATAAATCTTTTCATATATCAAGTCATTTTTAACACAACTGCTACCATACACGATTGGTCATTGATATGAAATTTCAAGAAGCAACCAACATTAAAGTTCCAAATTTAAATTTTATTCGCTAGAATTAATCGTATCACTCACCTTACTTGTAGTATAAAAATGCCCCCTACTTTCATGTATTTGCAATGTTCTTCTTCTTCTTTTCCTTTGTTTACGGGGACTTTAAATCTAGTGATTCAATCGTCTCCTGTATTCATTTTGTTTCTATTCTTACTATTTCGAGTTTCAAAAATTATTAATGTTTTCCTGCGTTTCATCGTTACTTAGAATGTCTCTTAAGTTCTTTCCTATATTATTTTTAGTTCTAGCGTCCTTTGTATGCTGGCAATCCAGTAGTAAGTGACTTACGGAAATGGGGGCCTATGTTCCAACTTTGTCGGATCTGCTGTTTCGCGTCAGAGCGAGGAATGGGAACATTAGGGGGTTCTTGGGTACTACCCCTACCGGCTAAATTGTCGGCAGCAGTATTTGCGGGAATTCCGGTGTGACCGGGAACCCAACAGAAGGTGATATTTTTATTGGAAGCTGCTTCTTCTATTTGAGTGATCCATGGGTGAAGGTTTTTTCCTTTTTGAAGAGCCTGGAAACAGCTCGCGGAATCAAAAAATATAACAGTAGGAAGTGAATCATGTGTGCACTCTTGGGTAGCGATTAGAAGCGAAAAAGCTTCTGCGCTAAAAAAAATTCGAAAGTTCCGCAGCCGACACCATCAATGCTTACTGAACCATCAGTGTAAACTTGATGTTCAATCTGGAATTTTGTTTCTACGAGGTGATATAACAAACTTTAACATTAGATTGGGGATCTCCTGCACGAACTTCCTTGAGTAAATCAAGGTTAACATTCAGAGGTTTTTCATTCCAATTCTTTTTTTTTATCTGTATTATAGTGATTTTCAACTCATTTGGCTGGTTCGTCACTTTTTACTTCCATTTTTGGAAGAATGTCGGGAGTGAGAATTGAACTCGTGACCTTTAGCGTGAGAGGCATGGATGTTACCACTACGCCAGATCGCCTCCTCACATTCCAATTCCTTTCCATAACCGTCGAATGTACACATTTATCGGGAAGATCCTGATTCGTGTGCTTTAAAACGGTCCTTTGCCCGAGATATTAATGGGCATGTGGCATGAAATTAAGTTTCTTGTCGAAGGTTACTACGACTATTTTAAGAGTTTTAACTGAGGGGATTTGGGTTTCAAAAATTTTGGGGTTGGAAATTTTGAAGTGAGCTTTGGGACTACATATATGAAGAACTTTAGATTTTTCCGGAGATATTTCAAAACCAACATTTTGGGCCCAGTCTAGAACGGAATCAATTGCTCTCTGAAGAGCCTGATTCTCGAATACACTTCACGGTGGAAACGAAATAAACGGCACGCCACTGAACTACATTTTACGAGTTAGTGAAGTGTCGAAGATCATAATGAGTTTTCGGGCAGAATGAGCACTTGTCAAATAAAAATCATTAATGAAAATAAACTTCTTCGTATCAAACTGGTGTTCAATGTGAATGGGAAACTTTGTTTTCTTCATGTGGTATAATAATCTCATACAAAAATTTTATTTGAAGATAATTTGATAATATAATAATAAGTTTTAGTGGGAAACTAATTTCATATCCAGATGGCGACACCATAAGGTTGTCATCGCGGTTACATTTCATTTCGTTTCCACCCTGAAGTGTATTCGAGAATCAGGCCCGAAATCTTTTCCTTGTTGCTGATGCAGCGACGCTAACTGAAACTAGCACAATGTCATCAGCAAGGATTTTTACGTTATCTGGAATTTTTGCAAAAAGTGATCAAGAAGAGGGTTGGTGATTTGCAATGTCGATTTCCCCCAGGCAGCATGGTTTTGATGTCTCTGTTAGGGACCCGCCGCATGTGTCGTCAATTTCGACCAATCAGAAGTGGGTATTTCCGGTAGGATAGGGGTTGAGATTTTTCAATTGTTCGATAGTTAGTTTCATGACATATATTTTTTTCTTCAATATAAAAAATTGTTATGGAGTGCCGAAATCGATTGACGCAAAAATTTCATCAATCCATCATGGAATGACTGAGCAATAAGCGTTTGAAATTGGACAATTTTCACGATGTGCTCGATTGTCGACTTTCAATTTGTACCCCCATATGTTCCCGAAAGACGTAATCCTACGTCAAAAGGGCTTCTGTTGAGAAGAGCGCAAAACGGAGATATTTGTGTGCATTTTTAAATGTTTCAAGCCATCGATATATTAAAATTTTTGTGTATGTACGTGCGTGCGCTTTAACGTATTGCGCTGTTGCGGGTGAACATGTCGATCCGAACGTGTCGACAAAGAGGGGAGATAGCGGGAGGGAAATATTTGCGCTTGGGTATTAGTAATGAATCTGCTTAGGCAAATATTCAGCCTTTTTCCAAGCAGTTGACATTGTTTGTTTTCCGTCATCATAAAGGCTTCGTTGGTGCCTTTGAAATTGTATCAATGCATTGAACTGACGCTATGGTAAAGCAGGTATTAGGTTTTGCACCAAAAAATTATTTGAGAATACCAAGTTATTCAATAATTTGCCAGTTGCAAAACTCCCTTCAACTAGGATTGCATTTGCGCTAATCTTGATCATAATGAAGCAGTGCTACTCTTTTCGAGGTTGTTGAGATTAACAGGAAGAGTTTAATTCGTTTATTTAGTCACCAGGAAAGTAAATGTCGTTTTGGAATTTTGTATGTGATTTGGTTTCGCTTACCAGTAGCAAAACTTTCTCCACCAAGGATGATAACTGCGCTTATCTCGAGCATGTATTGTTCTGAGAGGCCAAGAATGAATCATAAATCAATAATCGTCGAATGATTCTACTAGAAAAAAATATTTCAGGGCGACCAAACTGGTAGAATGGTTATTTCTAAAATTTCGTAGCATTTTAAAATAATATTCGCAGTTATAAAAAAGCGACTTGAATTAAACTAAAGCATAGTTCTACGTCACAATGCGGTCGTGTCTTGGACTCAACCTCATATTTTTTTTCTTATTTCACCCTTATGGCAAAAATCGACTGTTTTACCAATTTTAGAAAATTTTAAACCTTGAACTGCCTTCCAATTTCTTTTTTATCCCATTTATTTATTTATTAGGCTCATTAGCATTTCAGCTGTAACAGAGCCGGTTTTAATCGTGTACATGTACATATGTTTATGTTTCTATAAACTGTAAATTACACAGTAGTTAGTAGTAGCCATTTAGGCGTTAAGTTTTCTGTTCCATTACATTATGGTAAATTACACAGTAATAGCCATTTCGGCGTAAGGGTATTCTTTCTGTTCTTCCATTGTTCAGCAGACCGGACAGCGGAGACAGCTGATATTGATCATTGTTGGGCTATTTATAGAACAGCAGCCCGATGGTTCTTGCAGAGCAGAGCAGTTGTATGGATGAATCGATCTAATTTCGACCGTGGATCGATCTCCATCGCTGATGATGTTTGCGTAGACGTAGTTATTCTATAACAACACAGAGATGGTCAATTGAGGGTCCTGAGTTTGAACTCACGACCGATCGCTTAGTAAGCGAACGCGTTTCCAATTTCTTGAGTACTAAGAAAATTATTTTAGTAGAATTTTCAGAAAAAAATATTACATGGAACTTCAAATGCCAACTTTTGGGCAAAAACCTCTCCCCCCAATACAGTCCAGATTGAGAAATCAAGTTAAATCCATCAACACAAAAATAAATTTGTCTCTGTGTTTGGTTGAATACTATATACTATATAATACTATATACTGTATATATATATATATATATATATATATATATATATATATATAAATCTCGTGTCACGGTGTTTGTTACCGAAGTAGGATACCGATTACCATATATTAAATACCAAATAGGCTGACCCTGTGCAGGAAAAAAAATCTGAATATTAATTTTTTCTTATATTTGGCTTTATACCAATCATATAACCTCAAATTTTAACCCCAATCCCCTAATTTCAATCGCGATTTTAGTATTTATTATATTTTGTATGTTTGCAAAGCACAGGTAAATAGATTTTTCTGATAATTCACTTATCAGACTTTTTTATTTGTCTGATAATTCACTTATCAGACTGTGTGGCGCTTCATTGACACAAGTCTTTGAATACATTTGAAAAAAAAATAACAATTCAATACTAAAGTAAAATTATGAACGATATGTTCCGATGAACAGTTGCGAATATAAATATATATAGAAGGTACATTTGCATATGAAGTAAAATTCTGATTATACGCGAGCGTAACATAAGCAAATTTATAACACATGCGAATAGGGGCTCTTTTGGTATTAACAACTCGATAATTCCTTAATATTTTCCTTCGTTGATCGTATTGTTTTCCAATATTCACGTAGGAGAGCCTTAACCCTTCTCTTCGTTGGCCGAGGCATTTTGATTGAATGTAATACTTTTCCGTTTACTGTTTTTGAAAGCATAGGCAGCCGTGGCAGTGTTCCGAGCTCTGCAATACAATTTTCTTACCCAATGTTAAAGTTGCTAAAACTTACATTATAGACTCATTAAACGTAAAAATAATAATTGTATTGATATCAACACAATTTCATTCTATTGATTTTCATGACATAAAACGCTATGACTCAGGAATAACATTTTATTGAGTGGTTTTTATAGCTGTTTCGATGATGTTGTCTGGCATCAGTGTCGAAAAAATAACGATGCTTTCAGCAATACAAACAAAACCATTGCCGAAGATTGAAAAAAGAAAATTTACCTTTCAGAGCACTTGCTCGAGTTTCCCGATGTTTTTCACTATACAGTGCGACAGCAGATGAAAATTTAATATCTTGTGAGTAATCGATTAGAGTTTTGTTGATATTACTTGATGGGAAGTGTGCGAAAATGATCATTTTCTTCACACTGTTTCGCAAAATTATTGATTTTCGGGCGAGGTGTGAGGGAGGGAGATGAAAGAAATGAGCGACATTGTGGCAGCCATTTGTGGCTAGCTTCCACCTTCACCTTAAACCGAACGAATTTATATACATTGTTCAATGACTAATGGTGCAACGCCCGCTTCGTTGAGCTTTCCTCCACACGAGTACAAGTAACCTTAACCCTTTCGTCGCCCCGTCACCCAGATATGGGTGACACTTTTCTCGTTCAAATTTAATAGGATTTTCAAAAGGAATTTGACTGCATAGGTCACTAAATGTAACTATGGGATATGTAGAAAAATAATAAAATCATAATCATATTTATATAATGTTTATACTAAACTTTCTATCAATTTATAGTACAGAAGGTTTGTACTGGAGTTTTTTTTGCGAAACCCGTATAATATGACTTTGGCATGTGCTATTCGTCAATTCGTCTTCAAATAGAAAGAAATTTCACTAGATCATGTAAAAGTTGGCTACAAACTATGTTTGGTCTTCATTTAATAAATCATTCGCAATTTGGACCTCGCGAGAAACTCTCAAAAACAGCGCATTGGGCGACGAACGTGTTAATTCGTCTAAAGCCAGGAGCATCTCCGGCGAGTTGGAAGCCTTTTTGAATAAGCACAATGAATAATTGAAATTCTTCAAATCACATTGGCTCGAATTACAAAATGACAATCACGCTATTATCATCAATTCTGATAAAATACTAGTTGGAGAGCACGTGTGTAAGTTCAATGCGCAAGCGTTGCTGAAATCGCGCTCGATGTATTGTTATGTGTATCATATGATGATTCGACATGATCAAGAAGCGCCATTCTAAGATGCCGTGAGCTGTCGCAAACGACATGTACGCGACGGTAGAGAATGAACGACTGCGATTCTTACGACACAATCAACAAAAGCGGCGCCCAGAATATTACATTCACTTGCGAGACACCGTCATGAGCAACGTCGACACAGCCTTTGCTATAACCAGACCAAAGCGCAATGCATTGTCATGACATTATAGCGCGTGTGCGAAAACATCTATGGGTTCTATCTATGATATAACCGCAACGTTTACGTGGAACTACCGTTGTCTTAGTAAGCGTTTGTATTGTATTGATTAAATTATCGATTGAATCGAACAATTTTCGAATTCAATTGAATTCAACCTATTTGCTTTGTAAAAAGTAAAAAGTTTGAACAGTTGCCACGTAAGATCAATTCATGCCTTGTAATAGATTATGTTTTACGTTTGATATAATGCCTAGAACTACCAAAATATGTGAACGGAAGAATTGTCAATCGATCATTGTATTTTACATTTCCCTCTGAAATTATTACATCTCTCATGTTTACGTAGATCTCGAACAGCGAAAGTTCATTCACCTCTAGTATCTGAAATGGCATTTTCCCGAGTATAAAGGTACTCGCAGCTTGCATATTGCAAAGCAGATTCCCACAGGCACATTGATTTTGAAGTCCGTGTTAGAGAAACACATTTTGGTGTGAACAAAAATACCCCACTACTTGCATATATTTGCAAAGCGGATTCCTCCAGGCACATTGATTTTGAAGTCCGTGTTAGGGAAACGCAGGTCAGTGGGAACAAGAACACCCCCGACTTGCATGTATATTTGCAACGCGGATTTCCATAGGTACATTGATTTTGAAGTCTGTGTTGGGGAAACCGTGAATTGGGCCAATCAAAACTTGGCAGTTAGGGCGTTTAGATAACGCTTGACATTTTATAGTTTTTTTTTTTTATTTTTTTTTCCCAAAATATATTTTTTATTAAGGCACATGTGGCGTTAGCCTGACGGGGCCGGGAGTCCAATATTTTGACAATTTTTGTCTTACAACTATGTTAGTAATATGTAACCGATTACTCGCGGTTGGCTCGAGGTTAGTATTACAAGTGTTCTCATAATTGGTATGTTGCAGTCTTCGATGCTCTGTACGTGTGCCCGACACGGGATACTTCCTATTGGGATGCAGCTGACCATTAATCAACAACGCCCCCCTAGTCTGTACCCCATATCTAGCGTGGTGCGTTTTTCTCGACTCGAGGAATCCAGGATAGAATGGTCACTAGCCGGCGCAATCATCAGCTCGTGTAGAGTTGTCATGAGCGGTACAACCTTTGGCTCTTGTTGAATCATCAGTGGACTGCACAACCTTTGGCCCGTGTATCTGTAAAGAGTGTGTGTATGTATTGCCGCGACTAAGTAAAAGTTTATCGATCGGATAGGAGGGATATGAAACGGGGACACAACGAAGGAAACATCATTAAACGTTGACATCGGCGTTTCTGAGGAACATGTATAGATGAAGCAGAAGATCAGGATCACGGCTACCTAAGATATCCCGGACGGGGATATCCGATTGTCTGCCTTGTGCTCTCAGTGCTCTAGAGAGTTAATCAATTGTTTATCTCATGAAAAATTACATTTTATTAATGTCGACAGACGCGTAGAAATATTTCCTGTCAATTGCTGCAAACATCTTTCCGATCTATTAAGAAATGCTCGTGTTATAAGCATTCGGAATCTTTCATTTTTTCCTGCATGTTCTGTGTTTAGGTTTTCATTTCACCCCCATATACTCCGGTTAGACGTAGTCCCACGTCAAAAATAAGTCCATTTCAGTCCAGTGGTCCATAAATTGAACCACAAATACGGATGAATTATTTTGACGTTTGTTTTACGACACGGTGAACGGATTTGAGAAAACAAAAGTCGATTTCAATCGAATTATAAAATCCCATCGCTCATATATTCGTTATTATTTTATCGATCACAATCGATTTATTTTGTAGATCGTTAAAACATTCAAACACATTTACAATACATTATTTCTTTAATACATTGTTTTCTTTAACACCCAAAATATACACTAGAAATGATTTATATGGTAGAACAACGTTTGCCAGGTCAGCTAGTCGTAACTATATGAAACACGCAATCAGTAAAACATTGTATTATTTCTTATCAACGCAGCAGCAGTACACAATACTCGGTTGTGGAAAGCAAACCGCGAGATAAAAAAAAGCATTGCATTACACCCGGTTTTCGTTGGGTTGCTAACTCAACTCGCTACTTTTGTTGCATTGCTTTACCATAGTTTTCATCCATTCGTATATATTTTGTTACCTCGGTCATCTCATGCAGCACCTCGGTGGCCGAAGTGTATTTGATTAGATAACCACGCGCTGTTCGAATTTTCGACCCCAATGCGAATTGCGCGTCTCTAGTTCTCAGCGGTCCGAAAGAGTTCAAGAGTTATTCGAGTAAGTTGTTCTCATATGATGTTTAATTGTTTCATGAAGTGGTCAATTTCATCACAAAACCACTGCATTTAGCCTTGCTGGTGGTGGGCGCAAACTTATTTTTGTTTTGTAAACATATCAAAATTTGTGTCAGACAATTAAAAAAAACTGGAAAAAGCTGGAAGAATAGATTTTTGACGTAGGACTACGGCTTACGTTAAGGGTGCCAAATCAGAAAACAGATCACGTTTTCATGAAATAAAGTTAACGTTAATAACTGTTTTTGCTGCAAACGGATTTTAACGATTTGCATAAAAATCGAATCGGAAATTTTCTAAGATTTGTTTGATATTCTATATATTACAATCCCATAGACTGTATATGAATGTTTCACTTGAAGTGCATCTGGCATTGTAATTTACACAACCACCCGAGCCATGGCAAAGCAGGCGAAAAAAGAGAAGAGTGGAAATGATTATAGGTCTCTTCTAGTCATCAGTGTTTGGCTTTGTGTGTGTTGCATGTTTTCGTTGCGCGAAACCTAGAACTTGTTCATTTCTTGTACATGTGAATAGCACTCCTTCGATACTTCTAGTTGCCATTCGTATTTGCTCTCGTGCGCATTGGCTCTGTTCTGATGCAACAAGCTCCTAGCTTTGTTGACGGTTTTGACCGAGAGTCGAGAAACGATTTTTCGTAAACGGTCATTCTCGCGATGTTTCATTTTTATCGCTGCAACTGTGTGCGTCTGTTAGACGCGTGTTTGATGCTTGTTGAATGGCGATGCACGGTGATGCCTCTCGTTAAATACTCAGTGCAATGCGTGCCTTGATATAAAGAAACAAATTGCGACATAATGGTTCGGCTGAAAAGTTCATAAGGTTGACGTCTAGATGGCGCCTCTTGCAAAAATCTACTTGACTATCACAAAGCACCATCTTACAATGGATACGTGTCTAAATTTGACAGCAATCGGTTGATTGGTTCGTGAGTTACAGCATTGAGAGTGAAGCAACTTTTGTTATTGTGAAATAAATGGAAAAATACGAATTTCGTGTATTGATAAAGCATTGATTTTTGATGAAAAAAATACAGTGCAAAACAAAGCATGGCTTGACAAACGTTATCCGGACTCTGCTCCAGTTATTGCAACTGTGGAATATTACCGAAATTACCGAAATTACCGAAACTGAGGCCTATTTTGAGGAAAAAAACCGAAAGAGTACTATAAAAATGGTATCGAGAAGTTGCAAGATCGCTATAATTGCTGTATCGCTCTCGAATATAATTGTATAATAAAATTGAATTTTGCAAAAAAAAAATACTTTTACGGTGTTACCTTATAAACTTTTCAGCCGAACTGTTATGACCAATTAGTGTATTGTTCTCGCAAAAACAAGAAAGAATCCTTGCTCTCGAAATGATCCTACAAAACGCAAGCCATTAAACCTTTTGAGGGTCCCCGGAAGTTTTTACTAAAGAGTTATTTATGAAATTTGAAATTAATTTGAAAATAAATTTTAAATTAAATAACTGAGGAATATTGTCAAAAGATAAGCTTAATTGAAACCCACAATTTTTCAAAAACAATTCCACATTGCAAAATTCATTCAATACTTCCATCATCAGGATTGAGATGATGTACCCTGTCCTCCTTAAACAACCCAACTTTCAATCACTTTCACCGAATTATTTCATGTTTTGCCATCTCTCCAGTGACGTATGCTTTCACTTATAGTAAGAAAGTATAGAATCTGATCTGACACTTTCTCGTTTCACGGTTTCGGCGGCATACATTTTCGGCCGTTCATTCGTTGCTCAGCTGCATTGCAATGCTCTGAGTATGTTTTTTTTGTGAAAGCAGGCATTAATGCATTTATCCAGTCTCTTTGATCAAATTCAATGAAATAAACCAACAAACTACTTTTTCGGTTGCTAGGGATTGAACCAAAGCGGGGAAATATTTTACGTGCCAAACACGTCGTACAATTTCGGACAATTTGTGAAATGGGTTCTATTCTTCAATATTTACCGAATGCTTGTTTTTTTTCAATTCGTTCGCTTTCGCTTCCACGTTTATTGGATAGTTCTGGATCGACCGATTGAATTTTATAGTAAGACTAGCTGACCCGGTAAACGTTGTTCTGCCTTTAAATTATTTGTAGTGGATATTTTAGTTGTTAAATAAAAACATAACTAATATATTGTAAGTGTGTTTGAATGTTTAAACGATCTATGGAATCTATGGAACGATATCGGATGTAATCAATGAATGATAAATTTTACGTGGATATCGAGCGAATACGTGAAGGTTTGACCGTGTTTGGTATTGTACCGTGGGAACATGGTCTTCTCGAACCCGAGTTACGGTCCATTCTTTGATGAAGATCAAACGGATATGGGACTCAATAGACGATGACCGTCGACGAAAATCAAACAAAAAACACAAAAAAATATATTTTAATTCAATGCATTTTATTAACGTAACTCACATGTTAACCCTTTCGCGTACAACGTCGAACCACCCTCGTGGTGAATAGACTGTGCCAGAACGTACAACATCAAACCTCACAAGTGGTGTATCGTGCTGTTGAAAGAAATTGTGATTTCATAGATTGATTACATAGCTTCAGGCGTATGATGTTCGTGGGACTGCTAGTTCATAAAATGTATTTGCACATCATAGGACGCCCATGTAAGATACACATGCTAAGCAGAGTAGTGGAACAACTCGATGTGCTCGTGTTTGGACCGTGCTGTTGGAAATTAAATCGTACGGCAAGGGGTTAACTGTGATCGCAGTTACACCAATTAGCTTAACAAAAGAGTTACTGACGACTGACGAAACATTTCCCCGTGGCGTTTTGTTATATACAAATTACCTAAGGTGCCAGAAACATGCACCGTCATAGAAATTTCTGTCAAAATCTAGTTTGATTATAATGATTTGGCGAGGTCGTTTAGATCCAATACGAATTTATTAGTGAACCCAGTGCAAGTTTCCTGCGCTTAGGGGCATTGATAAGGCGCAACAACTTTCGGCGTTAATTTTCGCTGCAACTTGTTGAAAAGGTTAAATTCCGATTGAACTTTTTAAATTAGGAAACGCCCTTCCAAATGTCCGAAAATGATTATTGTCTCAAGATCGTTCTTAGTGTCGGATATATCGAAAATTAATTTCGTGTATTTCATGCTTCGAAAGAGACGAATCTTTCCCTCGTTATGCCACGCACAGCACGATTTTGAAAATTTTTATATTGATGTTGGGCTAGTGCAGAGGAATATGTGTTAACACAATAATAACAACACGGCGCGAAATTGGTACCGCACAAAACCCTTCTATTTTGTTGAAAAAAACAACTCGTGTTCGAGCGCTTCGCAAGCTTTTCCGTATCTGTGCACTCCAATCGCAGAGATAGTGGTATAGCTTCAGTGGCCTTGACTTTGGAGAATGAAGCAGGTTTTAAAACGAAAAACCGACGAACAATAATACGATAATAGGCGTACAACGATACTGATGGTTTTTCCGCGATCTGGTGTGAACGTTTTGTTGAACTTGATGCAGTCAGAAGATGATTGTCTTAATTAATGAAGGTATGCTGTACTGCAACAATTAACGATCACAACGATCGAAAGAACACAAAAAGTTTACCAGTCGAGATTTAGTTACACAAATAATATGAGAGGTGCTCAATAAGTTTTAAGATCGGTGATGCGGTGATTTACTCAACTTTTATCCTGGCTTATTTCGACAGTTGAAAACATGTGACGTATCGCGAAATCAAAGCGAAATCAATAATTCAAGGTTATCTTGGTAAATGAAAATATTTATCTCCAACTTATTTGATAAATTTAATAATTCAACATTGTCATCACTTTCTCAGGCAGAGATAATTTTTTCAAATCACTGTATGACACAAACAACGTACGAATTTCAGTACATTGAGAGCAAGAATGTCATTGCACACGTCAAACTGTCCATGTTGATGTCAGATTTTACGTATGTAGCCGTCATTGTACTAAAAATAAAACGACTATCCCTTGTACATGTTATTAAATTTGCTTACGCAAAATCTTGCAACAAAGCATAAATTAGTACAAAACCGGACTTTCATAGCATTATTCATACAGTGCCTACACGTGTGATATCACTTACCTATATTTGGCGAAGTTGGTCCACATTTTAGTCATTTTCTTCAGAGTGTGCAACTCAACAGATGAATTATCCAGTCGAATGTTAAGCACCCCAAACCTAAACAGATAGCCAAGTTCGTCACCGTGACACGCGCCGGGCCAGTTGATGCCCAATATTCGTTTGTAAATTCCAAGCGAGCCATCGTACGCGAATCGGTATAGCCACGTGGAGTCCGGACCGCTGTGGGCGGCGTGTAACCGAGCAAAATCACTGATTCCGTGGAGAAACATCACATCTGACATTAGCTGTATGATGAAAAAATGTTTTTCACAATATAGGTATGCTTGTAGTGATTGCCTCACTTACATCCATCATATTTTGAATTGTTGAATTCATAATGTGTTGGTCACCTAAGTAAAAACTGCGAATGCGTCGCGTAACAGATGCACCTTCATCGGTATCGCGTTCAACGTTCAAATCAAAAGGTATCATTCGTTGGAAATCTTCATCGATGCTTTGTAATAACTTTGGATCCTTCCGAACTCCTGCAAGGGATGAATAAAACTACAACCGTTCAATCATCGAACAGAGGAACTTACTTCGCAAGAACAGCATCGCTTCGTGGGAATTGAATCCTGTGATAAGTGGCACGTGATTGTAATCACCTCTTCTCATAATCTTTATTGGATCTTCCGCTATCAGAGGAGCCTCGGTAGAAGCATCTTCTCCTGACCAATTCTCTATGGATGGAACAAATGGTAGTCCTATGCTCCTCTTTACGTCATCTAGAGTGACTGTTTTCGATGCTGCATCGATGATCCTTTGTGGACTTGTTTTTCGTAAATGACTAATCAGTTCTTCGGTGTCGTTGGAGTAGAATCCTAAATGCTGTCCCAAGTTGAACGCTCGCTCTCTTGTATTTTTCACCATTGCCCAAGGATTCAGTACTGAACCACTTTGCGCTATTGCCTTATGGAACAAGCCTTTAGCTAGTGGCGATATCATTAACAATTGCACCGAAACCGATCCTGCAGATTGTCCAAAAATTGTAACATCATTTGGATCACCACCGAAGGTGGCTATATTTTCCTGTACCCATTTGAGGGCAAGCACTTGGTCTTTTATGCCTGCGTTACCTGGAGCGTCTCTTCCGACGCTCAGGAAACCGAGTGGACCCAACCGATAATTGAAGGTGACAAGTACAACGCCTTCTGGTACAAGATAATCAGGACCATAAAGAAACGAATTTCCGGACCCAAACGAGAATGCACCACCGTGGATCCAAACCATTACGGGAAAACTAGGATTACTAAAATATTCGTTGTTATTGTTTCTGCACGTATGCAGTACTGAAAACTGACTTACTAATTCCCAAACGGCAAGTCTGGTGAATAAACGTTAATAAAAAGGCAGTCTTCGCTTCCTTTGAAGTTGTCCAATATCATACTCCTGTGGGGACATACGGAACCCTCTCTTAGTGCACTACGAATTCCCTTCCAGGGCAGCTCTGGCAGGGGAGCTTTGAAACGTAAGTCACCGATCGGAGGTCGGGCGTAACGGATCCCTTTAAACGCGAAAATATCACCGCGACCGCCTCCTTTCACTCTCTGCACGCGACCCTCGAGAGCACCGCTCCGGGTGAGTACGATGGCGTGCGCTTCTTTTTGCTACGAAAAGTTATTATTGAACTCAGTTATGATATATTTACCATCATAATTACGAAACTTACTCGGAATGAATTGACAACCTCTCGCACGAATCCCATCGTGGTTTGGGGAATAAACCGCACCAACGAATTGAGTGAGTCGGATTCGCGTGCTATACCGGCGAATGTTTTCCACGCGGTCGTTTCCTGGAAGATGCAAAGAAGGGCGCAAATATTAGTTGTTTTGCTTCACGCCGTTTTTGAACAATGAGGTGTGAAATCCCGGAGAAATTTTACGTTTAGCACCTCAAATTGAATGTGTTACATGTTTTGGGCAGTTTGCCATGGCTGACTTAATGGGAGTTAAGTAACCGCTACCAACAACACCATGATGGTACTTTAAGTAACTTTGGAAACTTTGGAACTCTTTAGTGAACCATCGATTTCCGGTTTTCGTGTTAAATGGTGATTAATGCAGTGGCGGTTACATTATGCATTGTTTAAACAAGAGTATATTCATACATATTCATTTTCAGAAAACTTAAATGAAAAAACAACAGTAAATGAAGTCCGAATGCGCAAATATTTTGCATAGGGTATTTTATCGTGCCAATCAACATTTCGCAGTAAGTCCCGTGTGAAAAATCGATACGACGATTTTCATTGGTACCCTGAACCATCCTCGTATTCCGAGAAAACAGCCCTCTTCTTCTTCTTCTTCTTCTTCTTCTTCAATGGCACTAACGTTCCTAGAGGAACTTCGCCGTCTCAACGTAGTATTACTTGCGTCATTTTTATTAGTACTTAGCTGAGATTTCTATGCCAAATAACACGCCTTGAATGCATTCTGAGTGGCAAGCTCTAGAATACGCGTGATCACAGTGCAAGTCGGAGGAAAACATTTCTCGTTTCCAAAACCAGCACATCCCAAATTTGGCTACATTTGCTTGATTAGACCTCGAGTTATTGTGCTCCCTTGGCCGAGTGGTTAGCGTCATAACTAACATGCCGGGTGTTCGGGTTCGATTCCCGTTCTGGTCGGGGGAATTTTTCGTCAAAGAAATTTCCTCCGACTTGCACTGTGATCACGCGTATTCTAGTGCTTGCCACTCAGAATGCATTCAAGGCGTGTTATTTGGTATAGAAATCTCAACTAAGTACAAATAAAAATGACGCAAGTAATACTACGTTGAGACGGCGAAGTTCCTCTAGGAACGTTAGTGCCATTGAAGAAGAAGTTATGCAGGAATTTATGATTCATTTGTGCTTTATTTATTTTATTATTGTTTTACCCAATTAAATGGGATTGTGGTTTTATTTTCACCTAGATCTGATTTGATTTTACCGACATAGTCGAAGA
The DNA here is from genome assembly GCF_029784135.1 of Toxorhynchites rutilus septentrionalis. Lineage (NCBI taxonomy): Eukaryota > Metazoa > Arthropoda > Insecta > Diptera > Culicidae > Toxorhynchites > Toxorhynchites rutilus. The sequence goes on along the minus strand of NC_073744.1, from coordinate 80,853,236 downwards.
AGGTGAAATTAATTTGCTTGAAAAATATAAAAATGTTCGAAATATTTTTTTTTAAACATAATGTTACACGTCAAACAACGTAGTCGTATTTTAAAACAATAGCTGAAAATCAGTGAAGGAACATTGATTCCATAGATATTGAGCCAAATATCAAACTTATCGTATTTCATTTCAACACTAAAGGGTGAACACGACATTATTGCGACACTTTCAACAGGGCATAACATTTTTACCATTGGGTAATAATCAACCAAATTTTGCACACTTTCTCATTGATGTGTATTGTCTACATGCTGTCAAACTCGAAGTCGTGTTTTTCGATTCAACGAAAATGGACGTGAATCAACGCGAGTCGAGAGAACAAATTCTTTCCAAACACCTGGAATTTCCTGACCTGTCGCACCGGCAGTTGGGAAAAATGTTGAACATTCACCATTCAACCGTCTCCAGAGTGTTGAAACGGTTCCAGGAGCGGTTGACGTTGGACCACGGCAAAGGAGCTGGAAGAAAACCGGGACCGGAGAACAAAAAGACGGAGAGAAAGGTGAAGCGGATTATTAAAGCAAATCCCAACGTCTCAAGTCGTGATTTGGCTAAAAAGATCGGCATGTCGCAGAGCTACGTCCAGAATGCAAAGAAGAGAGCTGGACTACATACATACAAGGTACAGAACTTCCCAAACCACGATGAGCGGCAACAATCGACGGCTAAAACTCGGGCACGGAAGCTCTACGAGAAGATGCTGACAAAATATGGCTGCTGTGTGATGGACGACGAAACGTATATAAAAGCCGATTTTAGGCAAATTCCGGGGTTGGAGTTTTTCACCTGCAAGAGCAAGTTCGATGTGTCCAGGAGTGGTATGAGGCCAATTCTGTCCATTTTGTTCCAAAGAACATGAACCCGCCAAACTGTCCGGAGCTGCGCCCGGTGGAGCAGTACTGGGCAACAATGAAGCGGGAACTTCGGAAGAGCAAGAAGACAGTCAAAGACGAAAAGGACATGTTAAGAAAATGGAAAGAAAACTGAGAAACTGGTACCGGATGACACTGTAAAGACTTTGATCAAGCGAAAATGCGTTCAATTTTACACTCAAGGCTCCATCGATTAACTTTTCTTTTGATTTTTGTAGTAGATATATGTATAAAACTACCCTAAAATTTTGGTTTGATTCTAAACATTATAAGAAAATTGGCATGACATTTTCGGTGTCGCAATAATTTCGTGTTCGCCCTCTACTTATGGAACTAACTTTACGGACCCCTGAATACTCAGAGAATATCTCTATTCATGACGGCATCGCATATGGAGCGGCACATAATCAATAACAATTCAGTAACTACTTCTACTGCTCACAGCTCACAAAACAATAAAAAATTGTTACTGATACATCAGGGTGCTGCAAAACTGGTAATTATTTATTTCCTAAAGACATGGTTTGAGCGAAACATTCACACCAAAGTCGTGCTGTTGCTCTGAGGTAATATCTCTTCTGTACTATATTATGTATTTGTTCTATTCAAAAACTAGTTACACAAACGTGGACAGGTGCTAATAGGCTTCAAGTGAAAACAAACAGAGCCACAATGCTTTTTGTAGGTGTGTCAACAAGTAATTTGCTTTCCTCATTTTGAACCAATTCTGTAGCTCCTCGAGGTGAACCGTTTCCGCTGTAACAAAGCAAAAGTCCGCCGGTTTCTTTGTTTTTGCGAACATAACCATTCCAAGGTACGTTTTAATCACACACTCACCGTATTGTTGACATAGTTAGGTCAGTCATTTCATCACAGATCGACATGCAATGAATCAACTCACTCTGTCGATTTCCATGTGATAGATCAATGAAGCTACATTTTGGAGTGCCGATTAATTTGTGAATCGATACAAGTCAAGGTGATCAACTAATGAACCAGACTCTCGTTCGATGAGATTTCGGAGAAAAATTAAGCTAATCAAATAGGATATTAAGAGCATCCAACACAGTAAATCATCCTCACGCCAAAGAGGCAATTACACTTTTACTCAATTGATTTTATCACTATTCTTTTGTTTTCATCTGTTCAGGGTCTTCATATAACAATGATCATTCAGATGCTAATAGATAGCCCCTCATGACATTGACTTTAGTTTGACTAGTCTGCTCTGAAATGCTAGAAACATGTCTTCATTAATGTCATCGGTCATCAATACAACGGATGTCTTTCTGCACGTCTATTTTTTAGAAGTATTTAAAGATGCAAAGCTTGTTAACCACTAAGCGGTGTTGCATGTGGCGAAGTTTGGCATGCATGACACATGGCGCGGTTTAAGCGACTATAATTACTATAAACCACCGGCCGTCGTTCGTTCACTCGATTGACGAAAGCACAACACTGTCCGCTTATGGAGAGCTTTTCTGGTTACGCGATCAGACTAAAGGGCAGACTGGTATGTGGCATTTGCTTTGAAAAACAATCTCTTAAAAACACTATCTTAAAATACGGTATGTTGACAAATATAACAAACAACAATTTTTCTATCATATACATTTATTTCACGTTGAAATTAGTTATGTTACAACAATAAAACTAATGGCGGTCAATCGTCATCTTCATTCATCTTGCAAGGCTTCGTTTACTTTTTTATGCTTTAGCAAAAGGCAAGGGCCAAAGTTGTCGGAAATAAACTACAGATTCCAAACTAGGAATCTTTCGCTGACTCAACAACACAGAAATGTCCTACTTAGAAACGCTGTAAAGGCTGTGGAAACCCTAGAGGATGTTTGTTAACTATTATCTGAAAGCTTAAAAATTAATTTGGTAGAATTTCTAGAATAACATCGTGACAATGTCATCAGCTGTCTTGTTGGGCCTCAAATTAGGAAAAGTTTCACATGAAAAAAGTATTTTGTATGATCAATTTTCTGAACAAGATTCGAAGTCTATGAGATTTTCACTAAATGAGGAAGCAAGTCCAAAATATTCACATTGTAAACATCATCTATGAATCGATTGGTTTCGATTATGTCTTGCTATAAAATATAGTTCAACGAGAGTAAACTCTTAGGTTTACTCAGTGGCGTCGACTGGGGCGTGCGGAGAGGGCGGGTGTACGATTTTAGGGGTGCAGAATGAACCGAATTTGTATGAATAAATTGAATAAACACAGTTGATTCCTTTTCTGGCGGGGGATAGGGGGTGCAAATCGACTCTTCCGCCCCGTGGGCGAAAGCTTCACTCGACACCACATGGTTTACTCTAAAAAACATAAACCAATCGTTTTTTTTTCATCAAATCAAATTTATTTTTAAATTGTCAAGTATCCTTAGAGTAAACTGACCAGACGTCTTGCATTTCAACCCATTTGGCAAAAGAAACGAAAATGTCCCGCGATATCAATATATTTCAATATTACAATTTGATCATGTTGATTTTTTCAAATGGATGAACCTCAAACAAAACAATTTGATCATGTTGATTTTTTTGAATGGATGAAACTCAAAAAAAAAAATTATTCGGCAGGCTGTTCAAGAGAGCTTCCAATGCTTCCAAAGATTAATACGTTGAGCTGGTTTCATCGCATCGACAGTGGACTTTTTGTTGAGAGAGTGTCAAATGGAAACGACATTCGACACTCAAATCTGACATGAAAGCGTTTAAAATAATATTCTTGATGTTATTGTTTCGTATATCTATACAGCCATTCCATGCCAAACCGAAAAGTGGTAGTTTTGTTCTTTATCGCAAAATATTTTTTTTATTTTTTTATTAGGGTGCCCATTTCCATTTCGCTTTTTTCTCAAAAATGATTTTTTTCTAAAATTCATAACTTTTGAACTACTGAACCGATTCAGATTATCGACATATCAAATTGATACCAAAAATATTACATGTACGCCAAATTTGGATTTTCGTTTTCGTAATTATTGATTGTGTTAGTTTTCCATGGTTTTCTCGGTTATAGATAGAGGACGCTAAATTTTTTTATACTTTTTCATGAATGCTGAGGTTTTTCTACATAAGATATTTAAAAATCGAAGATGTATCTATTTTTGTTTTTGAGTTATGATTTTTCAAATTTAATTTGTTTTCAGTCTTCGTTTAATATTCCTATGCAATTAGACTAGATCTATCCGACTTGAATCCATATTTTCGCTAGTGTAATATTTTTTCATTGGCTTCAATTTGATATGTCAATTATCTGAATCAGTCTAGTAGTTCAAAAGTTACGAAGTCATTTTTGAAAGAAAAGGCAAGAAATGACCGTCGGTTGACTTTGAAAAAGCGTAATATTTTTCCGAAAACGAATAAGTAATCGGCTTTAATTTGATATATCGATCGTCTGAATCGGTTCAGTAGTTCAAAAGCTATGAATTTTCGAAAAAAGTCATCTTTGAGAAAAAGGTGAAAAAATGGATTTTTCGGACCACTCTTAAATGGAAATGGGCACCCTAATAAAAAAAGGGTCTAATATTAGGCTGTCAAAAAAGTCCTGCGGTATTTCCGCGAGGTGTCGTTGTAAGCGCGTAGTTCTAGTTGTATTCATTGTATCGAGTCATACTATAGCTTGTTGGAAAGGTATATTTGCGCGCTATATTGGAGTGCGCAACCGAAATCGAATTATTTTTTTTTCTTATTTTATCTCGAATTTCCGACTTTCGACATAGAATACTTCTAGCAGAAACCTGCCAAAATAAAACCAATGTGTTTGTATTTTTTTTTTTTTTTTTATTAATCCGTTTATTTTTACAGGCTCAGTTACATAAGTTTAATGGAGCCAAACTCTTAACTATATATCAACTAGCATATATCAACATGTTGTTTCCTTAATTCTATGGTTAATGAAATAGGAAACCGATTACTCGCGGTCGACTCGAGTTTAGAAGGGTGACACATTTTCATTAGGAAAAGGATGGGATGTAAGGAGATGTGTGTTTACACTCGCACTCACATTCACATTCACATTCTCATTCACACTGACACTTCACACTCAATTCTTAGAACTATCCTTACATCTAATATGTATTTACAATTTAACTTATTCTAATGTTAGTAGGAAGGGAACCGATAGCTCGCGAAGGACGAAAAGGAAGGGAAAAGGATGTATAAACAATCACACTCGAAGATCGATAGCTTTAAGGAAAACATATATTTGGGACATGTAATCAAGGTCTAACCGAGCCAACACATCTCTCACCGGCACATTGGACTGCTTTCCTCCAGCCCGAAGGGAGTTTTCTAAATTCGATCTGGCGACAAGATACAACTCGCACGACCAAACAACGTGTTCGATATCGTGGTAACCATGGCCACAACCGCAGAGATTGCTGTCGGCAAGATTAAAACGAAAAAGCAGCGCGTCTAACGAACAGTGATTGGACATGAGTCGGGAGAAGGTGCGAATAAAGTCCCGACTCAATTCCAGACTTTTGAACCACGGATTGAGGCTAACCTTAGGGATAATTGAGTGGAGCCACCGGCCCAATTCATCTTCGTTCCATTTGCGTTGCCAGTTAACGATGGTATTTTTACGAACTAAAGAATAAAATTCATTGAAGGCGATTTGACGCTGATAAATTTCGCCTTCAATTGCACCTACCTTTGCTAATGAGTCAGCCCTCTCATTACCCGGAATTGAACAATGTGAAGGGACCCAGACAAAGGTAATGACATAACAGCGTCTGGATAAAGCACTCAAAATTTCTCGTATTCTCTCAAGGAAGTACGGCGAGTGCTTTTCCGGCCTCACTGAACGGATAGCTTCGACAGAGCTAAGACTATCCGTTACAATGTGATAGTGTTCAACAGGTCGTGAGGCGACGCTGTCCAGCGCCCAGTGTATTGCTGCCAATTCAGCAATATACACTGAGCAAGGATACTGAAGACTGTGTGAGGTGCTAAAAAAATTGTTGAACACTCCAAATCCTGTGGACTCATTCATAGAGGACCCATCAGTAAAGTACATATTATCACAATTGACACGCCCATACTTTGCTTCGAAAACCGTAGGAACGATCCCCGATCGATGATAATCTGGAATTCCATGGATATCCTGCATCATGGACAGATCAAAATGCACAGAGGAATTGATGTAGTCAGGAAAACAAACACGGTTGGGAATATACGAAGAAGGATCAACCTGCATGGAGACGAATTCATGATATGAGCTCATGAATCCAGAATGAAAATTTAGCTCGATCAGCTGCTCAAAATTTCCGATCACCAATGGGTTCATAACCTTACACCGAATGAAGAACCGAAGAGATAATAAATTGAAGCGATCTTTTAGTGGGAGTACGCCTGCCAAAACCTCGAGACTCATGGTATGCGTTGAGGGCATACATCCCAACGCAATACGGAGACAAAGATACTGAATTCGCTCGAGTTTAATGAGGTGTGTTTTGGCAGCTGATTGAAAACAGAAACTGCCATACTCCATCACTGAGAGAATAGTTGTTCGATACAACATTAGAAGATCTTCGGGATGGGCTCCCCACCAGGTGCCGGTAATTGTACGGAGAAAGTTTATTCTTTGTTGGCATTTTTTACTCAGATACCTAATATGGGCCCCCCAAGTACATTTGGAGTCGAACCAGACCCCAAGATACTTGAAAGACATAGCATGAGTGATCGGTTTACCCAAAAGTTGAAGCTTTGGTTTTGCTGGTCTATGCTTCCTAGAAAAAACCACCATCTCTGTTTTCTCCGTGGAGAATTCGATCCCTAGCCCAATGGCCCAGGTTGAAAAATTGTTCAAAGTATCTTGTAAGGGTCCTTGCAGTTCGGATTCGTTTGATCCTACGACAGACACCACTCCATCATCTGCAAGTTGTCTTAGGTTGCAATTTTGTGTAAGGCAATTGTCGATGTCGCTTACATAGAAGTTGTACAAAAGGGGGCTTAAACATGAGCCCTGGGGGAGTCCCATGTAGGAGACCCGACTTACTGTCGAATCCCCGTGAGAAAAATTCAAATGTTTCTCACAAAGCAAGTTATATAACATATTATTCAATAGAGGCGGCAGACCCCGAGAGTGTAATTTGTCTGACAGGACCTCTATTGAAACAGAATCAAAGGCCCCCTTTATGTCCAAGAATACTGAAGCCATTTGTTTTTTTTCGGCGTAAGCCAATTGAATTTCTGAAGAAAGCAACGCAAGACAATCATTCGTCCCCTTGCCCCTGCGGAACCCATATTGTGTATCTGAGAGTAGGCCATTCGTTTCAACCCATCGATCAAGGCGAAACAAGATCATTTTCTCCAACAATTTCCGTATACAAGACAGCATTGCTATTGGGCGGTACGAATTGAAGTCGGACGCGGGTTTTCCGGGTTTTTGAATAGCTATAATTCGCACTTGTCTCCAATCATCTGGAACAATATTATGCTCCAGAAACCGATTGAATAAATTCAACAAGCGATGTTTCGCCACATCAGGGAGATTTTTCAGCAAGTTGAACTTAATTCTATCCGATCCCGGAGCAGAATTGTTACATGAAAGGAGAGCAAGAGAGAATTCTACCATCGAAAACTCGGAATCAAGATCGCACCTATCTTGTGGTATATCTCGAACAAATTTTTGCACAGGAGCTGAATCAGGACAAACCTTTCGTGCAAAATTAAAGATCCATCGATGTGAATATTCCTCGCTTTCATTGGATGAAGAGTGATTTCTCATGTTTCGAGCCACTTTCCATAATTTTTTCATTGACGTTTCTCGTGACAAACCTCCCACGAAATTTCGCCAATAAGCACGTTTTTTCCCTTTGATCAAATTTTTGAACTGATTCTCAAGGGCTAAATACGTTTGAAAATTTTCAGGAGTACCACGTTTCCGAAAAGCTTTAAATGCATTCGATTTTTCTACATAAAGCTTGGAACATTGGCTATCCCACCATAGATTGGGAGGCCTTCGGAAAATGGTGGAACCTGGATTGGGTTTCGTTTGAGCGCGAACTGCGCTGTCATAGATCAAACGAGAAAGGAAGTTATACTCCTCCAATGGAGGTAAACCATCTCTGGAATTGATGGCTAGAGTAATCGCGTCCGCATATTTTTTCCAGTCAATGTGTCTTGTGAGGTCATATGCCATGTTTATAGATTCAGAAGAATTCGACCCAATGGTGATGGAAATTTTGATTGGCAAGTGATCACTACCGTTGGGGTCCTGGATTACATCCCACTTGCAATCTAACGATAGTGAATTCGAGCAAAGCGAGAGGTCAAGAGCACTTGGGTTAGCAGGAGGTTTAGGTACACGTGTTGTTTCCCCAGTGTTCAAAACGGTCATATTGAAGCTGTTACAAAGGTCATATATCAACAATGAACGATTGTCGTCGTACTGTTCCCCCCAGGCAGTTCCGTGAGAGTTGAAGTCTCCCAAAATCAATCGTGGCTCAGGAAGGAGTGAGCACATGTCAACAAGTTGCTTGCGGCTAACCGCAGCTCTCGGAGGCCAATACAAGCTGACAATACAGAGGTCTTTGCCTCTGATGTTTGCATGACAAGCAACAGCTTCAATCCCTCCAATAGGTGGAAGGTCAATTCGAAAAAATGAGTGGCACTTATTGATCCCCAATAGCACCCCTCCGTATCTGTCATCACGGTCCAAGCGTACAATATTGAAATCATGGAAAGAGAGATCATCTCGCGAAGAAAGCCAAGTTTCGGACAGAGCAAAAACATCACAATTGAACTTATGAATTAAAAATTTGAATGTATCCAATTTAGGGATAAGACTACGACAATTCCACTGTAAAACAGTGATATCTCCGACCTCTCTATTTGAATTAGACATCAAGAGAGATAATCATTGCAAGGAGGGGCCATGTTTGCATCAATTGTTGCAAAATTGTCTTTAATACTGGAAGCATTGAAATGACAATGGTTCTGATGGAGTCGGAAACGTTAAAACACTTGAAGATTTGATCCAAAAGGTCAGACAACTTTATAAATCCCGATTGGGAAGTTGAGCTGGACGGAAAAATAGGGACAGTTGGGGTTTTTAATGTCCCCTCGAGTGCTGGGTCGTTCGAAGGTGAACTATTCCCACGGAAGCCAGGAGGAACCTGATTTTGCTTATCACTCGTTTTTTTAGGCAAGCTAACAGGGGATATCACCGGAGGGACTTGTGATTGAATTTTGGGAGTGGTCACATTTTTGCGCCGGGGATTCCCTTGGGAAATAAACGGTGTACCCCCGTGAGCTGTGTCCGCTTCCATTTCGTCAACTGGCAACGTGGAAAAGATATTGTGTGAGGAGATTGGATGTTGTTGTTGTTGGACCTGTGGAGAAGCGCCCTTTAAAATTTCCGCAAAAGTGCGTTTCGAGCGTTCCTTTAAAGAGCGCTTCTGTTTCTCCCAGCGACTCTTGTAATTTTCACAAGCTGAGAGCTCATGTGGGGTCCCCCCGCAATATGGACACTTATGCTCAGTCGCACTGCAGGATTTGCCCACATGTTGCTCTCCGCAAGTGGCACAGCGCTCCTTGTTGGCGCAGTAGTCTGCTGTGTGACCAACTGACTTGCATTTGTTGCAAGTCATGGGCTTTGGCACGAAGAGACGCAGCGGAAGCCTCAATTTGTCCACCATAACGTAGTCAGGGAGGGCGGAACCAGCAAAAGTTACTCGAAACGAGTCGGACGGCGTGAATTTTGTTTTTCCCTCTTCCTGGGACACTTTTCCTAATTGATGGCAGTCCAAAATTTTAACTTTCGTCAAAGGGAGCTTTTTAAATCTGCCATCTCCCTCTTTTATTAATGCGCTCGTCAGACCCGTTTCTGTGATCACCCCCGAAATTTCTACGTTATGGCAGGGCACATAGACGCGATATTCTAGTACGAACCTATTGTCGACAACAATCTCGTTAGCTTGCTTCCGATCAGCCACGACAACACGCAGTTTGTTCGGTCGAACCTTTCTAATTTCGACCACGGAGGGATAATTTTTTGTCAGATCTTTCATGATCTGAATGACGTTGAGCGATTTCCCGTTGGGTTTTGGCCGGAAGAAAACAACCCATGGGCCAGATCCAGATGCATCTTCTGGATAGACCTTGACACGCGGAGAGGGGACAACTGCGGGGGAGGACGAGGTCGATTGTTGAGCGGGAGCGGGAACAGTTGGGCTGGGAGGCAAGTTCGGGAGATAATCGGAAGCGGGAGCGGGAGATTGAGGGGGCGAAGTGGAAAAGTTTGCCAATTTTCTTGAAGGGGGCTTGTTGAGGTTGATCAACTCTTCCTCTGAAAAGACATCGTCTGAGGGGGGAACGCGTTTAAGCGACTTCCCAGTAGTTAGTGAGGAGGAAACATCAGATTCAATGTCCATATCAAGAGGATCGCACTCTGCCATTATGGCAGATATACAATTATACTTTTTCTTTTTTTTTTTAAATCCTTAACCTAATATATATATAAACTAAAATACTTGAAGCGCACGGTAACGGTGCTCCAATCGAACCACGTGATGATCGCTTGGCACAACAGCAATGGTGTATCGCACCACAATACGATGACGAGGAACGGCACACGCTCACAGCGCCCGCAGTGGAGGACTTCTCCCTCCCGCTGGTTGTGATTACTTATCACTTCACTCTCGCAATAAAGAAAACACCGTTAGAGCGACACAATCACTTCAGCGAAACCGATAACGGTATTGTTCCAACACAATAACGGACACGAACAACTTTGCGTCCGGCGGCTTCGGACTGCGCGAGCTGACCAATGTGTTTGTATGATAGATGCCAAATGTCTTTAAATTGCATGAAACTTCTGATGATCTACTGTTATCTGTTTTTGTCAAAAACCGACACTCTGGGACTGGGTCGTTTCTTCGGAATACGAGGCAAAACATATGGTTTTGGGTGCCAAAGAAAATCGTCTTATCGATTCCATACGTAACAATAACTTCCTGTGAAATGTTGATTTGCACGCTAAAATCTTTACTGACAAAATGTTTTACAAAATATAAGACTGGGGAAAAAGAAATGTCGTATTTCTGATCGAAATTTGACGCTTTATTAACGTACTTAAAATTATCCAATTTAAGTCAAATATGCACCGTTTTGTTCGCAAACTAGTTGCCATTTAGAAAGTAACTTCATTATCCTCCCTTATGAAACACCCCTTCTTTTTTGCAAAAAACTCAGACAGCCAGTTTTCGCAAGTCTCTTTTGAGGCCAACTTAGTATCACCAAGAGCGTTTTGTATGGACCGGAAGAGATGATAATCAATTGGAGCCATGTCCGGACTATACGGTGGATGCAATAGGACAACCTATCCGAGCTCCCGTTGCTTCTGGCGAGTCATCAAAGATGTGTGAGGCCGAGTGTTGTCCTGGTGGAAAAAAAACACCATTCCTATTGATCATTCCTGGCCGCTTCTGGTCAATCGCCTGCTTCAAACGGTCAAGCTGCTCACAGTACAGAACCGAGTTGAGGGTCTGGCCATAGTTGAGCATAGTGGATGATTCCCTTCCAATCCCACCAAACACACAGCAAAACCTCCCTGTCCGTCAATCCGGGCTTGGCGATGGTTTGGGCCGGCTCACCGCGCTTCGACTACGACTTTTTTCGCTTTAGGTTGTCGTACGTTATCCACTTTTCATCACCAGTCACCATCTTCTTCAAAAATGGGTCGAGTTCGTTCCGTTTCAGCAATACATCGCAGGCATTGATTCGGTCTAAAAGATTTTTTTTTTGCGTCAACTCGTGTGGCACCCATACATCCAGCTTTTTTTGGAATCCAATCTTCTGCAAATGGCTCCAAAAGGTTTTATGGTCTATACCCAGTTCTCGGTCAATCGAGCGAGTGCTCACATGCCGGTCTACTTGGATGATTTCAACGATTTTATCGGTTTCCACGACGATTGGCCTACCAGTACGGGGTGTATCTTCGACAGCCACTACACCGGAACGAAATCGATCAAACCAACGCTGTGCTGTACGAATCGTTACAGCATCGGGCAAGTGTTGCCATATATTGATAATATACGACATTTCTTTTTCCCCAACCCAATATTAACAGTTCGGCTGAAAAGATCATAAGGTTGACGTCTAGATGGCACATCTTGCAAAAATCTACTTGTCTATCACAAAGTACCATCTTCCAATGGATACAAAATTTGTCAAAATTTTGACAGCAATCGGTCGATTGGTTCGTGCGTTACAGCATTGAGAGTGAAGCAACTTTTGTTATTGTGAAAAAATTGGAAAAATCACAAATCAATGAAAACGGTGGCAAAATTGCTTGAATTGGGCTTCGAATTGCTTCCGCATCCACCGTATTCTCCAGATATGGCCCAGCGACTATTACCGTAACTGAGGCGTATTTTGAGGAAAAACCGAAAGAGTACTATAAAAACGGTATCAAGTTGCAAGATCGCTATAATCGCTGTATCGCCTCCGAAGGCAGTTATGTTGAATGAGAATGAGACTGATTTTGTGTCTTCCTTAATTGATGCGCTAGCGGCAGCAATATTCTCGACACTACGGGTACTTCTTTGTCTCACTGGCATGAGAACATCTTGTATTGTGCCTGTGGATTCAAATTTTTCCACTAGACGCTCAATTTTTGAGCTGGCTGGACGATTATGATGACCATAAATTGAACGTAGCGCTCTTAAAGTTGAGGCCATTGACACCGAATTTAGGTAGCAAATTTTAAATACATATTTTTGACAGAATGTAAAACCGGTTCAAAAGAGTCCAAGTTTACGGAAATTGATACACTTGATACTCTTTAGAAGAATATACATTCCAATGATCCAACCTTCCAATAACCGATAATCGGTTCCCGGAATATATCGCTGCAGAAAACGACTGTAACAGAAACAACCCCACAGAAAAAGTGTAGTAGGCTAGTAATATTCTGGCGTGGTATTGTATGTTAGAACAAAAATTAACCAGGTATACGTAACGCCCCGGGCAAACGTATGCCGTGGAACAACGCTAAAGGCTCGTATCATATGTTTCAAACTAACCGGGCAATCAATGGAACACAGGTTTGCGTGCGAGACACCACCGCTTCCGACGGCGGGTCGGTGGTGGACTCGGATCGCGTCATCTTGGCGGCTTCGGCCGCCTCGATTCCTTATCCTCGTTAAATGGGGAAATCGTCCCCATTACATTGACCTCAGAATAGGGTAAATGATTTTGGTTTGTTTAGGGTGTTTTCACGCAACTAGTAAATGCAAATCGATTTTTCTTTCCAATTTCTAGTTTCTAATTCTACCATAAGGCGTTGAAATTATTCAAATATTTATGTTTTTTAACGATTTTCCTCAAAGAGAAATTATTCCACCTCTGATCATAGTTTGTCCGAAAAATGATCATGGTTTGTCCAGTTTTAGAAATCATTATTTTTGAATGAAAAAAATCGAATTTAATGTAGATGTCGCATTTCTCATTGCTTGAGTTTACTGTCATCATATTGATCTGTTCATAATTTAGGCTTTCTTCAGAATATTGCCTTTTCTTGGGCATTTTAAAAATGTTCATCTCAACACACTCAACACAGAGAAAATCTATTTCTGCTATGCAGCTATTGACGATAGCAATTGACAGAAGAGGTGTTGTGTTCCACCAGAACAATGCAAGCCCATACAATTCCGAGGGATTGATTGGGATGTTTTAATGCATCCACCATATAGTCCAGACTTGGCACCAAGCGATTTCCACCTTTTTCTCGCATCGCAAAATTTTCAGAGTGATAAGAAATTGGGATCAAGAGAAGATTGTAAATATCTATTGCTATTTTTTTTTTTTAAATCGGACCAAGACCTCTATGATAGAGACATTATGATGCTACCTTTAGAATGACAACAAATTTTACAACAAAACGGTGCTTGTTTGACCCAACTTGGACAATCCGAAGCATATTAAAAATAGTTTTGAATTTTACCCAAAAATAATGGATTACTATCTCTCCAACTTAATATTTTTTCAATCTGTTTCGGCGTGCCAATTCTAGCTTTACTCCTTTGTGCCGAGGTGGTATGAATGGAGCATTAACGGTTTTTTATCGTACTATATTTTGGGAACATTGAATGCCCACCAAACCGTCGGAACTGAAGCATCCAACTTGAATTTGGATCGAATTTCCGAGCAACACAACTTTGTATACGATACTTTTTTGACAATATGACGCTCATCTCTCTCTGACAGTTTCTTTTGAAATTTCCCTGATCCGGATCCTGATGTCTTCCGGAAGGCCAAAATTTGTCTTTTTCATCCCATCTGATTGTTTTTAAAGGTTTATTTAGCAATTCAGCTGTAACAGAGCCGAATTTATCCGTGTACATTTTGATCCAACACAGTGGTCATTTTTGGCGCAAGAGTATTCCTATCTTATCGATACACATTTTTATCTATTACACAGTAGCCATTTAGGCGTAAGAGTATTCCTATTCTATCAATACACATGTCGCCTTTTTCGGTGTGAGAATATTCCTATTGTTCGAATTTTCACAGTTTGGACCATACACAGGGGGACTATTGATATGAGGCTTCCATTATTGTGTTATTAATAGTATCTATTACTGATGCATCAGCCGGTAATGTGAGCGGTAAGGGACTGGGATTACCGTCATATGATGATTGTTTCGTGAACGTAATAGCTAGAACAACACACAAAGATGGTCAGTTGAGGGCCCTGAATTATGAGCTCATGATCGTTCGCATATTAGCGAATATGCAACAAATTAAGCTACGAAGACCTCCTAAAAAAATTGTTCTTGTTCTTCCTCACTAAACTAAGCTAAGTAACTCCACCTGTAGTATGTCCGAAAAAGAACCTGAAACTATTGAGGGCCAGAGCAGAGGGTCCAAGACCCCTATGGAGAATGGTTGTAATAGCTGTTATCCGTGGTTGTTATGCAAAGCAGGAAATGGATGAACCTCTAAGCCAGTAATTTCCCCTGTTTCCTTCTCAGGTTTGGAAATATATCGTCTGTTCGAGGAGTTTCTATCGGTCCCTATCGGTCTACTACGACGAGGTTCTCGGCGACCCTCTCAGGTGTCACAATTCATCGATTGTCGTGATTCGTTTAGGGTAGCTCTACTTGAAACGCGTGGAAATCAAATAATTGAGGGTGGTTGTATCACTATGAAAAGCACTGTATATTTGCATATCATAGGGCGCTCAGCAGAGTATAAGGAACGCTTCGAAATGTACTCGTGTTAGGTTCATGGTGTTGTTAATTAAATTGTATGGCAAGAAGTTAAGAAGTCGACTAAACTATCGGCCAATAAAAAGTCTGCAGTCTCAGGGAACTCTAGGACTTTTGTTTTTTTGAAATTTTGACAAAAGGCTTTTTTATCGCATCCTGTGTTCCATGCGCGACTCTTGCGTCAACTGAAGACAAATCATTATTTTAATTATTCAACTTAACATTAATGTTAGGTTGTTTGTGCCCATTTAAAAGTCATATATGTACTATGCTAGACTACTACTTTACTGCTAGAGTTCGTAGTAGGATAAAAGAAAGAAAAAATCGGATATTATTTTATAATGCTACGAAATTTTTTTAATTTTTATTTTTAGCTTTTTTTTATTGTAGAATCATTTGACGATAATTGTTTGATGATTCATTCTTGTGCTCGCAGAACAATACATGCTGGAGATAAGCGCAACTGTCATCCTTAGTGGAAAAAGTTTTGCTTCTGTCAAGCGAAACCACATATAAAATTCCAGAACATTCATTTTCTTGGTAAGCATACGATAGCCTAGCCTGATGATTACCCACACAATTGTGTAGCTCAAAACTTTAATGCAATGGAGTCAGTTTGATGCAATGATTGCAATGCCAGAGACATCAGCGAGTGAGTAATTTGGTCGCGTCCAAAGCTCAGTCCGAAACGAAGACATGTGATGGCGCAAAACAAGGAAGAACAAGCGATGTTCATTGTTTCGTATCTAGAACGATACAGAAAGTTTGCCTTCCTTTCTTGCTGATATTTTAAACTGTATTTCGTCTGTAACCTCCAAAAAGGACATTGGAAAACTTTACTTTATCCATCATATTACTCCTCCATCCCCATTGCCTTGAGAAAAACATTCGATCCTTCTCCGTCCAGCTCGCCCAGCAACGATGCTGTTCAGTCGATTTCCCTTCGTTGCTCGTTGATAAGTTGCTCGTTATCGACAGCTCTGTTCGGGAAAGCACACAAATGGACAGAACAAATGTATGACGAAATGGGAATGCTTCCAATTTTCATTAATATAAACCATATACAGACTATGGGATTATAATGTCTAGCATATCAAACAAATCTTATTTCCGATTCGTTTGGTATATAAATCGCCAAAATCGCATCGCAAAATCGCAAAACCAAGCTGCCTGGGGGGAAATCGTCATTGCAAATACATGAAAGTAGGGGGAACTTTTGTTCCTACCGAAATGTATTCCATAACAGAGACATTAAAACAAATCTGCCTGGGGGAAATCGACATTGCAAGTATATGCAAGTCGGGGGCATTTTCATATTGCAAGTAAGGTGAGTGATAGGATTAATTCTAGCAAATAAAATTTAAATTTGGATCTTTTATTTTTTATAGAATGTTGAAACATTCAAACACACTCGCAATACCTTAGTTATATTATTTAACACCCAAAATATTGACTAGAATTAATTTATATGGCAGGACAACGTTTGCCGGGTCAGCTAGTTAACTAATAAAAATATTTGAGTTTTCAATTGAAATCAGGATGTTTCGCCATATTTTGGATGTCACAATCTCGTTAAAAAGTTTTGATCTGGTCGTCGCAGTTCTCTAGGGATGAAATCTTAGTAGATCAGTTGTCAGTGAGTCCCAAACACATTTTTGTGTGTCTCACTGATAGCTATCGTAGCACATCCAAAGTACTGTCTTAAGAAAGGTAGTTGAAACGATAATATTTGTTTCTTTTAATTCACTTCTTTTACTATCTTTTACTTTACTTCTTTTACTTCTTTTACTATCCTTTAGCTATGTGGCTCAACAGAACGTTGTTCGTGTTGTTTTGTGTGTTGTGTTGATGATAATGACATGTGAGGAATCTTGCCTATAACATAGCGACATATCAGTATGTTATAGTTATTTATTTGATGTTGATTATTGATTGATGATTGATATGATGAAACAATATTTTCATTCATGTTCTCGATCTTCAGAAACTGTTGTGATGTATAGTATACATAAGCACATATAAATTTCACGTTGATGATATTAATTCCATATGGTGCTCCCTTGGCCGAGTGGTTAGCGTCATAACTAACATGCCGGGTGTTCGGGTTCGATTCCCGTTCTGGTCGGGGGATTTTTTTGTCAAAGAAATTTCCTCCGACTTGCACTGTGATCACGCGTATTCTAGAGCTTGCCACTCAGAATGCATTCAAGGCGTGTTATTTGGCATAGAAATCTCAACTAAGTACTAATAAAAATGACGCAAGTAATACTACGTTGAGACGGCGAAGTTCCTCTAGGAACGTTAGTGCCATTGAAGAAGAAGAAGAAGATATTAATTCCATCACATAATTATATTCGTAGTTTCAACCATCGTCAGTAATTTGGTATTCGTGTTCATCACTGATTGGTATATTGGTATTCTCAGAGGCAACATTTAAATAATATGAAATGTTTTACGGACGGAACAAATCTGCACACCCATAATACAAAGCAGAGTAAAACAATCGAATGATGCATTGCACTAGTGTTAATGAAATATTTTTGGGCTTGGTGAGTGCAGTGTGAGATGACTAGACGCTTACCTTCAGTTTATTGGACAGCTGGCCGGCACTCGCTAGAGCCTCTCCGAACGTAGATGGTGGTAAACCATCGCTCGAATAGGCCCCAATCGATAGCACTACAAGTGTTAACACAACCCTCATTGTGTACATTTTTCCACACGCATTACTTTCAAGCATACAATGATGCTTGCTGGTCGAACTAAACGGTTGATGTTTGTTATTTTGTCTGAACTATAATGAACACAATTTTACGAAAATATGCACTGGTACTTAATTAAGATATTCGATTAGTAATCACAGTTACAGCGATGCTGTGGGAATAATTCATCTTCGGATTCGGTGCATATGCGTGTATTTTGGAAACGGTTTTCACTTGATGATGCAGCCTTGTGTAGTTCTTCCCTTATATACAGGTTTCTTTTTAATTTGCCTGTTACTTTACTAACATCGCAGCTTCGTCTTCGGTTTTACCCCTGTTTCAACTGAACATCGAAGAAATGTTGTTTTATAAGTACTCCTCGATGTTACTAAGTTTGAATAAAATATTTTGGTATTGACAAATATTTATAAATTCTGTAAAATGTCATAGAAAACAAGGTCATCCACAGATACAAGTTAGTGTTACGGAATTGTGAACAACCTATAGATCCGAAATAAATATATTGACTGCATGACATTGACATTTAAGACATTGCTTGTACGGTGTTTTCGTTATCAATGCGGTTCTCTCCATTTAAATGCATTTTTATGTTAAAAAAAATAAGACATACAGTCGAATTCGAATGAAAACTATTCCGAAAAAATATACGCAACAAAATGATCGATTCATTCATATTGAAAATACAACCAGTCGATTGAACTTTATTTCTTGTTTCGAGCGTGAGTGCAGTCTCTTCAGTTTGCTTAACAATTGGCAGTCGCGCCTTTTTCCATCACCAGTTTTCGCTCGCCTTCCTGTTCATATTTTCGAACACCATTACTTAATCTTGGTAGCTCTATTATTAACCTATTTTCAAGTTGTATTTGCTTTTCACGTGCTGTGGATCTATGATCTGTGGATCTCTAGGCTTTTTATTTACTGGTTTATTGGCTGACAATCATCAATTATGATAGCCAACACAACATTTTTTTTGCAAAATTGAGACTCAAATAAACACTTGTTTATGTTTCAGTGTTCCTCTCTGTTACTAAATGATCGCATCATCACAACTGTAAAGCCACGACCACTATTTCTCTTCCGTACCAACGAATTTTTCCATCAGCAACATCGAACATGTCCCATTTACATGCGCGTGACTTCATCCGCTTGTTAAGGTCCAGCATCGCGAATCGTCAATCTGTGCACTTTTGTCTCTCGACATTACCTCGAATGCACTTCACGAAAGAAATTCACTGCAATACTTCACTCTGCAAAACAACCGAAGCTCAAAAATGCGACCGTTCCGACTGGCCAATGGCGTGAAACTGAGAGGTATTCTTTTTATCAAATGTTTACAGACCATGTGCAGAGTCTGTACCACTGATTCGTGCGCGCAGAAGCTTTGATGTGGACACAACTTGAAACATGTTGTGGTATAACATAAAAAAAAGCTTTTCCACTGCACTTTGAGCGTGAGAAATTAAGATCCACAAACACGTGCTCGGGACGATGGAAGGCAGCATTTCCAAATTTCGTTGATCAATTGAGAGAGCATGAGGAGAGATAAAGTGAGTTGCATCTTCTCACGTAGATAGAGATACTATGAGCGCGAAAAACAAGGACGCGAAAACAACCTATCAATACCAACCTAGCTCAGACTCATAGCAAACACTTATACGACGTGGTCATAGTAATTAAGGGGTTGTCCAGATACCACGTGGAAAACTTTTGGGGGGTAGGAGTTACGAAAATGTCCACGGTGAGGGGAGTAGGGGTAAAGCTAATGTCCACATGGATACGTGAGATAAATATTTAATAAATTATATCTATATTTGATCTATATTTGAATCTGTATTATGAAAATAGTCTATATTTAAAAATTAAAAATGTTGATTTAGAAAACAGGTCACGTTTTTATGAAATAAAGTTAACGTTAATAACTATTTTTGCCGCGAACGGATTTTGGCGATTTATATACCAAACGAATCAGAAATTCCCTAAGATTTGTTTGATATGCTATACATTACAATCCCATAGTTTGTATATGGTTTAAATCGATGAAAATTGGAAGCATTCCCATTTCCTCATACATTGGGGGTGGAGGAGTAATATTATGGATGAAGTAAAGTTTTCCAAGGCCCTTTTTGAAGGTTAGAGACAAATGAACTGAAGAAGTTTAAAGTCGGAAGCAAGGAAGGAAGGCAAACTTTCAGTATCGTTCTGTATTCAAAGCAATGATTATCGCTTGTCCTTCCTTGTTTTGCGTCATCACATGTCTTCGTTTCGGTTTGAGCTGTGGACGCGACCAAATTACTCACTTGCTGATGTCTCTGGCATTGCAATCATTGCATCAAACTCACTCCATTGCATTAAAGTTCTGAGCTACACAATTGTGTTGGTAATCATCAGGCTAGGCTATCGTCAATTCACCAAGAAAATAAAGGTTCTGGAATTTTATCAGTGATATGGTTTCGCATGACTGTAGGAAAACTCTCTCGACAAAGGATGACAGCTAAGCTAATCTAGACTGGCAATATTAACAGAATGGTCTTCTGTTGAGAAGAGCGCAAAACGGAGATAAGTGTGTGTATATTTATTTTATTTTATTTTATTTTTTATCTGTATTATAGTGATTTTCAACTCTATTTGGCTGGTTCGTCACTTTTACTTCCATTTTTGGAAGAATGTCGGGAGTGAGAATTGAACTCGTTACCTTTAGCGTGAGAGGCATGGATGTTACCACTACGCCAGATCGCCTCCGTGTGTATATTTAGTTGCTTCAAGCCATCGATATATGGATAGTTATGTGCGTACGTGCGTGTCTCATAACCCGTACGTAAAAATAGTGCATCTTCGCTACGCTGAAACCCCATTTGTATCTGCCCCCGTGTGTATTGGCCCTGTAACGATGCAGCAAGCGCCTATTTTTTATGCTATAATTGACGATTGTTTTGTGTCGAAAATTATGCAGTCGTAATTATAAATATAAACAATGAGGGAAGATAGCGGGAGGGAAATATTTACGCTAGGGTATTAGTAATGAATCTTTGCTGAGGCAAATATTCAGCCTTTTTCCAAGCAGTTAAGATTGTTTGTTTCCTGTCATCAATGCATTGAACTGACGCCATGGCGAAGCAGGTGTTAAGATTGTGCACCAAAAAATTATTTGGGGAATACTAAGTTATTCGATAAGTTATATTAAGTTATTAATTTATTTGAGCTCGCGTGCTAGTCGCAAAACTGCTTTCAACGAGGATTGCATTTGCGCTAATCTTGATCATAATGAAGCAGTGCTACTCTATTCGAGGTTGTTGAGATTAACAGATAGAGTTGATCTCGTTTATTTAGTCTCCAAGAAAGTAAATGTCGTTCTGGAATTTTGTATGTAATTTGGTTTCGCTTGCCAGTAGCAAAACTTTCTCCACTAAGGATGACAGCTGCCCTTATATCGAGCAAAGTATTGTTCTGCGAGCACAAGAATGAATCATCAAACAATTATCGCCAAATGATTCTACAGTAAAAAAAACATTTCAGAGCGACCAAACTGGTAGAATGGTTATTTCAAAATTTTCGTGGCATTATAAAATAATATCCGCAGTTTTAAACAAGCGACTTTAATTAAACCACAGCGTACTTCTTCGTCAACAATGCGGTCGTGTCTTGAACACAACCTCCTATATTTTTTTTATTATTCAAAATCTGTGTTTTTTTCTCTTTTGATACATCAAATGATAGCCCTAAAAAACTGTTAACCTGTATGAACTTGTATCCTTCAAACGGGTTAGATGAGTTAACGTGGTAGAATCTGGAACCTCATTCTGTTCCAAAATGTACACAAAAATGTCATTGATGCCATAACTACCCTGTTCTTCTATTTATTCAATTATGTAGATGAAGACAAGGAGTCATAATTTATCATGAAGATCTTAAGATATAAATATAAATTTATGATTACAGAAATATATTATGGATAAATTAGCCAGATGATGTATATTAAGGTGAAGGTGGAAGCTATCCACAAATGGCTGTCACAATGGCGCTCATTTCTTTCATCTCCGTCCCTCTCCCCTCGCCCGAAAATCAATAATTTCGCGAAACAATGTGAAGAAAATGATCGTTTTCGCACACTTCCCATGAAGTAATATCAACCAAAATCTAATCGATTACTCACAAGATATCAAATTTTCATCTGCTGTCGCACTGTATAGTGAAAAACGTCGGAAAACTCGAGCAAGTGCTCTGAAAGTTAAAATTTCATTTTTCAATCTTCGGCAATGGTTTTGTTTGTATTGCTGAAAGCATCGTTATTTTTTCGACACTGATGCCAGACAACATCATCGAAACAGCTATCAAAACCACTCAATAAAATGTTATTCCTGAGTCATAGCCTTTCATGTCATGAAAATCAATAGCATAAAATAGTGTTGATATCAATACAATCATTATTTTTACGTTTAATGGGTCTATAATGTAAGTTTTAGCAACTTTAACATTGGGTAATAAAATTGTATTGCAGAGCTCGGAACACTGCCACGGCTGCCTATGCTTTCAAAAACGATAAACGGAAAAGTATTACATTCAATCAAAATGTCTCAGCCAACGAAGAGAAGGGTTAAGGTTCTCCAACGTGAATATGTGAAAACAATACGACCAACGAAGGAAAATATTGAGGAATTATCAGCATCGAGTTACTATGCGGTAGAACTTGTTAATATCAAAAGAGCCCCAATTCGCATGTGTTAAAAATTTGCACATGTTACGCTCGCGTATAATCAGAATTTTACTTCATATGCAAAAATACCCCTTCTATATATTTATGTTTGCAATTGGCATGGTTCATCGGAACATATCGTTCATACATTTAACTTCAGTATTGAATTGTTATTTTTTTTTTCAAATGTATTCAAAGACTCGTGTCAATGAAGCGCCACACAGTCTGATAAGTGAATTGATCTATTTACATGTGCTTTGCTCTTCTCTCACAAACACTATGACCCCATTTTTACACGTGGTTTTACTTATACTACTACAATGGCTAGCTTCCACCTTCACCTTAAGTATTCTATGCTGCCTTGTGTCATGTTCCAAAATCAGCATCTGAGAAGAATGCAATCAAAGTTTTCTACCATATTTGTCTACCAGAAGCTTCAAACATTTCAGTTTAGCAATACACTTTGTTTTTTATAAATAGTAAACTACTGTCTAATGAAATGTGAAAAGTTCCCCTCACTTAAATCAATCGAGCTTCATTATGGGTTTAAAAATTCATGGTGGGACAGTTATGTCTAGAATATCAACACGGGACGGTTGAACTTGATGTTGTTTTCTGGAATACTGGAAACAATCAATATTCTTTTGCGAAAGATTATGCATAAAAACATCGTTTTATAAGGAAGTGAGTGATCTGCAACACCTTTGCAGAATATAAATCTCATTGTTATTATACATTCGCTAACTAGGTGTACACATGTTCTGTTAAACTGTTTTTTTATTTGTTTGAGAATCAGTTCGTTCTTCCAAACCAAAAATGAATGCATTAGCCCTGTTGAAAGCGTGACATAAAATTCTTGTACTTGTTTTATGTATTATGGATCTCCAATAAATACATGGTGGGACAGTTATCACTAGAATATCAACATGGGACAATTGAGCTTGATGTTGTTTTTTTTAAAGTTTAGAACAAACAATATTTTTTTGTGGTTAATTCTTTATTTGCATTTTTACATTACCAAACAACATGCCCGATATAATGACATCCTTGACCACAATTACATAAACTGTTAGTAGCAAGATCTACGTGATAAGATGTGAATTCAGCACGAATTGATTGAACAACAACCTGAATTTCAATCTAATGAAATCTCTATCAACGTGAAACCTTTTCATCCAGGCTCTCGTAAAATCTTGGGGAGTATAGAGTGAAATCATCCAATATCATCTTCAAGATCATTCCTAGATCATCCCTCCGTTGATTCTGACAACTGATAAATGCCCATTATCGGCAAATTTAGAATCCCCCTTATTCTACGCGTCGAGTGACGTGAGATAGCGAAGTTCCTCGCTTCATTGTGGAAGCTACATTACTTTCCAACTTCTTTTTGATACCCGAGTCGATAACATATGAGGACACGACTTAAAATCTCATCTAGTGACAATCTATAGTAACTCCATTCGCCTACGGGAATGCAGTGACTTGAGCAATCTCACCTCATTCGCCGCGCGGAATAAAGGGGAATATCTCATGATACGCATCAATTAACATTGTGAACTAACGCCCGAATGTGGGCAAAAAGATTGCCGAAAAAACATCCATTTTAATCGTTTAATTTTTTTACAATATGTTTTGTTCGTGTTTCAAACAAAAAAATTGCTGGATAAGTTTCCTGTCTAATGGTATACAACACAACATATGTCGCAATAACGATTTTGGGTAATATGCGTTTGAAAATTCTTAATGAATCATTACATTTTTCGTAGAGTTACCCTCTTCTATAGATATCAAAGACATAGTCCTATGTCAAAAACTTTTTAAGTTAAACGGTTTCATTGTGATAAAACATAATAATAACACAGATAATGTACTAAAAGCTAAAAAAAATAGACAAGTAGCAGTTAGTAGTTATCAAACCCCTTCCTTTAATCTAGGGCATTGATGGGACTAAACTAAAATCGTGGGTCATATGATGAAACTATTAACTACCAACCATCAGAACCAAGATGTCTGGGGGAATCGGCATTGCAAATTCATGCAGGTCGGGGGTATTTTTGATCCGACTGAAATGTGTTTGCCTAACACAGACTTCAAAACCAAGGTATTTGGGGAAATCGGTTTTGTAAATAAATGCAAACTGCGAGTACTTTTGTACTCGCTTGCCTATGTGCAGGCTAGAATATGTTTCCTGAACACGGTATAAGTTGAAGTTGTTGATTCATGCAAGCCAGGGGTACTGCTGCATCCGCATGTTTTGACGTAGGACTACGTCTTTCATTTCTATACCGGGGTGTAAAATCAACGTTTCGAAAACGAAAGCGTTACGCCGGAGACCGAGATTTTGAGCGTTAATAGCTCCTAAACAACTGAACGAAATGGTATGATAAACACTTCATTCGAAAGATAAAATGTCTACGCGTTCTATACTTGTTACTTTTTGATCCAAAAACTTGTTTCAATAGTCTTAAAATTGCTTTCAAAACAGGCTATTGAAATCACCAATCGGTATATAAGCGAGCGCCGCTCGGAAATCCACTCAGTTCTAATTGAACAGCGATTGGAGCATGTTGTCGCTGTTGTGGTGAAGCTCTTCGTTTATCATGAAAGCGCTGATGAACTGTGTCACCAAGAGCCTGTTTGTGCACCTTAGGCCAGACATGAATCCATCAGAAGGAGAGTGATGCCACAAACGGTTCCCCGGGAAGATCTCGAAGCAGCCGCTACACACACACACACATACACGCGCGGAATTCTTTCAGTTTGGATGTCATTCAGCATCGAGAAAGATCCGGAAAATAATCTGCCAGTTCCTCTGGGAATTTAAAAATACATTCATGTTGACGGCAGTGAGCTTCGTTTACTAGTTTAGGGGAGCGTCAAAGAACAGCTGATTTTCAGTCGGAGTGAACGATTTCAAAATTAAAATTATGAATGAAAATTAGCTTTCCCATATCAAATTAGTATTCTGTTTAAATTAAAAACATTTTTGTTTGCCGGTGGGGAAAAAGTCTGATACGAAAATTGTTTATGAAGACAACTTTATATTATAAAGAAAAAAATCAGCAAAAATGTTGGAATTGTATGACCATATGGTTGAATAAAAGTCAGAAATACGTGTTTCTAATAATTAAATGACATAATGTGAAAATTTTCATTCAAGTTTTAAAATTTGAAAACCGGCTTCGTGTCTTCTAATCTGATTCTAACGATTTTGGGACCCAAATTATGACTCAAACTTGAAGTCGCCACCAGACGTCGACGTTATCGCGAATTACCAATTTACCACCATCTGACATATCGTGATGTCGATGATGAACTTTTACAGCAGAGAGATAGTGAGATAGGCGGTGACGGTAGGTAGAGTGAGATAGCGGTAATCGTGTCATACACCTGGTCTCACCACCAGAATATCGCATAAGTATGCTTTTTGTGCGTGATTGAATCGAGAGAAGGCGTGGTTTACGATGGCAATTTGGAAGGCAAACTAGAGGGGAATGAACTCTCTGAGCTCGGAACTTTCGGCGACTGAGCAATAATCGATTGCGGGCGCATACAATATTGGATACGGAAATAGCCTACTGATGGGGAAGAATAATCTTCAGAAGCTTTCCTGCTAATTACACTTGGTTGAAAAATTACAAAATCAAATGTATTTGATCGCTGTGTTATATGGTTTTTTTGACGTGGGACTACGTCTAACCGGAATATATGGAGGGTAAAATGAAAACCTAAACACAGAACATGCAAGAAAAAATGAAAGATTTCGAATGCTTATAGCTCGAACATTTCGTACTGGATAGGAGAGATGTTTGCATCACTTGATAGGGAATATTTCTACGCATCTATCGCAACTAACAAAATGTTGTTTTTCATTAGATAAACAATTGAATAACTGTAAAATATTAGGCGTTATCTAAACGCCCTAACTGCATCGTTTTGATTGGCCCGATTTACGGTTTCCCTAACACAGCCATCAAAACCAAGCAGCCTAGGGGAAATCGGCATTGCAAATTCATACAAATCGGGGGTATTTTTGTTCCGATTGAAATGTGTTTCCCTAACACAGACTTCAAAACCGAGGTTTCTGGGGAAATCGGCTCTGCAAATAAATGCAAACTGCGAGTACTTTTGTCCTCGCTTGCCTTTGTGCAGAGTGGAATATGTCTGTCCTAACATGATCTTCTAAACTTAGGAACCTGGGAAAATCGTGCAGACACTAGAAGCGAATGAACTTCCCAGTTTCAAGCAAATTCGAGATTCGAGAAGTATGTACACTTTTGGGATGTAAACTTCAGAGGGAAATGTAAAATAAAATAATCGTTTGATAATTTTTTTTTTGTCTTTATTGGAAAGATTTTCAGCCTTAGGCTGGTTCATCAAACGTTTGATAATTCTTCCGTACATATATTTTGTTCTAGTCATCATACCAAACGTAAAAGGTCCGTCATTAAATTTACTTGTAACGAAGAACAATCAATCACAATAAATGAATTGACTTTACACGGCATTTGTTCATTTTTTTCACTCACAGAGCAAATATATTGAACTCAATTGAATTTGGAAACTGTTTCATTCAATCAAGAATTTAATCAATACAAACGAATGATTGCTAAGCTAAGGTAGTTCCACGTGAACCTTGCGGTTATATCATAGATATAACCCACTATTTTTTTTTATCCCTTTTTGTTTATTTTAGGCTCCTTAGCATTTTAGCTGTAACAGAGCCGAATTTCAATCGTGTACATGTCACATGTTTATCATATCTATAATTAGCACATTACACAGTTGCCATGTTTTCGGCGTTAGAGTATTCCCTTCTATACCATTGCATATGGTACACATTTACACAGTTGCCATATAGGCGTAAGAGTTTTCGTTCTGTTCTTCCATTATCCAGTTAGACCGGACAGCGGAGACAGTTGATTGATAATTGTTGAGTTATTTATAGAACAGCAGTCCGATGTGTCTTGCAGAGTAGAGCATTTGTATGGATGAATCGATCTTATTTCGACCGTGGATCGATCTCCATCGCTGATGATTGTTGCGTGGACGTAGTTATTCTGTAACAACACAAAGATGGTCAATGAGGGCCCTGAGTTTTGAACTCACGATCGATCGCTTACTAAGCGAACGCGCAACCAATGTGGCTACGGAGACCCCCTTGTTATATGGTTAGAAAACATTAAAATAAACTCTTTCACATGAATGTATTTTTAAATTCCCAGAGGAACTGGCAGATTATTTTCAGTAACGATTAGATATTTCCACATTTTCCTCGATACTGGAAGCCCACCAGTGGTTTATGGTAACTCGATAACCATCTGTTAATAGCACTTGATTGAAACATATTTGGTCACAGTGTCATTCTTTGTGTGGACACCGACTGGACAACATCGTTGCTGGACGAGCTGGACGGCGAGGGATCGAGTGCCTTTCTCAAGGCAAGAGGGTGGAGGTGGTAGCGCTGGAGTAGAGTAGAGTAGAGTTTTCAAAGGGCCTGTTGGCGCTTACCAATGTAGTCCTACGTTATGTTATTTTTTACAGCTCACTCCGTAGCAGCAGACGACGCAGCTAAGTATAACGTTTCTCTTTCCAGGTTCTTCAGCAGCAGCAGGACGGTGAACAGCGAGGGAGACAAACAGCAGCACACGAATGTCGAATTCCAGCAACTTCCAGGTGAGTATGTACAAACAGGTAAGTATTTTATTTCTCTACATATAACTTTTTCACAGGATACAAAATTCCCTATCGAGCTTTATCACTGCTCTGATCTGCTTACAAAGTGGAACTGACTTGATACGGTTCGGTTGACTCGGTATTAACCACAATCGTTATCAGTCGTACAAATCGGGCTGCCAGAAAAGCGAGATAAAAATCTCGTCTAAACCGTGCCCGCTAGCACGGGCTATGGCGTGGGCACAAAATAAGTACTAGATTCAACATACCCGCCGCCTTGATGTACTATCAACAAAGCGATAACAATAAACATTTTCCACATAACACAACTCTACAGGTAAGTATCAATATTAAATTTCTAGTTTTTGTTTTCTTATTTTCAGTTGAAATTTCTTTTCAGGAACGAGGACCCGTTGCTGTTTATTCATCTCGTCGATGTCCGTCTGAAATTGTCGTGGATCACCTACCAGGCAAGGTGAGTCGTCGTGTCTTCGATCTTCTTCAGGCTGCGGCAAGAGGCATATTTTGTTGATTGGGCGCTTGATGATTCCTTTTGCGATTCGTAGACTAACGATGCGTGAAAAATTAAGCTTTTCGGGATGTACGGTGACGATACGAGCAAGAAACCAACGGATTGCTGGCAGCGATACATCTGCGGGAATTACTGTGCGACCGAACTGGATTTCGCTGTTGCTGACGGCATATTTTGTGTCTCAAATCATCTTGCACTCCTTGCTCCAATGGCTCCAGAATCCCTGGACAAGTCGCTGCATATTCTGATACATCCGGGGAGCACTGGCTGGATTATACTGGAAGTCTGGGTCGGGCAAAACGGTGAGCGATGCTTCAATAAGAATGTGCGTCGGTGCGAGCGATGCCATATCGATTAGGTCGTCAGAAGTTGGAGGCTTCCCAGGAACATGACGATGACGGGAGTAGCGAAAGCAGTGTCTGATTATGTAGACTAGATTTTCGCCATTAAGGGACCAGTATTGTTTACGCATCCCTAGCAGCAAAGGACGCCCGCCGCCGAGAAGAAATTTTCGGTGATAATTATCGCTGACCAGCCGGGAAATCGGACGATTCACTAGGTCCACAAAATGGTAGAGACGCCAAATGAATAAATGCTTCGAAGCCGGTTTTCTTCGTTCAAGTTCCTTTATTCCTTCCTTGAATGAGTCTTGTTGATCAAAGCGAGCTATGAGGGCATAGGCAAGCTTCCCCACGGGGAGCATCTCTGGGGTGTTATTTCTCTCGTAGGGTGTTGCAATTGGCTGGGTTCTCACCATGGCACGAATTTTAGCAGTAAAACGGAGGCGGTTAGCGACATCGTATAGTATACAGGTGTACGACCACCACAGGAACCTCCAATCGATGCTAAGCGTGGTTTGTATTGACACAACAACATGCTTTTCCATGTTTTCTTTTTTCGCAAAAAGAAGCGGAATGTAATAGGTGTTGGTGCTTTTTCTGTCATCCGTCTCGACCAGCTTCATTCGGTTGGGGGAGAGGCAAACTTTCAACAATTTGTCTTCTTTATGAATCGTTTCTCGGTCCAGAAGTCGTTTGAGTTGCACATGTCGCCTGAGAGTACTGATATTAAACTCTTCAAGCATCCTGTTTAAGGTGCTCTTCTTTGGACAGTGGTCGGTGTAGTAATCCGTATAATTTTCAGTCGTTGTTATTTGGTACAAGTTCTTGAGGTGAAGTTTTTCGATAGAGTAATTCTCGTCGACATTTAGCTCATCAGTTTTCCAGAACCGGTCCTTACTATCCATGATTGTCACCATCGAGACTGCGACAATGCTGTTGAGTGGGATGAATTGTGCTGACGGATCCCATCACAACCCAACCGAATACGCTGTTCACTAGGATTGGAAGATTTCCAGCCAACTGCAGACGAGCGGTGCTGGGGAAGAACGAGTGGAAGTGTTTGGCACCCAGAACCATATCGATCTGCTTGCTCTGGTTGAACGATGGGTCTGCCAATGCCACGTTCTCCGGAATCTACCATTCCTCTATTGGGATGTCCTGTGTTGGAAGATCAGCAGTAACGGTGTTCATTAGTAGAAATCCAACACCACATTCAAGCGCATCGTTTCTCGATTTGATGCGAGCGTAGATTGATTCTCGTATGTTGTTTGATAAATTCCCGGCTCCAAGAATGGTAATTTTGACAGGATCCCTCCGCAGATGCAACCTGCGAGCTAAGCGATCGGTTATGAGGTTCGGCTGAGAGGCGCTGTCGAGCAAGGCATGAGCTACATGGTCCTGGCCGTACGCATCGACGACCTTCACCAAAACCGTCGGAAGGAATATATTGTCGCCTATCTGTGGAGCGGATGCACTGGCAACGACTTGAGAAACGATTTCAGTGGCTCCAACGGTCGATGGGAAATCCGATTCTAACAGAAAGCGTGTGCTAGACTGAACAGCTTGGGTCAACATAGAAGTACGAGAGGGAGATGTTTCGCTATTTGATCTCGAAACATCGTCGGGGTGTAGCATGCTGTGGTGACGCTTGTGGCAGTGCTTGCAGTTTATGTGCGACGGACAATAGCGCGCAACGTGATCACATTTCAAGCAATTGTGACAAAGACGTTTATCCGAGACAAGTTGCTGTCGTTCGGAATGAGAGAGGCGGATGAAATTCGGGCATTTCATCAAGTGATGTTGCTGGCTGCAGGTTGGACACTGATACCCAAGACTGGAAGTGGATGCGTACGATGACATTCGGAAATGAGGTGGTCTCTTCGAAGTATGTGAGGATCCAGACGGAGTAGACATGGGCTGATGATGATTCACTAAGATTGTCTCCAAAACTCGCATGCGACGCTGAAGGAATTCAATTAAACTATCGTAGTTTGCCTGATTGTCGGTCGACGCGTAATCTTCCCAGGCTTCTAGTGTGTTGTCGGGAAGCTTCGTACACAAAAGATGCTCGAGAATACTGCTCCAATAGTTCGTTGGTTCTCCGAGCTGACATAATACCTTAGTGTGGCGCTGGAATTCGTCCACCAGAGCGTGTAATGACGCAGCAGTTTCCTTTCTTGTCGACTGAATATCAAAAAGACGGGTGGGTAATGTCGGTGACATAACCGGAGTGACGTAGGACAAAGGGGACAGCTTTTGCTAAATATATATTTTGAATTTTGTTTTATTTTCTTCTCCTACGTGAATTCCTACCTATCTACCTGAAAAATGGATTAGTTTACTGTTTACTCTTCATGAACATGTTGGGGGTTCTGAAAAGAACCTTTGGTGTTGTGTTTTTGCGTTTTTTTACAAACTTGATTCTTGATTTTTTTCTGAAGGCTTTGTACTTATTAAATGTTCAACGTCGGGCATCTTTCGGCGTATACACATATCGTACAATCAAAATTATGGCTGTGATAGGGAATGCACAGGTGGTCATCAGCTCGTTCACTATCATATATTTCACTATTGAGCACATTACCGTAAATTAAGCTGTGGTTTCGGAGACGAATGAATTGTAAGATTTGTAGTCTCCGCAAACAAAGTAAATAAATATGAAAGAGAACTGAGATTTTGGAGACGAACTATACGATCTGTCGAGAAATAAACGAGCTATAAGCGTTCTGAAAAACCAACAGTAAATACAGGGACGGATGACCTTCGGATTAAAGTCCTTTAAAATAAGAACAGAGCAGCAGGAAATACATAGCTCATCGTGTTGCTCCTTAGTTATTTCTCTATGCAATGCAGATGTAACGTCAGTCAATTTTCAACATCAGTTATCTCTATAATCGCTGTTAGGTATACTGGCACCAATCTGTTCGGCCTAGTTACCCTTGCGGAGCAATCAGTGAATGAGACCAACAGGGACCTGGAGACCTGCACGGTTCGAGTGAGACTTTGCCTTTCCCTTAACATGTCCTCCTTTGTTACGTCCACACGTCCACGTTGCTGCTTGTTTTCTTTTTATGATGTGATGCGATGCGATGCCACACTGGTTTACGGTTTGAAAGAAAATGAGATATTTTTTTGGGATCCGCGCGTTTTATACTCTAGCGGTACACGCTCACAGGATAGAGACAAATCGGTAGACTCAGCCAGAGGGGCGAGTCCAACGAGACGAACGAATGAGCGTTAAAAGGCAGCGATGGCAAAAAAATACATTCATTACGATTTGTTCGCTCGTTGGATTCACATGCAGGCTAAAAAGGGTCCTTTTCAGGATCACAAAATTATCTTCAATCTAAAGAGTTTTTTTTTGTTATTAATCGATATCCCCATCTTGTTCGGCTAAACCTTTCTGTTTAGCGATTGCGTTTGCCACTCGCCACAGC
The DNA here is from genome assembly GCF_029784135.1 of Toxorhynchites rutilus septentrionalis. Lineage (NCBI taxonomy): Eukaryota > Metazoa > Arthropoda > Insecta > Diptera > Culicidae > Toxorhynchites > Toxorhynchites rutilus. The sequence continues at coordinate 80,820,698 of NC_073744.1, read as the reverse complement.
TTTCACAGTTGGAAAATTTCTTCCCATCCAGCTTGTGACATATTGTACAGTAAATTACATTCAATGGCACGTCGCATTACCACCACTCAATGTCGGATTGGAGGTAATTTTAACCTGTAATTGAACATTTGCGATGACAGTGGTACAGTGTCGACTTTCAATGTGGGGTCATAATTTGGACCCCGAACTCTATGTTTACAAAAATGTTCAACTAAATATGTCGCATCACAGGTCCGTCCAATTAGCTAAATGTCGAGATAAGTGTAAATTACTAGAAGCGATTTTAGAATTGGTGAAAATCAATAACCTCAGAACAACTGCCAAATTCACATACTCATCAGATCCTGGCAAACAAATTATGAAAAAATCAATTTTTGTTTTATTATTATTTTGGATATTATTTTAGAAAGCATTGAACTGTATTTCGTAAACTCTTTTTTGAAAGGTTTAATGGCCCTGATAAGCGCCTTGTTTTATGGAATGGTTCCAATTTAGAAAACTTAGTACTCGTGGTTTTGGAAAAAAAACCATTTCGAACGCCCTCGATGCCGCCTTCTTCTGGATTTGCCACCAAAGCAGATTGTATAAAGAACAAACTTTTTTCTTCTGCTACCAGCTGCCGTTTTGCGATTGCGTTTGCCACTCGCCACTCGCTGCGACTGCCTGTTGTTGTCTTGATGTTCACCGAACCGAATGTGTTCTGTTCCGAATGCGGGTTTTCTTATCGTCGCGAGCAGCTTTGCCAGCTAACTCGATCACTTCGGCGGCCGAAACTATATAACGCCGGCTAGGTGGACTAGTGCACTGGTACTAACGCGCTCGGCCTAGCTACCCTTGCGGGGAATTCCAGATCAACACGGTTCGAGCGGGATTTTGCCTTTCCCTTCACTTTTCCTCCTTTACCATGTCCAGACATGGCTGCTTGGGTTGGTTTGTTGATGTGTTGTGATGCGAACCGATGTGGTGTACGGTTTGAATGAGAATGATCGTTACGGCAGCGGAGCGGGGATTTTTAAGCTGACTGGCTGGCTCGAGAATTACGCATGTGTGAGACTGCGACCAATGTTTCGTTCATTTGTTTTTTCTTTTTCCTTTCCAATCGTGCTTCATTCTATTTCGCTGCTGCTCTGGTTGCCCGTTTTGGTCGGTTTGAGGAGCACAAAATGGACCACTCAAAAATGGGCACATAGTGCATTTGGACAATGCTTGATATTTCACAATTATTTAATTCTTTATCTCAAGAAAAATGAAATGTTATTCGTTATGATAGATGCGTAGATATATTTCCTATTAATTGATGCAAAAACCTTTGCGATCTATTGAGAAATGCTCGAGTTATAAGCGTTCAAAATCTTGCATTTTTTCCTACTTGTTCAGTGCCTAGATTTCCATTTCACCCCCTATATCTTCCGGTTAGACGTAGTCCTACGTCAAAAGAGCTTGGAGATGTCGCTTTTTCAAAAGGTATTCATTGGCGTATCTGTCGACGAGAGTTTGCCAAGCCAAGTTGTAGTTCGTGGAGCTGATTGAGATTCAGAGCCGCCCTTAAATAGTGGTATTTCTGGATTGCGGACACATCGGAGTTGGAATGGATCAACGCCATAAAAGTGTCGTGAAACCCTAGCCACTGCATGTAGTTTCCATCAAACTCAGGAAGAGTGATCGTTGGCAATTTTAACCCGGAGAGAGTGGAGGCATGCGGAATGGGTTCAGAGGTTCGAGCATGTTGATGAATTAGGTGTAATTTAGAGCTCAAATCGGCCTTTATTCTAAACAGTCGTGGCTCAAAGTCAGCACGGAATTCACGATTACTTTGCCTACCCTCCTCAGTCTGCTCGAGATCCTCCAACTGCGCTTGCACCTCTTCCAGAGTGGCCCACATGTTGTTTAGATATTCCAAACGAATTGCGACCTGTGCTTGATCTCGTTGTTCATCATAGTGTTGAATAAATTCCTCTGCCCGACCCAAAGCATCCATCATGGTGGTCCTTCTTGAAGCCAACACCACGTGCTGTGGAAGCGCCATCTTGAGAGATGACAATGGCGTACAATTCGCGATGGCGGTAAACGAGGAATCTGTCGATCAAAAAGACCACGGTAGACCTGGATAGCGAAAGTAAAGCTACTTGGAATGGTACTCACCAGTTTCAAGGCCAAATAATGCCTTGAATTTTATAAAAGATGTATGTCGTAACGTGTTTACGTCTAACCGATGATGAAAGCTCTCGTTCACTGGAAACACTCCTCAAATCAGCAAAATAGCCGTAAAGCTACGTAACAGATCAACTGGGTGATGAAATCTCTGTAGCATCAGGAAACGATCCAGAGAATTATTGCGCGATGCGTTTTCGATTGATGGTTGTCGTTTGTGATGAATTCACAGAAGAAACAATGCCGAACTGGCACTACAAGAAGCGCCTATGCTTTCAGGAAAGCCACCGAATGGCTGAGATGCAATGATGGGAAAAGCGTGGTTTGAGTAGTACCTTCTACCTCGAATGTAATGGCGCTGGATGGCCGAAATACAATAGCGTTTGTCACTGGCTCACAGTAGACAATAGTCCGAATGAACAATAGTCGACCGCCGGTATGGCGGGAACAAGATGGTAGCGCCCGATGGATCGTCCCACGTGTTTCGATGGATGCTGGATCCCTGACGGCGACTATCCTGGTCACGGCACCAGTTTTATGTTGGCGCTTACCAATGTAGTCCTACGTTGTGTTATTTTTTACAGCTCACTCCGTAGCAGCAGAAGCAGCAGACGACGCAGGTAAGTAAAACGTTTCTCTTTCCAGGTTCTTCAGCAGCAGCAGGACGGTGAACAGCGAGGGAGACAAACAGCAGCACACGAATGTCGAATTCCAGCAACTTCCAGGTGAGTATGTACAAACAGGTAAGTATTTTATTTCTCTACATATAACTTTTTCACAGGATACAAAATTCCCTATCGAGCTTTATCACTGCTCTGATCTGCTCACAAAGTGGAACTGACTTGATACGGTTCGGTTGACTCGGTATTAACCACAATCGTTATCAGTCGTACAAATCGGGCTGCCAGAAAAGCGAGATAAAAATCTCGTCTAAACCGCGCCCGCTAGCACGGGCTATGGCGTGGGCACAAAATAAGTACTAGATTCAACAGGGCCTTTCTCAAGGCTAGAGACGAATGAACTGCAAAAGTTTAAAGTCTCTATAATACAAGACCTTCCTTCCTTCACAGTGTTACATTGATAGAAAACATTCAAATAAACTCTTTCACATGAATGTATTTTTAAATTCCCAGAGGAACTGGCGGATTATTTTTCAGCAATGATTAGATCTTTCCGGAACTTTCTCGATGCTGAATGGCATCCAAACGGAAAGAATTCTGCGCGTGTATGTGTCGATCCTTCGCCGTCCACCTCCTCCAGCACGTTAGGCAACGATGTTGTCTTGTCGATGTCCTTACGAAAAATGAATGTGTCTCACCACCAGAATATCGCTTAAGTATGCTTTTTGTGTGTGATTGAATCGAGAGAAGGTGTGGTTTACGATGACAATTTGGAAGGCAAACTAGAGGGGAATGAACTCTCTGAGCTCGAAAGCAAAAGAAACGAAAGTGTCCCGCGATATCAATATATTTCAATATTACAATTTGATCATGTTGATTTTCTTAAACGGTTGACCTCAAAAAAAAAAAAACTTTTATTTGGCAGAGTGTTCAAGAGCGCTTCTAATGCATCGAAAGATTAATACGTTGAGATGGTTTCATCACACCGACAGTGGGCTTTTTGTTTAGAGAGTGTCGACTGGAAGCGACAGCAACAAAATTAGAAAATGATTTTTATAAAAGTCCCTTATTCATCCGCAGGGACCTACGTGAGTCAGACGAAAAGTTCATCTTTGGTCCCCTAACTAGCGGTCAGGGCTTAACCTTTTAAATAAGCCGAAAGAACTAGTGTATACTCGACAGGAAGAGGTCTTACGAAAGTTGGCCGGAACCTCAACCATGGCCGATAAAAAGATGTAAGTCGACGTGTTCTTTTACCTTTTCGTGGCTTTGGTGGTCGACTGTCTCTCCATTTTAGCCATTCGCCCAAAAGTTTTCTATCGGTCGCAGCTGGGGAATGTTGGGGAGGTTGGCCGTCTTCGCGACAATGTTTATCTCCAGACGATCCATCCTCCAGTGATCTTTTGGCATAATGGGCTGATCCCAGGTTCGGCATAAAGACCACATCACCTTCGCCACTTCCGGCAAGCACATCATATGACTCGAAAGAAGAGCGGTTTGACCATTCCCTTCACGTCTGTAAGAGAAGAACCTTCTTCGAGAACTTGATGTGGATGATATATTCGACGTCATCGTTACCTGGAGGACGTAAAGTACCCGGTCCCCTGCCATTCGTTGAATTCTAGCATCAAGTACGTCTCATCTTTCATTATGAACAAGGAAAGAAGTTTTTCACCAGCACCTCATGCTACTCCTTCTGGGTGATTGCATGCTGCTCAGATACGGCCGGTCTCATTTGGCGCTTTAAAATGACCATTAAAATGTCCATTTTGGACAGATTTTTTGGCCGGTTGCTTCGATCTACCGGCTTAAGGAGCGGCAGGGAGATGATGTTGTAAATACCAGATCGGCTATATGTGGTGGACACAAAGTGCCTCAGGATGTCCAACTTTTTCGCTGTAGGGTGGAGCTTGCAGTATGAGAAAATCATTAAGTTGCTTGACAGTGCTGCTGCTGCTGCTGCTGCGAATCAACATCCTTGAATCATTTATGTTGTAGGCTTAATAAACGTAAGATTCAAGGAAGATTTGTTCGATAAAATTATATTTCACCACCATCCGAAATTAGTCCATTTTTTGAATGCATACGTTAAGACTAAAGTCGATGAAAAATTAATTGGAATTTTCGAGCATTCCATTCGGTAATTTGAAGAAAACTGTAGAATTTGAATCTTGCATGCCGGGCGTAAATGCTCTGATTGAGCGTGTGGTTTTCTGCCGTAAACCACCAAAAAATCACAACTGGGTGCCGATACTTAGAAATAAATAATACCGATTAGATTAGACTCGCTAAACTATGGTTTATGTTCACATAACGTATATACATAACGTTTTGTTTCTTGTGTCCCGCGTTAGACCTCTGACCATCTGGTCACTTTAGCTATTAACAGGTGGTTATCGAATTAGCATTTACCACTGGTGGGCTTCCAGTATCGAGGAAAATGTGGAAATATCTAATCGTTACTGAAAATAATCTGCCAGTTCCTCTGGGAATTTAAAAATACATTCATGTGAAAGAGTTTATTTTAATGTTTTCTATCCATGTAACACTGTGACCAAATATGTTTCAATCAAGTGCTATCAACAGATGGTTATCGAGTTAACATAAACCACTGGTGGGCTTCCAGTATCGAGGAAAATGTGGAAATATCTAATCGTTACTGAAAATAATCTGCCAGTTCCTCTGGGAATTTAAAAATACATTCATGTGAAAGAGTTTATTTTAATGTTTTCTATCCATGTAACACTGTGACCAAATATGTTTCAATCAAGTGCTATCAACAGATGGTTATCGAGTTAACATAAACCACTGGTGGGCTTCCAGTATCGAGGAAAATGTGGAAATATCTAATCGTTACTGAAAATAATCTGCCAGTTCCTCTGGGAATTTAAAAATACATTCATGTGAAAGAGTATATTTGAATGTTTTCTATCCATGTAACACTGTGACCAAATACATTTGGTTTTGTGATTTTTTAATCAATCGCAATTAACAGGATAGCTTCTGAAGATTATTCTTCCCCATCAGTAGGATATTTTCGTATCCAATATTGGATGCATAAAAACTTACAAGGTTCCAACGTAACGCTCTCATTTTCGAGGTCCCCCAAATATTCATTTATTCATTCATTCAGAATGGATTCAGATTCAACTTCAAACAAAGGATCACTGAATCAACGATAGTCCTACGTCACCATTGCGGTTATACCATAGATATAACCCACTTTCTGTTTTTTGCACTCTGAAAAGTGTTTTCCTAACACGGATTACAAAAACGGGTACGAACACAACGTTTTGGCTCGGTTATTCAAGATTGCATTGAAGGATATACCTCCATATCTTCTACTCACTGAATTTCTGGTACTGAGTACCTAATGTCATCAAATCAAACAAATTCGCGGCTCGAGAAGTACGTACACTTAAGAGATGCAAACTTCAGAGGGAAATGTAAAATAAAATAATCGTTTGATAATTCTTCCGTTCACATATTTTGTCCTAGGCATCATACCAAACACAAAAGGACTGTCATTAGATTTACTTGGAACATAATCTATCACAATGTATGAATTGACCTTACATGGCATTTATTCAATTTGTTTACTCACAAATCAAATATATTGAATTCGATTTAATTCGGAAATTGTTTCTTCCAATCAAAAATTTAATCAATACGAACAAACGATTGCTAAACTAACCTAGTCCCACGTCAACTTTGCGGTTATATCATAGATATAACCCACCCATTTTTTTTGACGTGATCTTTAAACGTGAGTTTCCTTTCCATTAGCACGTCAAGAATACTGGCTGAGTGGACTCGCTTGATGGGCCTACCATTGATCAGGCATGCTCGCAGCTTATTCCTATCACCTTTGGATTTGCAGCAGTGAAGGATGTTGAATTTCTCTGCTGAAATCTTGAACCCTATAGCATTAGCTCAGCTATCAGTGTTTGCCAAATGATCCATTCACTGAAAAAATCGCTTTCGTTCGTTCAAATATGATCATACACAAATCATTTCCCCCAGCGGCATCCTGTTGTTGTTAAGTGCTGCAAAGCACGACACAAAAGAGAATGAGACAACATTGCATCGGTTCGCACTTCATGATACACCGACACGCAAGCAGAATCATCATATACGCTTTCGGTGCAGAAAGTTTATTTTCTTCTTTGCCTCTAATATATGCATATCGACCTCTCCATGCATCATGAAACAGCAGGATCGTACGGACTACGCAAAGCGAATGATTCATAATCAGCTAATGTAGCAGATCCTGATTTTTAAGTCTCAGAGAGTGCAAACTATATGATTATTTAGCTCGATAGAGGCTAAGGGAAGGGTAGACAGATCATATTTTTCATTTTTAACGCCGCTGTCCCTTGAAATGTGTATATTCATATAGACCGCAAAGTTTTACTGGCAACACCGCTCTCTTTTCCCATTCGTTGCTCTCCGCAAATGGTGACCGAATGATGACGTAATTTTTCTTGTATCATTTATTGCTTTGCACTTGTCTGTGCAGTGGGTTTCGCTATAGTAAAGCGGGACGATATATGCGGTTCAATCTTGTATGCAGGCTTCGAAAATGGTTTGCGATGTTTGATACAGCTCGAATATGCAAACAACAGTCTTCGTTCCTCTCTTGGTTTAATCATGTAATGTTACACAAGTGATTACTGTCATTCATACAAGTATCTGAATGATCCTCTCATATTTGGTTATATGTTTGTGAGAGGTTACTTGCATGACACATTGTGTATCATTCGATTTTGATCGAAATCCAAACACTGTCAGCTATTAACGACGGAAATTCCTTCAATGTTTTGAGGAATAATCTTAAATACGACTTGAATTGCTATCAGGAAATAGAAACTGATAGAACAGAGCACTGTGGTACTCCATTTTGTTGCGATCTGCTATCCGATAATGCTCCTCCGAAGGAAACTTGGAAGCTTCTGTTGAGGAGGAAACCGCGAATAATGTCGAAGAGGCAGCCTCCGAATCCTCATTGGTGGAGTCGAAGGCTGATAGTTTGTCTTCCTATGGAAATTCGGAGAACAAACCAGTGGCGAATGAACTCTATGAGTTTGAAGCCTCCAACGACTGAGCAATAAGCTGAGCTGTAAAATAATATTATTTTCGCGATGCGAAACATTTTCCGTTTTTCATTTTATATATCCAATATTGAATACAAAAATATTCTACTGATGGGAAAGAATAATCTTCAGAAGCTTTCCTGTTAATTGCGCTTGATTGAAAAATCACAAAACAAATGTATTTGGTCGCTGAATTATATGAAAAGAAAACAAAAAACTATGGATGGGTTATACCTATTATATAACCGCAAGGTTGACGTAGGACTATCGTTGGCTTAGTAATCAATTGTATTTCTTTATTTAGCAATAATCCCACCTCGGATGTTCCTCATTGAGTACGATATCGCCGCTGCGCAGAGCTATCTTTTGTGTGTATTAATTAAATTATTGATTAAAGTAGTGGACGAATGAAACTATTTACGAATTCAATTGAAACAAATCCCAATTTAGGTCAATTCATGCATTATGGTAGTAGTTATCGCAGCAAATAGTTATCAACATTCTGCGTAATCATCAAACGGTATGCCTAGAAGATCAGTGAGCTGACGACATGAAGAGATATCTTCCATTGCAGTCTTGTATAGATGAGCCAAAGCGTTGCATTTGTACCCGCTTTTGTAGACCATGATAGCAAAACGAATTCCGGAGAGTAAAAATGTTTGGGGTATAAAAGTATTGTCGACTTGAATGTATCCGCAATGCCGATTTTCTCGACTTCTTGGTTTCAGAATTAGAATTAGGAATACACACTCCAGTTTGCAAAAATGCAAGCGAGTGCAAAAGTACCCGCAGCTTGCATTTAACTTGCAATGCCGATTTTCTCAGGCTCCATGGTTTTGAAGTCTGTGTTAAAGAAACATTCCGATTTCCAGACACGCAAGCGAGAATAAAAGTTCCCGCTGCTTGCATCTTATTTGCAATGCCGATTTCCCCTGGTTTCATGGTTTTGAAGTATGTGTTAGGGAAACATTCCGATTTTCAGAAAATCAAGCGATAACAAAAGTTCCCGCTACTTGCATCTAATTTGTTATGGCGATATCCCCTGGCTCCATTGCTTTGAAGTCTGTGTTAGGGAAACATCCATTCCAGCGATCGTATCTCAATCGTCCAGCGATCGTATCTCAATAGCCTGTTTTGAAAGCAATTTTAGGGCTATTGAAACATGTTTTGGATAAAAAGTAACAAGCATATAACGCGTAGACATTTTATCTTTCGAATGAAGTGTTTATCATGCCATTTCGTTCAGATGTTTAGAAGGTATTACGCTCAAAGTCTCGTTCTCAGCCGTAACGCTTTCGTCTTCGAAACTTTGAACTTACACCCCAGTATAGAAATGAAAGACGTAGTCCTACGTCTTTCGCTTGAACGAAATTTATAGTTCTAATTATTTGTCAGTAACGATGACATCTTCCCGGTTCTTCTCCTTGACGCTCGACGCCCGCTAGTGAAACATGCTAACTCGATAATCACCAAACGAAAGAAGTTGCGCGCGTGTGTGTGTGCGTGTGTTTTTGTGTGGCGGCTACTTCAATGTCTCAAGCGGAAACCGTTTTCGATGCTGGTACTTTTTTGGTCGCCTTTTCAGTGGTGCCATTCTTCTTCCGGTAGATTCCCTTTTGGCCTTAGGGGGAATTCATAACGATCCCGACGTACCAATGCCGTTTGTTTACACAAACAAGCTCTTGGTGACACCGTTATCAACGCTATCATGATGAACGAGATTAACTTCGCCACAGCAGCGGTAACCCGCTCCAAACGCTGTACAATTATAACTGAGTGGATTTACTTCCTTTCCACCCAGTTGAATTAGAGAAACTTTGAACTTCTTCATCTAATTCGATTATAGCCTTAAAAAAGGGCCTTAACGAAAACTCCTGTTGAATTACTCCTTCCCACTTGTTTATCATACCATTTCTTTAAGTTGTTTAGGAGGAACGCTCAACGCTCAAAATCTTGTTGTCCCGTCGTAACGCTCTCGTTTTCGAAACTTTGAACTTACGCCCCAGTATATAAATGAAAGACGTAGTCCTACGTCAACAAACCTACTTCTTCGTTAAATTATTAAATTATCTTCTCTGTTTGTGTTTCAAACCAACATAAAGCTGAATAAATTTCCCGTCCAATGGTGTATAATAAACGGATTTTCTTGTTACATATCTCATTTCCAATTTCCCAATTAGCCCTACGTCAAATTGGTCGTAAGACGTAAGACGTCATTTCTCTTAGTGTATATCCGTGTACAGTAATTTATATTTAATACGACATGCCGAGGCACCAGGGATGCCAGGTTTGAAGACATGTCTTCATTTCGAAGATATTTGATTTTGTGAAGACATTTTGAAGACATCATGAAATATGTGAAGACATTTCAGTATGATAGCGAACGTGGGTTTTTGAGAGATATTATTTCCATCAAATTCTAACTATTGACCGTAAATATCGTCAAACGAAATAGGGGTTTTGTCTCAGTGTCATCCGCTTGCTTTTTTATCGGTGTCACTTGTTTACTTTTGTTTTTAGTAATAAACGGCGACTTTCGGAGTCATTCATTTCAAACTTTTCCCAGCAGAAAATTCACAAGTTAGTTAGTTTGTTTCAGTTAGTTACATCTTATTCGACATGCTGAGGCACCACTCAGTACCACATTGGAGGCGATTTTGTCCTGTAAATGGACATTCGCGATGACAGTAGTACAGTGTAGACGTCTGGCGACTTCAATGTAGAACCATAATTTAGGTCCCGAACTCGATGTTTACAAAAATATCCAATTATACGTGTAGTACAGGTCGAACTCGATTATATTTAGTCGACCATTTTTTTTCAACAATTATTTTCAAATCCTATACATAATCGATTCTCAAGAAAACATTTTTTTAATAAAAAAAATAGCTTGTTTTGTGATTCGATTATGCATTGGATTCGATAATTAACGTTGAAAGTGAAATTGCGATTATATACAATCGAGTCCGACCTGTATTACAGGTCTGTTCAATTAGCTAGATGTCGAATTAAATGTATTTTGCTGTAGAGTAAATTCAACAACAAAATGACTTTTACTTCATATTCTGGAAAACTTCAAGCGGTCTGAACATTTGTGCTCGAGAATTCGTATTATTGTGACATTGTTTTTCTATTATTAGGGCCTATACTATACAATAGATTAACCTAACAGATTAACTAGATCTTTCAAACGACCACTCCACAAATCGAATGTTTTCCGGTTACATACCGTTTTAATAATTAGTTTTATGGATATGGTTTGAGCTACAACCAAAACTTCAAAGCTAAAATAAATAAATTGAGTTATCACAGTTTCAATTTTGTGGAAGAACTGGGGCTATATTCTTTCAAACAACGGTTATCAAGCCAATTATCTTTATTGAAACCATAAAATTTAGTTCGCGGTTGCGCCACATGTTCTTTGTACACATTTATTGGAACTTCAAAACTCAAAGGTAATTTTAATTAAATGCGCTATATAACAATACCATTTAGAATAAACATTTGAAAAAATTACCTGGTATCCCTGCGAGGCCCCACTCAGAAGTGCGATTTTGACTTGTAATTGGACATTTTCGATGAGAATGAGAGTAGCACAATGTCGACGTCTGGTGGCGACTTTCAATGTGGGGCCATAATTTGGACCCCGAACTCGATTATTACAAAAATGTCCAATTAGAGGTAAAAATGTCCAATTAAACGTGTCGCATTACAGGTCTATCCAACTAGCTAACTATCGCATTAAATGTAAATTACTGTATATCAATCCGAAATGTTTCAGAAATGTCACCCGTAGTAACACTGAGGCGCCTCTATAATTAAATAGCTGAAACACGAGCATTATAACATACTTGGCCATCACCTCGGTATATTATGGCAGACACCCGATAAAGTGCGTTTCACATATCACACCCACATCAATTATTCTCCCATCCAATTCTTAGGCGGCTCGCACACCGGAGCAATAGGCAACTAGTAAGCAGCAGGTATGGGCAAAATCGCATCGAAATTCGTTCAACAACACTCATCCACAGATGAAACTCACCCTTCTATTCTCCGTTTATGCCTCACTTTATTTGAGACAGAAAACATTAACATATCATCTTCGTAAAGTTCATTCTCGAGATTAACGGAAAAATACTGTCTCGATTCCACTCATCTATTCTCAGAGAATTTTGCATTCCCTCATTTGCCTTTCGGAATGACGTTAGATGGTGATAGAATCAAATTGGAAACTTTTGCTTGAGCCAGCGAGTGTCTCTGTAAAATCATTCGTTTTTCACTCGAATAGCAATCATTGAGCCTCGGTCGCAGCAGTAAAATATAGGTAGATAGTTGAAATTGAGTTGTTTCCTGTGCACTATTGAAATGACATTTTTTTTGTTATAGTATGAAACGATCTAAGCCAACGCAAGAGACCATATTAACGCAAGTTATTGGTGAGCGGGAAGGTGGATTCATGTGCATTGAATGCTGACAAGGAAAAGAGCACAAGGGAAAATAAAATCATACATACAAGCAGATTCAGTCTATTTTGACTCACTCGTTATTTTGTTTCGTACGATCCTTCCAAAAGAGTATTCATTCATTGAATGTTGTTTTCCACTCTTTGTTTTGTTATGTTCTCTCTCAGTCCCGATTGAAGATGGTCGGGAGTGAAAAATGATTAATCGGGCAATCTCACGATTGCTTGCTGCATTCTTTTCGCCATGATTATTCCAAGCAGATACAAGAGTGATTTATAATTAGGTGTGGAGAAATGAGCGAATGAACTTTTCCATACTTGGTAAGCAATAATACGCAATGTGCAACAGGCAACATATTTTGTTGTACTTCACATACCAAAGCAATAAAAATTGATGGGTCTAAGCCTAGGGGACACGGACGGGATCTTGACATAGGACTGTGATTGTGTGTAGTATTTGCTTTTGAATTGAGTTTTTTCATTGTTCAAAATCTGTATTTTTTCTCTTTTAATACATCAAATGGAAGGCAAGGAGTCAAAATTTATCATTTTTAAACACTAGTCTAAATAATTAAGATCTACATAAATATAAGTATAATTCAAATAAATCTATGACTACAGAAACAGCATTTTCTCCTTCGTTGCAACGTTGTCCGGAACATTGTTTGAAGAGGGTTGTAATAACTTTATTGCCAGGTGATAAAGTATTCTATGGCAATTAGTGCTCTCTTGGGAAGTTCGTGTAGCTGCTGTAGTGAACTGATCTCATTGGGTGTTAAGGAAAGGGAAAGGAGAATGGGCTAGTGCATTAGAGGATGTTAAGCGAGCTTCTATGGAAGAAATACTTATATTAAGATCGCGACTTCTCAAGCTATCATAAAGGGTGTGTCACATCAAATTGCATCACGGAAAAAACGCTGTAGAAATTCACCCAGTAGACCGATCCTTTTGAAAATTTTAGACAGTAAAATAAAAACTATTAAACAACTTTTGGCATTTTCTTTTTATTCATACTTCGAGCCCAAGCCCGTATGCTCGCACCTTCCTCTTTACCCCGTCCATAAGGTTCTGTACAACGTCAGGTTGTAGTTTTTTTTGAACAGAAATCCATTTTCTCTTGAAGTCCGCCTCCGATTTGACAACTTTTGGGTTCTTCCGGAGGGCCTGCTTCATAATCGCCCAATATTTCTCTATTGGGCGAAGCTCCGGCGCGTTGGGCGGGTTCATTTCCTTTGGCACGAAGGTGACCCCGTTGGCTTCGTACCACTCCAACACGTCCTTTGAATAGTGGCACGAAGCGAGATCCGGCCAGAAGATGGTCGGGCCCTCGTGCTGCTTCAATAGTGGTAGTAAGCGCTTCTGTAGGCACTCCTTAAGGTAAACCTGCCCGTTTACCGTGCCGGTCATCACGAAGGGGGCGCTCCGCTTTCCGCAAGAGCAGATCGCTTGCCACACCATGTAATTTTTGGCAAAACTTGGATAGTTTCTGCTTGCGAATCTCCTCCGGAACGCTGAATTTGTCCTCTGCGGAGAAGAACAACAGGCCCGGCAGCTGACGAAAGTCCGCTTTGACGTAGGTTTCTTCGTCCATTACCAGGCAATGCGGCTTCGTCAGCATTTCGGTGTACAGCTTCCGGACTCGCGTCTTCCCCACCATGTTTTGCCTTTCGTCGCGGTTAGGAGCCTTCTGAACCTTGTATGTACGCAGGCCCTCCCGCTGCTTGGTCCGCTGGACGAATGAACTTGACAAATTCAGCTTATTGGCGACATCCCGGACCGAACTTCTCGAATCACGTCTAAACTGCTTAACTACGCACTTGTAATCCTTTTCACTGACGGAGCATCCATTTTTGCCGTTCTTCACCTTCCGGTCGATGGTTAGGTTCTCGAAGTATCGTTTTAGTACTCTGCTGACCGTGGATTGGACGATTCCCAGCATCTTACCGATGTCCCGATGTGACAACTCCGGATTCTCGAAATGAGTGTGCAGGATTAATTCACGACGCTCTTTTTCGTTCGACGACATTTTTCCAAATTTACGAAAAATTGACAGTGAAGCATAGCCAACGTGATCTATACACTCTTATCTGATTATAAGCGAAAGCTGAAGATATAATTCCTAAAAATTAAATTTCTACAGTTTTTTCCGTGATGCAATTTGATGTGACACACCCTTTAATCCGATATGCGTGAGTATATCCTTTCGAATCTCTAAATCAGCAGCCATGTAAATTCGTCAATTGCATTTTATACATTACCAAACAACATGCTCGATATTATGATACATGATACAACATTACATAAAATGTTAGAAGCAAGACCTACACGTTAAACCGTGAATTGAGCACGAAACAACTGGCAAATGGAGAATAATTCATAATACGCATCAATTAACATTGTGGGCTAACGCCCGATGAAGCGCCCCTAGTCATCAAACATTCTGTAAAGGTGCTTGGAAGTTACATTTCTTACGTTTTTATATATTCTGAGGGCGAGCTAAATTCGAGCCCGCGAGTACATCCACCTCGTCGATCTCATATTACAGTTATGTTCGTCAGTCAGTGTCGCTGACCAGGTTTAATCATTTTTACTGACACTAACTTCAGTACCGCGAATAAAAAAATAAGCTCGGGTTTCTATGTGGCTCGTGGCCGGCCAGTTCAATATCAGCGAGACTCAAATTCCGCGTAACCAAATTAATGTTTACGATTATATATAGCCAATTTGATTGCAATGGGTCATGTTTTCCCCTCTCTGAAGGCGACTACAAGCACCTCCCGTAGGAATTTGAATTTAGAGTGAGCTTGTAAGGATTAGGTATGTATAGTGTTAGGTAAATTTTATATTTAGTTGACATAAAATAAAGAGTCGGGAGTTACACGTTAACAGGATCAGTCGTGTTTTAGTTGTACGAAAAAAAGAAAATCCAGTTGCCCACTAGGCAACGCTACACCGAATGTAGGCAAAGAGAATGCTAATTGCGTCAGGGAGGATAGCAAGTGGTTGGTGCAATCGAAAAAAAAACATACCCATTTTAATCGTCAAATTGTTTATTTTTTTACTATATTTTCTGTTCGTGTTTCAAACAAAAAAATGCTGGAAAAATTTTCTGTCAAATGATATACAACACATCATATGTCGCAATAACGATTTATAATATGCGTTTGAAAACTCTCAATGAATCATTACATTTTTCGTAGAGTGATCACTATATATATGCTATATAGGACTATATAGAAATCAAAGACATAGTCCTATGTCAAAAACGCCTGATATAGGGTTGGGGAAAAAGAAAAGTCGTATTTCTGATCGACATTTGACGCTTTATTTAACATACTTAAAATTATCCAATTGAAGTCAAATATGCGCCGTTTTGTTCGCAAACTTGTTGTCATTTAGAAGGCAACTTCAATATCCCCCCTTATAAAACCCCCCTCTTTATTTGCAAAAAATTCAGACAGCAAGTTTTCGCAAGCCTCTTTTGAGGCCAACTTAGTATCACCAAGAGCGTTTTGCATGGATCGGAAGCAATGATAATCACATGGAGCCAGGTCCGGACTATACAGTGGGTGCAATAGGACATCCCATCCGAGCTCCCGTAGTTTCTGGCGGGTCAGCAAAGATGTGTGAGGCCGAGCGTTGTCTTGGTGGAAAACAACACCATTCCTATTGATCATTTCTGACCGCTTCTGGTCAATCGCCTGCTTCAAACGGTCAAGCTACTCACAGTAGAGAACCGAGTTGAGGGTTTGGCCATAGTTGAGCAGCTCATAGTGGATGATTCCCTTCCAATCCCACCAAACACACAGCAAAACCTTCCTGGCCGTCAATCCGGGGTTGGCGATGGTTTGGGCCGGCTCACCGCGCTTCGACCACGACTTTTTTCGCTTTAGGTTGTCGTACGTGATTCACTTTTCATTACCAGTCACCATCTTCTTCAAAAATGGGTCGAGTTCGTTCCGTTTCAGCAGTGCATCGCAGGCGTTGATTCGGTCTAAAAGATTTTTTGCGTCAACTCGTGTGGCACCCATACATTCAGCTTTTTTTGGAATCCAATCTTCTGCAAATAGTTTCAAACGGTTTTATGGTCTATACCCAGTACCTGGCCAATCGAATGAGTGCTCACATGCCGGTCTACTTGGATGATTTCAACGATTTTATCGGTTTCCACGACGATTGGTATCTTCGACAGCCACTACACCAGAACGAAATCGATCAAACCAACGCTGTGCTGTGCGAATCGTTACACTATCGGGTCCATGAACTACACGATTTTTTTCGGCCGCCTTCGTTGCAGTTTTACCTCGCAGGTAGTAAAAACGTAAAATATGGTGAATTTCTTGCTTGGTGGACTCCATCTTTGACGCACTATAACTTGAGACTGAAAAGGACAATTACAACACTGTCAAAACGACACTTGTAGCACAGATTGTCGTCTTCAAATAGCCGTATAGTATGACCCGATGCGATAAGTACAACACATGATATGTTTAAGTGTTGCCATATATTGACAATATACGACATTTCTTTTTCCCCAACCCAATATAATGCAAATAATCTGGTTAATGAACGAAACTTGTCAAATTATGGGCGATAAATTGCTTTTCAACCAACACGTCGTGTTGCTAGTGATATATGTTGCTCTACAAAGGCGATATCGTATTGCGTCGGTGTGCGAGATCAACAAAAATGTAGAGTAGTGCGGGACAAAGGTGCGCACCTAACTATATATATCACCTTCGAAACGTAGTACAAGAATTTCTCGTGTTTTGTTTGTAGCTGGACAAAAACATATTTTAATACAAAATGACAAATGCACACCGTACGGGGCAAAAGTGCGCACTTATTGAATTGTATTTCTGAGGTAACTTGTAACAAAAATAAATACTTTATTATTACCAGCGGGAGAAGCATCATTATATGGGTGTTATGGTGTTATGGTCGAACATACCACGTGAAAATTTTGGGAAGGGAGGAGACTGACAATATAAGATTTAAAAAAAAATCGAAGCATCAACAGATCAAAATCTCCTTCTGATCTGTTGATGCTTCGTATTGAATTTGTGAATACCTTGTATTCTAAGACTTTTTTGATTAACGATTGGGTAATCATTACCAGGGTTATGGATATATAATATTGAGAAAATTACAAACGAGTTTTGAGTATTATTGTAATATTATGGTTTATTGCACTTCAGTCATTCATACAAACATATCGTATATTCACTTGTTGTTCCTTTTGCTACTACGTCAATCTTTGATCGCTGTTAAATACTTCACTACCTTGATATGAGTGTGCAACTACTTATGACTTATAAACTTATGGAAATCAACAGATCTTGTCTCTTTTCGGGCCCAGAAAATACTGGCATACAAATACGAAAGCACCTCCTTATTTTATTCTGTACAGCCACAAAAAGAGACGCGATGTTCGCGCAAATTCGAGGAAACATTATGTACAAATTTCTTAAGGCTAGTTAAATTACTAATCCCTATGTTACTTATACACTCAAATACGAAGCGATTTTTCCGGGCAGGAGGTTTCTTCCTGTCTCACAACGGGCTTTTCAAGCCGAAAGAGTAAAAAGATTTTCGCGCTCCTTTCAAGATAAAATAGAAACTATCGCAAATTAGCACCGCTACCGAGAGTGTCAGGCAATGCTGGCTTGAGCTTGAAATACGGGGCACAAGTTGTACTGGTCTCGTCTGTATATTCTTGTTCATAACCTAGTTATATAGTAAGTCCTAGCTATTGTTCACGTAACTAGTGCGCTTTCAAATGATTCACGGTGCATCGGAGAATAATTGTATATTAAAACTACACGGCGCTATCACTTTCTGCTATCGACGAATCCGCTTCTTGTGTTTCAAAAAATCTGAAACATCTAGAACTCAGTTCTGAGGTGATAATACAGATTGCTATAGCATAGTTGATGGGTTGTTCCTGCGGAGAGACGGAGTGAGTGTTTTCCGCACTCCCACATCGCCCTCCCGAATGGCTGGCTGGTTTTGGTTTTCGTTGGGTTCCTCTCCCTCTCTGTTATCATCTCTGAGTCCTTAGATAATATTTGCTAAGAGCAGCAAATTTTAAGAACGGACTGATCGATTAGTTGTTCACCGAGCCGACGTACACCCGATGCCTCGTAGTGGAGTAGCTGTCTTCCACGGTTTTGCCAACCGCATGGTAGAAGCTGGTCTTCCCGTTCGCCTGGTACGGGGAGGAGGTCGTGGTGTGGGACTCAATGTTCTTATTTGGTTCCGACTCGAGATTTCCATTCGCGAGCACCAGGTTCTCGTTCTTTTCCTTCTTTAACTGGAAGTAGATGAGCGAAAGAGAAAGATGGGGGGAAGATGAGTATTTTGTGGATACGAACGATGATTGATTTTATTATCAGAGAATAACTAATAATGATAATAAAATAATCTACTATAATATATAAGGGTTTTGAATATTAGGATGGGGAAAAAGAAATCCTTTATTTTCCGTCAACAAAATCACGTAGCATCGCCCAGAAGCTAAAGATCGACCATACAACGTTTTAAAACAATTTCCGTAAAGCTGGGTTCTAAAAGAAGCTCCTACAACAGAAAGTGTCATTTTTATCAAGACGAAAAAGAAGTCCAACGGCTTCATTTCGTAAAAGGACTTACTTTTGAAGAAAAACGCAAAATAGCAAAAGGCGGTAACACTACCTATGCTGGAGTAGCGCAACATAGGCTATCTCAGAACCAGACTTACAGTGATTTCAAGGAAATAATTGATTTTTAAAATCGCGAGATCGAAGACCTCAAAAAAAAAAACAATTAACAAATCTAAATTAAAAAAATGATTTGTTAAGTACTAATGAGTCTTTAACAGAAATGGACACAGAAAGTGTACGTGAAAACACTAACACCCAAAATAATACAGAACCACAAGAAGAACACACCATATACAGGAACGAAAAATGGACAAAGAAACACAAAAGACATTTAACAATTGACAACAGACAACAACAAGCAAAAAAGTCTCCGACAAGAGAACAATTGAAAACACCACAAAAAAAAAACAAATCAACAAAGAACCACTCATAATAGAACACAACAACACGTAAATGGAAACGAACAAGAAAACAGACCAATCTTTCAAAAAAATGAGCCTGTAGTTATCTGCTTCTAGTAGTAGCACATCTGCCCGTCCCAGATATTTTTTTTTTAAATTGCCAGTAATCCAAAAAGAATAAATTTCAATAAGGTAACTAATCTCGCCGCCAAAGCCAGTAGCCTACTTCAAAGAAGGTCCTACCCCCTTTTCAAATGGGATTGCAATTGCAATTAAAAACGGGACCTCCCATAAACTTCTAAAAAATAACACTTCATTACAGGCAATAGGAAAAACCTCAAAATTTTCGAAACCCAAACCCCCTCAGTCAAAACTCTTAATATACTCGGAGTAACCTTGCACAAGAAACTTAGTTCCATGCCACCTACTCAGGCGTTCAAGAAAGAAGCCCGAAACAGATTAAATTTATTGAAGACAATTTCTGGCAACCTAGCTTCCGGATATAGGAAGTCTCTTTTCAGGATAGTGAACACTTGGATCATTCCAAAAATTTTATATGGGGTAGGCATCTTCAGCCGCGGTGGCAAAAAACCGCTTAAAACCATCGAACCGGTATTTGATAAGGCAATAAAGATAGCCATCGGTGCCTTTGTTACAAGTCTTACTCTCGCTGTTATGGCATAAAGTGAACCATTTGATCGACTTGTTACGAATATTGTAACAAATAGAGCTATCCGTTACCTCTCAATTCCTGACCGCGACCACGATGTCCCATTAATATATATGGCAAAGGACCAATTCAAACAACTCACGAATCAGGATCTTCCCGATATATTTATACATTCGACGGTAATGGAAAGAAATTGGAATGTAAAACCGCCGAATGTTAACCTTGATTTACTCAAGGAAGCTCGTGCAGGAGATCTCCAATCTAAAGTTAAAGCCTGTTTCAATCATCTCGTAGAAACAAAATTCCAGATTGAACATAAAGTTTACACTGATGGTTCAATAAGCCTGATGGTTTCGGTTGCGGTATTTTCGAAAACCGATATACTGGTAGTTTCTCACTTCCTTCCCATGCACAATTTTTAGCGCAGAAGTTTTTTCGCTCCTAATCGCTACCCAATAGTGCATATATGATTCTCTTCCTACTGTTATATTTTCTGATTCCGCGAGCTGTCTCCAGGTTCCCAGAAAGGTAAAACCATTCGACCATGGATCACTCAAATAGAAGAAGCAGCTTCTAATAAAAATACCACCTTCTGTTGGGTTTCGACAAATTAGCTGGTAGGGGTAGTACCCAATAACCTCCTAATATTACCATTCCTTCCTTTCCTTCCTGATGCGAAACATTGGGTAAAACAGCAGATCCGCCAAAGTTGGGACATAGCCTGGAGAGTAGGAGTAGAACAATTTTTCTTCAAAAAATAAAAAACATCACTCTTAAATGGCATGACAGAAATAACAGTAAGGAAAGACGGCTTCTCACCCGTCTTCGAATTGGCCACATCAAAGTCACTCATACTTATCTACTTCAAAAAAAGAAAAACCTCAATGCTCTTGCAATGAGACCCACATTTCTGTAATTCACTTACTACTGGATTGCGAACATACAAAGGACGCTAGAATTAAAAATAATATAGGACAGAACTTAAGAGATATTCTAAGTAACGATGAAACGCAGGAAAATAATTTAATAAATTTTTTAAAAGAAACTGCACTTTACAAGAAAATATAAATAAATTTAAACTCAAAATAAAAAGAATAGAAACAAATAGAAAACCGGAGATGAATGAATCGAAAGATTTAAAGTCTCCGTGAACAAAGGAGAAGAAGAAGAAGATCTTTGCAAATACATGCAAGCCAAACTCTATCACCAGAGCGAGAAATTTATGCTAGAGTTCCACAGGGCAGTGTTCTTTGACCATTTCTCTATCTTATCTACACAGCTGATCTCCCGTTCGCGCGAAACTTATAGACTACAGCATTCGCAGATGACACCGCTATTCTAAGCAGTCACAAAAACAGAACGACTGCTTCACGGGATCTCCAGGAATACATAACGGTCGTGGAAAAGTGGCTTCAAATATGGAGAATTAAAGTAAATGAAACAAAATGTGTCCACGTTACGTTCACGCTTAATCAGAACACATGCCCACAAATCAAGTTCAATGGATCTGCAGTGCCTCAATCGAATGAATTTAAATATCTCGGTGTACACCTAGATCGCCGTATAACCTGGAAGAAACACATAGGAACAAAGAAAACGCAATTGAAATTGCGAAAATCAAATACATTGGCCAATCTGGAGGAAGTCGAAATTAAAATTAGAGTTCAAACGACTTCTATACAAATCCATGCTGAAGCCTATTTGGCATTACGTCTGTCAACTTTGGCAAACAGCTTCAGCAAGTAACATCGAAATCATCGAAAGAGTACAAAATAAACAGCTAAGACAAACAAATTACTGGCGCCCTTGGTACATCCGTAATAATGTCATACATCGAGACTTAAGTATGGCGATGGTTTAAGAAGAACTACATAAAACAAGGAGGATATATGCGGAAATGCTGAAGAATCATCCAAATTCACTAGCAAGGCCAATGGTAACACGTCTGAAGGAAAAAAAACGTTAATTATTTGAACGTGGTCAAACGCTAGTGTTGTGCTCCAGCACACATGTGAAATTTTTGCTGTAAGAATTGATAACAAATGTAATACTTTATTATGTTAGAACTAAAGTCATAACCAAATATTGTTATTTCCATGATGTGTATGTATGTATAAAAAAAAACATGCAAGTAGGGGGTATTGACGTGGGACTACGTCTAACCGGAATATATGGGGATAAAATGAAAACCTGAACACAGAAAATGCAGGAACAAATGAAAGATTTCGAATGCTTATAACTCGAACATTTCTCGATAGATCGGAAAGATGTTTGTATCAATTGATAGGAAATATTTCTACGCACCTATCACAATGAATAAAATGTTATTTTTCATGAGATGAACAATTAAATAACTGTAAAATGTCAAGCGTTATCTAAACGCTTTAACTACCACATTTTAATTGGCCTCTATTTACGGCTTCCCCAACACAGACTTCAAAACCAAGCAGCCATCGGCATTGCAAATAATGAAAGTTGGGGGAGTGCTTGTTCTCACCGAAATGTATTCCCTAACACAGACTTCAGATGTAAGGTGTCTGAGGAAATCGGCATTGCAAATACAGTAGAACCTCCATTATCCGCGAGCGGATGATCCACGGTGCGGTTTATCCGCGAAAGCGAGTTCTATAGTAATTCTATGAACCTACCCTAAATTTGACAATGAGTGTTAGGTTTTTGTTCACTTGTTTTGGTCATGACTTTCATATTATTTGACAACTGGTGTACACGACCTTACAGATGGATAGTTCCGTGGATAATCGGGGTTCTACTGTACCTGCAAGTATTTTTGGCATTTGTTCAAATTCTTTACATATAAAGCAAACATGTTAAATTTAATTGAATTCGAAAATTGTTCCATTCAATCAATAATTTAATCAATGAAAACAAGCGATTACTAAGCCAACGGTAGTCTCACGTCAATCTTGCGGTTATATCATACATATAATCAACCCATTTATTTTCTGTATTGCAGTGAATTTTAACACATTTGGCTGGTACGTCACTTCACTTCCGTTTTTGGAAGAATGTTGGGAGTGAGGATTGAACTCATAACTTTTAGCGTGAGAGGTACGGGTGTTACCACTACGCCTGACCGTCGTAGACGAAAACGTAGACGTAGACGTAGTCCTACGGTAGAACGAACTACCGACCGGATAGCTTTCTGAAAATGCTCCGAGTGAATACAATACTGATCTTTTGCACCCTGAAACGGTTCTAGAGGTTTGGTTCATGGAGAATCGAACCAAAACCTAGACTTAAGGGGAACTCGATCTTGAATCGAAGAAAATTAAATTTTTATTTTCAAAGTTTCGGGTAGCTTATAACCACAAAAATGTTGCGCCAAAGAGATTTTGTTTATTTGGTTCCTTCACAGTCAATACAGCGAGAAATATAGGATCATCCGTTGTAGAATTGTATTCTCTATCGCTATTATTCACGACATCGACATCGAGTGCATCGAAAATTTGACCTTGATCTCAATGGACATAGTAAATCGTTTTTTTTTGTTTTTCCCCTTAATTGCATGCTGTGTACTTATCTCCATGGACATAATTTAGAAAAACTAGGAAGCCATTCTTGATTGCCCATGCTTGTTTTTACTCTTTTATCCCAAAACATATCGAGCACCCCTTGTACAGAACTGTCCGAACACAGGTTTCCTGAAACAATCATTATCTGTGATTTTCTGGAACCATATCACAGAAAACCCGAATATCCTTGACATCACGGTTCTTCACAACAAATGGAGAAGTTTACCTCGCAGAGGAATATATAACCAATTTGGAACTCACCTTCCGCTGGTTGTACGCTTTCTTATAGAAGTTCGAGAACAGGAAGTAGAACATGACGGCATGGGCTCCAATGAAGTAGGCAAACGCAATCGGGTAGTTGCACTCGTTCCACAACAGCAGCTGGAATGCATGCAGCATGACCATCACGAATTGCACCTGAAATTTGAACAAAAATTACACTTAATTTCCTTAAAGTCAAGCGTGGTGAGAGACAAAAGTGGATCCTACCATCTGTAGCACAGTAAGGTATTTCTTCCACCAGAGGTACTTCTGCACCTTGGGACCCATCGCTGCAAGCATGTAGTAGGCATACATGATGATGTGGACGAAGGTGTTTAGTAAGCCGAAGAATGAGCTGTGGCCACCTGTAGCGGAATAAATGATATCGCGAATTAACTGGTTCAAAATTTCCATTTGCGAAAAACAAACGCGTCGGTTGAATTAACACTTTCGTCGCCCAGTCAGCCAGATATGGGCGACACTCTCCTCGTTCAAATTGAATAGGATTTTCAAAAGGAATTTGACAGAATAGGCACCTAAATGTTACTATAGGATGTGTGGAAAAATTCTAAAATCATAACCATATTAAAATAATGTTTATACTATAATTTTTATCAATTTTTAGTACGGATGGTTTGTACTGCAGTTTTTTGCGAAACCCGTATAATATGACTTTGTCATGTGCTTTCGTTGTCAATTCGTCTTCAAATAGTAAAAAAAATCACTAGATCATGTAGAAGTTGTCTACAAACTAAGTTTGATCTTTATTTCATAATTCATCCGCAAGTTGGGCCCCGCGAGAAACTCAAAAACGGC
This sequence comes from Toxorhynchites rutilus septentrionalis, assembly GCF_029784135.1. Taxonomy (NCBI): domain Eukaryota; kingdom Metazoa; phylum Arthropoda; class Insecta; order Diptera; family Culicidae; genus Toxorhynchites; species Toxorhynchites rutilus. The sequence continues at coordinate 80,796,047 of NC_073744.1, read as the reverse complement.
GCATTGGGCGTCGAACGTGTTATCCCAACATCGCATACAAGAGTGCAAACCAAGTAAACGAGTTGGATACAATCCAGTGCTGGTTGTGTTTATCTCCTACAAGCTACGATACAATATCGCACACTTACCTGGAGTAAACTTCACCCCCCACCAAACAGAGACCGGCATGATACCGTGGTGGATGACATGCAGCGTCGAGACCTGGTCATAGCGTTTCCTCATCACGAAGAAGAATGTGTCGAAGAATTCCGTGAACTTGGAGAAGAAGTACCACCAGCAGCCGGAAGCCATCTATTAATGAGAAACGACAATACCCATTTATCCAACACAGTTCCTTTTAAACCCCAAAGCCATTTGTAACCTACCCGCAATGCCGTTGGGGATCGAGAGTAATCCACCGGTTGGCATCGATAACTGTAATGCGTAAACCATCCCGCGGCACATGCCTATCGTCGGGAGAAAAGAGAAAATGTGATGAAAACAAAAACCAATAAGCGGGTGAATGTTGCACAACAACCGGCCGCGCCAAGGTCGAACCATAACCTACCTCATAAAACAGCCACGCACTGAACACGACCTGGATGGCGTTGTACACGATCAGTACTTTCCGCAGTTCGAACGGCTTTCTGTTTTCCATCAATCGGGGTCCCAGAACCTGTTTCGAAGCGCAAGGGAGAGAAAGAGAGAAGAGAAAGGCGATTAACGGATGGGCACGTCTTTTTGTGATGGAATCTGTGAAAAAAAAATTAGCGACTCTAATTCATATTTCACTCTGTTTTCATTCGCATAGCAATGGCATTCGCTTTAGTGTCTGGAGTTCCTTCATTTCATCGAAAACCTTCATCAGGTGCCAATACAATTTCCTTCGAAAACCAGCGACAGTTTCAATAAAATATAAAACTTAATCAATGTCAGCCTGCGTTGGAGTGATGTAAGTCATTATCGTCGGTCCTCTCGTGACTCAACTTTTGTGTGCTCTTTTCCCAAGATCGATTGAATAACACAGCAGGGGATGCCGTTTAACCGGCCATTTTGATCGTGATTCTACCAGATCCTGTTCGGGAGAATAGTTAGTTAATTCGTATCATGACATATTGTGAGTGTTAAAAAAACAAAACGCGCTCGAGCAAAAGAAATTCATATTTGTATTTTGCATTCACTTTCTTAGTCACGTCACCGCCTTCAGGGAAACGCAAAAGCAGATGAACTAGACTGGTTGTCGACAACATATCCAAGAACAAATCTCTCGACCAGAACAGTAATCGCAATCCGCACTCCCGGGCAGATAATGGTAGACGCTAACCTCTCGGCCACGGAAGCACATAAACCATTGAGGACTTAATATACACTGCGTTTCACAACTATAGAACCATTTTTTTCTGAATTCCAAGAGATATGTGAGAATTCGGTTGAATTGAAGTATATAGTGTAGGATATAATAACTATCTTCATTTAAAAGACTGGCTATTTTGTTGTTGTTGTGTTCATGCGCGAAACAATAAAAAAAAATCCAGTGTTTCATAATCTGGTTCTAGATGGAAAAACTCTCACTCTCACTTTACACTTTGAGTTATTTGGCATCAATTCATAACATCTGGCAGGTCAAGGCATGGTTTATTGAAGGGGAGCTTCAGATTCTGAACTGGTCAGTTTGTTTACCAGATCAAACCCTATCGAGAACTTAGGAGGAGTGATCGTACGAATAGTAGATGCAGCATACAAGCAGTATGAGTGATTTGAATGGCTTAAACGAACAATATCTTTTGCGTAGATCAATATACACACTACAACATGGCGCAACTTGGTCAAAACCTCCCCGAAAGGGTTATTTAATCTTATTGAGAACTAAAGATAACCTACGAATTAGAAATTTATTGTAATTCATGTGAAATTGACGTTAATTTTGTAAAGGAGCGACAGTTTTTCCATCTGGTTCTATAGTTATGAAACACTGGAATTTTAGTTTTTATTATAGTTTCGCGCCTGAACACAACAATAAACTTCAAATGGTCATTCCTTTAAATGAAGATAGTTATTATATCCTACACTATATACTTCAATTCAACCGACTTCTCTGGAAACACCAATGGTATTTTTTTTTTATCCAAAATATATATTTTATTAAGGCTCATATGGCGTCAGCCTAACGGGGCCGGGAGTTCAATATTTTGACAATGTTTGCTTAGACTATGTTAGTAATATGTAACCGATTACTCGCGGTTGACTCGAGGTTAGTATTACAAGTGTTCTCATAATTGGTATGTCGCAGTCTTCGATGCTCTGTACGTGTGCCCGACACGGGATACTTCCTATTGGGATGCAGCTGACCAATAATCAGCAAAGCCCCCCTAGTCTGTACCCCATATCTAGCGTGGTGCGTCTTTCTCGACTCGAGGAATCCAGGATAGAATGGCGGCGCAATCATCAGCTCGTGTAGAGTTGTCATGAGCGGTACAACCTTTGGCTCTTGTTGAATAATCAGTGGACTGCACAACCTTCGGCCCGTGCATCTGTAAAGAGTGTGTGTATGTATTGCCGCGACTAAGTAAAAGTTTATCGATCGGATAGGAGGGATATGAAACGGGGACACAACGAAGGAAACATCATTAAACGTTGACATCGGCGTTTCTGAGGAACAGGTATAGATGAAGCAGAAGATCAGGATCCCGGCTACCTAAGATATCCCGGACGGGGATATCCGATTGTCTGCCTTGTGCTCTCAGTGCTCTAGAGAGCTGAGAGCGAGCAGCATGGAACCGGATACACGACCAGACAACATGCTCGATGTCGTGGTAGCCTTCGCCACAATCACAAAGATTGTTTGCTGCGAGCCCAATGCGATAGAGATGCGCGTTTAAGTTGTAGTGATTGCACATAAGCCGAGATATCACGCGAATGAAATCACGACCTACATTCAATCCCTTGAACCATGCACTCGTCGAGACCTTAGGGATAATCGTGTGTAACCAACGACCGAACTCATCACCACTCCACATGCGCTGCCAACTTACGAGCGTATACTGACGAGGAATGTGGAAAAATTCATTATAAGCAATTTGCCTTTCAAAAAGTGTGCCTTCTAAAGCGCCCACCTTAGCTAGCGAGTCTGCTTTCTCATTCCCCGAAATCGAGCAATGAGAGGGAACCCATACTAAGGTAATCTTGAATAATTTTTCGACCAAAACACTCAATAGTTGTCTTATTCTAGTTAGGAAATAAGATGAGCGTTTATCAACCTTCATTGAGCGGATTGCCTCTATTGAGCTGAGACTGTCTGAAAAAATAAAATAGTGGTCGATGGGCAATGTTTCAATGATCCCTAATGCGTAATATATCGCACCCAGTTCAGCGACATACACGGAACAAGGATCTTTGAGTTTGAAAGAAGCACTGGAATTTTCATTGAAGATGCCGAAGCCAGTGGACTCGTTTATGAATGAACCGTCAGTAAAGAACATTTTATCAGATCTAACTATGCCCCCATATTCTGCCGAAAATATCGGCGGAATAGAATCGGAGCGTAGGTGATCTGGGATTCCATGGATTTTTTGTCGCATGGACAGATCAAAAATGACAGAGTAATTGCAGAAGTATGGGAAGCAAACTTGGTTGGAGATGCCTGGTGAAGGGTGCACGTCGTGGGTAAGGTACTCATGGTATATAGACATAAAACTTGACTGAGGAGTCAGTTGGAGTAGATTTTCGAAGTTATCAATCACCAATGGATTCATGATCTTGCAACGGATGAGAAATCTGTAGGATAATTCTGTGAACCGAAGAGTAAGCGGGGGTACTCCTGCCAAAACTTCGAGACTCATCGTATGTGTCGAATGCAAACACCCCATGGCTATACGCAAGCAACGATATTGTATTCTCTCCAGCTTGAGAATATGAATCCTGGCAGCTGATCGGAAGCAAAAACTGCCATATTCTAACACTGATAATATCGTTGTTTTGTACAACTGAATGAGGTCTCCTGGATGGGCACCCCACCATGTTCTGGTAATTGTTTGGAGAAAATTGATTCTTTGCTGGCATTTCTGTTTCAAATACGCAATGTGTCTCCCCCAGGTACACTTAGAATCAAAATATACACCCAGGTATTTGAAAAACATAGAGTGTTGGATCGTTTTGCCGGATAGGTGAAGCTGGAATTGGGCGGGTTCGTGCTTCCTAGAAAAAACGACCATTTCAGTTTTCTCCGTAGAGAATTCGATACCCAGCTTGAGGGCCCACGTGAACAGATTGTTCAGGGTATCTTGCAACGACTTTTGCAGAACGACGGGATTAGTACCCGTGATGGAAATAACTCCATCGTCTGCAAGCGTGCTCAGCGTGCAGTCTCTAGTTAGACAATCATCCATATCATTGACGTAAAAACTGTACAAGAGGGGACTACTTAGGCAGGAGCCTTGTGGTAGGCCCATAAAACTGTAACGAGAAGATTTCGAGCTGCCATAAGAAAAAATCATGTGCTTTTCTGACAGTAAATTGTACAGGAAATTGTTAAGAATTGGTGAAAGTCCACGATTATGAAGCTTCTCTGAGAGAATTTCCATGGAAACTGAATCAAATGCCCCTTTGATATCGAGAAAAACGGAAGCCATTTGTTCTTTGCGAGCAAATGCGATTTGGATTTCAGAAGATAGCAGCGCGAGACAATCATTTGTCCCTCTACCTCGGCGGAAGCCAAACTGCGTATTTGACAGCAAATTGTTTGTTTCGACCCACTTGTCCAAACGAAGTAGAATCATTTTCTCTAACAATTTACGAATACAGGATAACATTGCAATCGGCCTATACGAGTTGTGATCGCAAGCCGGCTTGTTGGGTTTCCGTATGGCTATCACTCTCACTTGTCTCCAGTCATGCGGGACAATATTCAGCTCCAGAAACTTGTTGAACAAGTTCAGCAAACGCTGTTTTGCCAAGTCGGGAAGATTCTTCAACAAGTTGAATTTAATCTTGTCCGACCCCGGAGCTGAATTGTTACATGAGAGAAGGGCAATTGAGAATTCCACCATCGAAAAATTCTCATAATCGCTTTGAAGTGGAATGTCGCGTACGACGTTTTGTGCAGGAACGGTGTCGGGGCAAACCTTCCTTGCAAAGTTAAAAATCCAACGGTCAGAGTATTCCTCACTTTCGTTTGTATGGTTCCAGCCACGCATTTTCCTAGCCGTATTCCAAAGAGTGCTCATAGCGGTCTCCCTTGACAAACCATTGACGAACTTCCGCCAATATCCACGCTTTTTTGCTTTAATCAAACCTTTTAGTTTGGCTTCTAGAGCTTGGTACTTTAGAAACCATTCCACTAATCCAGTTTTCCTGAATTTTTTGAAAGCGGATGATTTTTCAAGGTAGACCTTTGAACACTCCTTGTCCCACCAAAGTGATGGAGGACGACGTCGGAAAGTGGTAGCCGGTACACGTTTCTTTTGAGCTTGAAGTGCGCTTTCGTAAATCAAACTCGATATAAAGTTATACTCTTCGAGTGGAGGAAGTTTATGCATTGAAACAATTGCTTCAGATATTATTTCCGCAAATGTTCTCCAGTCAATATTCTTCGTGAGGTCATACGAAATATTGACTGACTCACGAGAGCTTGATTCATTAGCGATCGATAAAATTATTGGTAGGTGATCACTACCGTGGGGATCTTGGATTACCTTCCACATGCAATCCAGGGATAACGAAGAAGAGCATAGAGATATGTCTAGCATGCTTGCCCGTGAAAAACTGCAACACAAATAATCCACCCCAAGATCAAGTTCATGAGAGAAAACCTTGCACGCGCTTCAGTTAGCATTGGGGTTGTTTTAGCTGATTTCCCCCATTCGACTCGGTTCAAATTATGACACCTCGTGTTTGCGAGGAACATTATAATCATAATGTGGAAAACTAATCGACCGATCCGAATGTTAACACCATATTTCCACTGTTGTTTACATGTGATTGAGCGTGTATTCGATGTCAATTCCGGTCGGATTTAAGTTTTAATTTGCGAAATAATAGATAAATACCTACAAGGAAAAAAACGGAGGTTTCGGCGATGACATGTGAAAAGATTTTTGTGACAGCCGTTTTGACGTCTTTTCAATGTGTGAATCGAATCGTTAAAAGTCGTTGAATTACTTGGAAACGATTGATAATAAGCTAACCTGTTGTTAAATGATAAAACACTCGCCGTTGTGGAACACATCATACTACACTACAATGAGGGAGTAATTAAATTACAAGTTGTGTAATTTAAAAAAAAATGTTGCTCGGTTCTCAATACCGCACATATTGCTTCCCCGAAAAACAATCAACAAGAACGCGTAAAAGTACGCCTCTGCTAGGGTTTGGCCCTGACTGCCATTGAACTTCTGGTTTATAGTGCATCTCCCAGTTCCATCTGTGGTGGAATGTACTTCCGCAGAAATCTCGGAGATGGATAAAACGAGTTCGATTTTCCTTTCACTAATCCTTGAATGCACTTATTGCTTTTCATGTGGCGAACGTCCGACGTAAATCCATTGTAGACACAGTGGCCCTAGAGCGAAGCCATTGCACTTGACTTGCATAGGTCAGCGAGAAGTTAATAAACTGATCTTTGGCGAGAAAATCAAGGTCCTGTCCAACGAATCTTGTCTCGAAATGATTGAAACCTACTTACCTTCACGAAATAGGCGTACGACAAACTGATGGCAATTGTGGGAAACGGTGAACTCATCAATGGCCAATCATTCGTCCGGGGGTCTGACAGATCGTCCATAAGGTACCGCCATCCGCCGTAAATGCTGTTTACTAACTCCATCTGGAAAGATAGGAAAGAATTCTAATTAGACCCAAAAATAAAATCTCAATCGCTAATCTTCGTCAGCTCGTTTGATCCAAACGGCTTGATGTTTACCCTTGAAAAATATGGGAGCAAATACAAGCCTTTTACACGTTTACCGAAGCCAAGCGAATGTATACAAAAAAACCCGACGTATCCTCGTCGTCGTCACATCATGCAAACAATTAAACATTATACTCCACGATTCAAGCTTGGGGAATACTACTCAATCACGTGGGATATCGATGGTAGACTATCGTCATCCGAAATTTCCAGAACATTGGACTTTGAGCTCTACAATTGAAGAGCGGTAAATACCGCATCATGATCTGTGGATGCAAAAATTGTTTGAAGAACAGCAAAAACATGTTGACTTTCTTTCCGACCCCATTCAGTTTCGGCAAGTCATCTGAACGGACGTCGAGACGAGTATCAGGTATCCAAGTGCGATGTTTCATCAAAAATAATCATACATTCGTTCCAGATGCTTATATCATTCCAAATTTGTGTGATCTCATGGCGGCAGTTGAGAAAAGTTGCCCGGCAACTTGTAACGTGTGGAAAGCCGTGTGTCTGGCGACCGTGAATTTGCTGAGTCAGCTGCAGGGATCGCTCGTAGGAATTCGTAAACAGCTCCCAGCGTACGCGTGCCTGGCGGCGATCAACCGGATCAGGAGAGAGAGTGCGAAACCGCAAAATTTGCAAAATTTTTGATACACGTTTCGCTTTTGCGTAAAATATCAGAATGAATCGACAAGTTTTGTGTCGCCTGGAACCGTTCGGTGGGAATTCCGGACTATCCAGTTTTGCATATTGGGAAGTGTAAATGCTTGTCGTACGAAGTACAAAGAGGTGAGGCGAATTATGTATTCAGCTTTGAGTCTCCAACAATTCCTGTGCACATTACAGAAAGATGTTGAAATCAGAAAGAAACATCGAAAAATGCCTTCCTCTTTTTTTTATTTATTTGATTTTTGTATTTGAATGAAACGTATTGGGAGTGTAACTTATGAATAGTTTTTTTTTAGATAAGCCTTATTTGGATATATTAATGAAAGAATATGTCATATCAAAATATTTCCATCCGAAACGCCAGATTTATTCTTACGGAAATTGTGAGAAAGCCGGAATCGTAGGTTATATCTACGAAAATTTAGGTGCCTTCTTTACCAATTTTTACATCACTCTATCCCCACAGCATACTTTGGCTTCGTTATTGTTCATAAGCGCCTGGGCAGCAACATGATGGTCAAGTGTGTCGTGGAACAAAAATCGTGGTCTTCAAGATTTTAATTGAAGGTTCAGTCGGAAGTGGTTAAACTGATATTGACGCTATTAAGTTGGCTATCGAATACCGTATTGTGGAACGGTTAGAGTGCTGTAATTTGGTTCATAGAAATAATCAAATTTAACATGCTTTTTTTTGGAGAAAATCAATAAAAACACCTAAGAGGGCACTAATTTTTTAATTTTGTACTTCTAAAATGTTACTTAATTCCACCAATTTAAATGTTTTACATCGAAAAAATGATTAACATTGTTTTTTTTTATCCAAAATATATATTTTTATTAAGGCTCATATGGCGTCAGCCTGACGGGGCCGGAAGTTCAATATTTCGATAATGTTTGCCTTACAACTATGTTAGTAATATGTAACCGATTATTCGCGGTTGGCTCGAGGTTGGTATTACAAGCGTTCTTATAATTGAGATGTTGCAGTATCCAATGCTCTGTACGTGTGCCCGACCCGGAATACTTCTTATTGGGAAGACATTAATCAGCAACGCCCAGGATCACGGCTACCTAAGATATCCCGGACGGGGATATCCGATTGTCTGCCTTGTGCTCTCAGTGCTCTAGAGAGCTGAGATCGAGCAGCATTAGCATTGCGTTGTCAATTACTCGGTTACGAGTAAACCTCAAACGATCCTCACCTAAAACGATCCGAAGAATTACGAACGTGCCCACTCCACGAAATTTGACAATTGATTTGCATGTATGGAATTACTCGCAGCCGAGCTATATCAAAGTTTTTTTTATTTTAAACGGGCGAGTGACATGTTTCCACTGAAATGGTTGCTATATCTCCATTCGTCGCCACATGCTCGGGAAACGATGCTTCCATCTTGGAATCAGCTTTCCAATGACTGCCGTTGTTGATGTGATAGACAGCGATTAAACCCATTCATACCACTCCCTTCAAGAATGTAATGTGTGTGAATACAAATAAGCCTATCTCGAACATACCCCGATATACACCATAAGAGCAGCCGAACTCATCCAAACAAATATTTGCATAAAAACCGATTCCTACCATGGCTTATATTCCTTCCCGTATCCAACATTTACCCATGCCACAAGCAAATAATCTCACATGATTGAAGAGAATTAATAATCACATTTTGCCTCGGGAGGATGTTTGCGCCATGCGTAGCGAGCGCATGCGTGCTCTTGCATGTCAGGACAATATATACTCAATACAGTACTGAACTTTACTCGAACATTTCTAAATAAATTGCCTGATGTTTAACCTAGAAAAAATTAATTTTTTTTCAGAAGCAATTTTCGCATAAGATGTTTACCCATATTCGATATAGAAGAGCTATTTTTCATTCATAATTTTCATCGAGAGTGTGTTCATTCCATCTGGAAATTCAATACACTCATTGTCGCTTCTTAAACTCGTGCTACGAAGCTCAATGTCGTCAACGCAAATTTATCTCCTCGGTCCAAAAACAAATATCTTCGCTCCGTCTGTGCTGCAGGTCCATACTGAGAAGCCACTGTGTTTGATAATATAAATACATCATGCATTTGTCGGCACTGTGTACTGGATAATATAAGTTACCTTTATAGGGGAAGAACCTTTCCATATCCCCCCCCACATACATCGTTAAACTCTTTGATAATGATTTGGTGGCCCTGAAAAGGGCCGTTTTGTTTGGTTGTTGGGTATTGTTTGTTCACTACACCAGTACTTACAACCGAGGGATGATAACAGAAGGATGATAATTAGGTGTTGAATGGTACGTATCACGATAGGAGATGAAAATAGGAGAAAACAATTCGAAAGTTCGAACATTCATGAAAATTCGATGTCCCACAAAGTTCGTTTTACAATGTTGGATTATTTTTTTTAAATTTTCTACATGACTTTTATTTTGTATGAAAAAATAAAAAAAAAATACATGTATAAATTTAAAAAAAATCAAATTGAAAAAGTCAATATATTAGAAATGTTTTTTCCAAATATCAGGAGAATGGCTCGAATATATTTCGTTGTAACACAAACAACAAGATATTGTCATACATTGTTGAATGCTTGGAATAAAGTATGTTCAACGTCAAAAGAGTCGTTCGTTTATTTATTGGACTTATATATGATATTTCAGCTGTCCAGCTTTCATATGACCGTTTCAAAATTCACAAGCATTATCAACGAAAAATTCCAAACAATCGACAGATTCACATGTCAATAATTAAGGTTACCAATTATTGTTTTTTCGGTTAATAATCTGGAAAATTCGTTTTGGTATACTACGAGGGCGGTCCGACTTAGCCTCATCGCCCAATGGTGTCAGTATCGCAAGAGAAATTATTATCGTGTAGTACATTCTTGTAAACGGCTACTGTCAAAATTTCAGCCGAATCAGATTCGTAGTTTTGTTTTGACCGTGTGTGGAAGCGGGCGTGCTCACAGATTTTAGAAAAATGGAAAAAAGGGAAATTCCGCCGTCGCCACGGCCAAATTGGTCGAATTGCACTACGAACTGTTGCCCCATCCATCGTATTCTCCATATTTGGTCCCGTGCGACTTTTTTTTTGTTTTCATACTTGAAAAAGTCACTCGCCAGGCAAAAATTTGAGTCGAATGAGGAAGTCATCGCCTCCACGGAGGCCTACTTTGCAGCCCTCGAGAAAACGTATTTTTCAGATAGAATAAAGAAGTTGGAGCATCGCTGGGTCAAGAGTATCGAGCTAAAAGGAGACTATGTTGAAAAATAAATCGCCACTTTTTAAAAAAATGTATAGGCTAAGTACTTATTGTACTGATTTCGTATATACTAAATTCTGCAGAACGGTTTCCTTGAGCGGAAACCGCGGCCTTGAGCTCATCAACCGTGGTGTACGGTTCCCGGTTGAAAAAAAACTTTCTTCCTCTAAATCGCGCCAGTACCCGTTGAAACCATCAGGACCATCTAAACGCTTTTTTTCGTTAGTGAAGATAACCTAGCATTGAAGAATTTTTCGTTATGGTGTATAGCAAAATGTATTCTTTTGAAAACATTCTTTGTCATAACATACTATAGGGTTGGGGAAAAAGAAATGTCGTATTTCTGATCGAAATTTGACGCTTTATTGAACATACTTAAAATTATCCAATTTAAGTCAAATATGCGCCGTTTTGTTTGCAAACTTGTTGCCATTTAGAAGGCAACTTCCTTAACCGTTCGTTCCGTTTTAGCAGTGCATCACAGGCGTTGATTCGGTCTAAAAGATTTTTTTGCGTCAACTCGTGTGGCACCCATACATCCAGATTTTTTTGGAATCCAATCTTCAGCAAATGATTCCAAACGGTTTTATGGTCTATCAGGTTTTATGGTATATGGGAACGAAATCGATCAAACCAACGCTGTGCTGTGTGAATCGTTACAGTATCGGGTCCATAAACTACACGAATTTTTTCGGCCGCCTTCGTTGCAGTTTTACCTCGCAAGTAATAAAAACGTAAAATATGGCGAATTTCTTGCTTGGTGGACTCCATCTTTGACGCGCTATAACTTGAGACTGAAAAGGACAATCCCAACACTGTCAAAACGATACTTGTAGCACAGATTGCCGTCTTTAAATAGCCGTATAGTATGAGCCGATGCGATAAGTACAACACAAGATATGTTTAAGTGTTGCCATATATTGACAATATACGTCATTTCTTTTTCTCCAACTCAATATGTCCCACTGTCGGATCATTTTAGTTTTGGCAAAACTCAGACGTCTTCCGATGTGAGATGGTGTAAGATTAGTAGTTTTAACCTTTCTAGTCCTCTCTATGTAAGGACTTTTTACCAAAACTTGACGAATTGTCTCCCGGAAAACATTTCGAAGCAATCTTCAAGGCCCGTTTTGATGAGGGAGACCTCGAGATTTTCACGCATAATGTTGCAAATCAATTCTGTCGTCATGATTTCATCAATAGTCACCAAGCTGCTTATCTCACTCCATGAAATACACCTCCACACCATCACGTTTTCTCCTCCGTGCTCCCTGGAAACATTTAAGGGGGTATTCTAGTGTAGAAACACGAATTTCGGATGTTTTTTCGAGCTCCGTGAGAATAAAACGAAGAATATTTTCAGTATCCATTATATCATTAATTGTTCATCTATCTTTTAACATTAAAACAAAAATACGGAAAAAAAAAATTACGGAGAAAAATATTCATAATTAGAAAAGTCAGGAGCTAATGAAGGGGGGGAGTTTAGGATTTACTATGATGGAAAAAAAAGATTTTTTTTTAATTTGTAGATTAGAATACTGCCTTAAACTCAAAGATTGCTTTATTTGTATAAGTGGTTTTGAGGTATTCGAAGCAGTTCTGACCCGCTGAACCCGGACGGACAGCTTCGATTTACGTGGAGCTTTCTTCTTTTTACCGTTTCCTTGAGGATTCACCAAATAATTGAGCACTACTTGATGGATCGTCCAATCCGGCGAGCAATTTCTCTGATACCAACATTTTTTTGGGGGAAATGCATCGATTTTCCTTGAATTTTACCTTCGGCATTTTCCAGATTTATTGATCAAAACAACTAAAACAACGGAAAATGTAACTAACTGGTCTTACACAAACTTGACACTTGGAAAATACAAAAACATTCACTTATCGATCAAATTTATCCATCCATTGAACCCAAATGACTATTTAACATTTTAAGCTATGGTGACGAATTTTCACAATGTACATTGATTTTGGAGTCTGTGCTGGGCAAACCGTAAATCGGGCCAATGAAAACTTGGCAGTTAAGGCATTTAGATAACGCTTGACATTTTACAGTTATTCAATTATTCATCTCATGAAAAATAATACTTTATCAATTGTGATAGACGCGGAGAAATATTTCCTATCAATTGATGCAAACATCTTTCCGATCTATTAAGAAATGTTCGACTTATAAGCGTTCGAAAAACGGGTAGGGTTAGCACACAAATCGGCAGAACAAATTTATGAGAAAAAGTAAATTCTTCGAGTTTTCATGAAATTAATCCGTTTAGAGATTAGCGAATTGTTACGTATAGCATATCAAACAAGAGAATTAGAGAATTTTCGATTCGATTGGTATGCAAATCATGAGAATTCGTTCACAGTGAAAATAGTTATTAACGTTAAGTTTATTTCATAAAAACGTGACCTGTTTTCTGATTTGGCATCCATCCTGAAAGACGTAGTTCTACGTCAAAAATGAAAAGTAAACTACTCGTTAAATGTTATCATCGTTTTTATTCGTGGATAAATCAGGCCTCCACCTTATAGTGACATCAGTGAACTCGGAAGTGCGGCGTTGAAATTTTACATAAAGCAGTAATCGCGATAGAACGATACGCAAAAACCACATAACTTACGACATTTGAAGCTCTATTCACAGCAAATTATATCATTTCCGTCATGGTAAACCAAATCGCGATAATCTAAAGTTCGTAGATCATTCGCACCTTCTGCCGGACAGAAAAAAAAACTCCTCGTTAGTACACAGCCACCCACTGAGCGCAAATCATGCCTCGCCCCGCCGCTTATCACGCATGATCGCGTACTCAGCGCACGCACTCGCGGGCCTCCCATGAATCATGCTCACCACAGATCGCGTTATTTGAATCAGTAATTTATTACACATGTTCCCGCGTATTGTGTGACAGCCGGTAAAACCTCAACAGCCGTAAATTCCCACACGGTTCGCATCGGAATTGATCAGTTTCTGGAGTACTTCTTTGCTGGCGTTTGTTTACATGGTTGGAATTCCTGCCCTTTTTGATTGTATATTAACTGCCATTGCCTGGGTGGATGGAAAACTACCCCGGTGGAAAATCAAACCATTTATATTCCACTCACGCAGGGATGTGAAGCCTCAAGGCCAGGGGCCTTGGATTGGCCCTGACGATAAGAAATGGGAAATTTTCAGTTATTCAAATTTAACGATCTTACACTGGGGACAAGATTTCCAATCTGAAAAGATGATTTCGTAAATTTCGCTGATTATCATCGAACACATTTTTCTCCAGCAATATCAGAATGCAATAATAATTACAACCAGTGCTGCTTGTCCTACTTTGCGAAAATTTTAATGGTCGCTGATGATCAACCTTTGCTTGAGGATGAATCAACATTTTTACAACCACCTTCAATGACCCATTGACTCCACCCCAAGTCAAGTCAAGTCAAGGGGGGGCTGTTTGGTTGGTTCTGCCACCAACACTCGTCTGTATGTTATGCATGACCACACATGTCAGTGGCGCTTGAGCTCGAGCATTCAAGTACCTACCCACAACCATATTGGTTACCGATGGTTTCGAGCGAAGAACACGTTCGGTACCGTTTGTTGACACGCCACTCAACAGGTCAACCCAAATCCAAAACCTGGTGTCAATATCTGACGTTGAATGTTCAGACGATGAAAAAAGTTCAGATGATGAGTTCAAGGACCCCTTTTCGGCTGGTCGCCTTCATTATCACGTGGATCCCGTTTTGTCGAATTCAGCTCCTTGAAATCCTGTTTTGTTCCCAAAATATTTACGTCGTTCCAGGTTCATTCTGGCGAAATGATGTTTTTCAAAGTTGTATGCTTGAATAATTCAATCGATCCGGTTTTTTGTTTTGATTTTGGGAATGGACAGCGATGCGCCAGTAACCCATAGGATGTGTGTGTGTGACTTAAAATGTTGACACATTTTCGTTCGGGATTTCCAATGCCGTTTGACGCCATTTGAAAATCGTATTGCTTCTCGAGGAGTGGATTGACGCAACATAAATAATTTATTATGGGAACGGAGCACAGGATTAACATGGGATTTCGATGGGGAAGAACTTTCACTGGATGATTGAATATTCGATGTTTTAAAACTCCTATCGGAGAGATTTGATCACCATCAATGTTCAGCCAAATTTGTCGAATAGAAGAGAAGAAGTTACGCTGGCATTACGCTGTATGTTAAATAGTTCTACTCCCTTATTCGCCATGATTTTTTTGTGTGGCAAACTTAAACTCGACTTCGAAGTTCATCAAGCAATGGGGTTGTGCAGACTTTGTTGGCAACAGACAAAATTTACACGCCTTCTGCTGTTACACCAACGGCTATTCGAAAGTGTTCCAAAATACTACCTCGTTCACACATTATCCCCTCCGAGGTTATTGCAAAGCACCCCTGTAATTACCCCATACGGCGGCAAGGTCGCTATCTATTTCAAATTATTATAATGTTGATTGAATTTCGCTAATAATTTTCGTTAAGATATGAAAGTGGCCTGCGGGCACTTTTTACAAGTGCGATAGACGTATAATCAATATCGCATGTTGGCATAATTCAGCTTGGGTCACACCTTGCAATGTGTGGTTTTCAAAGTCAGCCTCTCTTGTTAGTGCAAATGCCCGAAGCAGCCATGGTAATGACGGATATAATTCTCGAGATTGTTTTCTGTGACCGCATCCGGATAAGAATTTGGTTTTCAACAGTTTGTCGACCACTCCATTAGTGCTTCACTTCTAAGAGTGCTCGGAAACCTACCTGCGAAAGCCCAACCGTTACACATCGGCGCGCTATTTTGTTCTGTGCCGGTAAAAACAACGCCTATTTCCAACGTAAACAAGGGGCGCGAGGCGACCGGCTGATTGATCGCTCAAAATCCTCCACTCAAACTGAAGGCTGGGACGCTGTTGTTTATGTGCACCCTAGGAAAACGCTACCCAAGCGGTGTATCAAATGCATTAGCTAACGGTAATTGAACCTAGGTCCCACAGAACAAGTTCTGCCACCCATTTGTCGCTCTCTCGAAGGGGAACGGTTAAGTTGTGCGACGTTGGGAGAAAAGTGGCTTTTGCGCATTGAGTAAAAAAATGGAAGAAATGCGCTGAGCTGCTGAGCTGAGGCTGCGGTCTTTTCCAGAACTCGCGACAGAGATCGGTCGATGCGCCGTGACGCACTTGGGGCAGAATTATCATGGAAATTTTTTTGTTGTGCAATGGTTGCAAAACAGTGATGTGATCACGCTTGGTGATGTCGATATCAATAATTAATATTTTTCCTCTGGAACGGTTTGGGATTGTTTTGTTGCAATTGTTGCAACAAAGATCAACATGCGAGATGTGTTAAAAACGTAAGAAGCACTTCTGATGAGCACTTTTTGATACAACTTTGAGCGCTTCCAGTGATGATGTCTACAAGTCTACAAGTCTACAAGAAGTGAAGTCTACGTATTATCCATCTGCATGATGTTTTTGCTGAAACGATATCAACATTTTCTTGAGATATTCGCTCTGGTACACATATGATTGATGGCCAAGCCAGAGGACTCAAACCATAGCTTAGAAATATCTCTCTCGGAAATTGTGTCACATTGTCGATTGTGTCACATTTATCCCAAACCCACTCACCCGAAAGACGGTTACCCGAAAGACATTCACCCGAACTCTAGAAAGGACTTATCGAAAATCCTATTATTTACCTAGTTAGAGCCATCTTAGTGATGTGGTATCTAACCTGTTACGGCCATCACAATGAACTTCAAACGCGTTTCTCTCGGAACTAGTTTTTTTCTAACTGGCGTACATGATATCTCAAGTTCTACTGAACCGATTTATGTCAAATTTATATGAAAATAATCTGCATACATCTCTCTATCGCATGAACCAATAAAAAATTATAACTTTTTAATTTTACTATTTTTAAAAAATCGGTAAACGCAAAAAAAAACGTTTTAAACAGCATTTTTGTTTTCAAACGGCCGCCATTTTGTTAAAACCCATGTTTTTGACTTGTCCGAGGTTCATGCCATAGCGACATCTTTACTGATTCAGAATCTGTTCGATTTTTTTGTTTCAGATAACCAGAAGGACTGGAATCGTGTACGCCATGGCACAACTTTTTTTTGAACACCCTCACTTCACCAGCATGTAACTATTCTAATTATGAATATTTTTTTTCCGTCCTATTTTTGTTTTATTGTTGAAAGACAGATAAACGAATAATGATATAATGGATAGTAAAAATATTCTTTGTTTTATTTTTACGGAGTTCGAAAAAACGTCCGAAATTCGTGTCTCTACACTAGAATACCCCCTTAATGTATGAATGTCAAACATTAATAGAAAAATAGCTTTTTTGTGATTCGATTATGTATTGGATTCGAAAATTAACGTTGAAAGTGAAATTGCGATTATATATAATCGAGTCCGACCTGTATTAGAAAAATATGTGTATAAGGTACACCGGGGTAAGTTGAAATACATGGGGTAAGTTAAAACGGAAGCCATAACATTTACTAGGAATGATGGATTGACGTGATAAATATATACAGTCTAACGCAAAATTGAGTATACAAATGCTACTTGACGATACTTTCCATTTATTTGGAATAAAATATTGAATACATTGATTCTTTTGATACATATTTATTACTCACACATTGACCTAGCTGTAGGTGCAATAGACTTCAGAGAAAAAGTTTTCTGCTAATTGTTTATTCCTAAAAATTGAAAACAATTTCTATTCTAGGCATCGCAAAATTGAGTGTACATCTTAAGATGTTACTCCGAACAAATTAGTCTTGTAAGTAAATTTCATTGAGAATTTGCGTACTTTTTTCATCAGTGATTGGTGTCAACACTTAACCATTGCTTGGGCAGCGTTGGTTTTTGTTTTTTTATTGATGTTTGTATTTTTTTTTATCAAAATATCGAGTTAGAGGAAAGAAATGGATATTGTTGCACGTACAATGATAATAAATATGAATTGTCGTGGAAATACATTGCACGAAATAACTGATATAGTCGGAAGAACTCACTTTACAGCAAATAAAATCATAAACAAGTGGAAATACGAAGGAACAAAAAATACGAAGGCACAAAAGTATCCTGTTTTCTGATGATGAACGAGTAATTATGCAAACATTGCGATAGAACCTTATAGAAACATTCCTAAAATGACTACCGAAGTGGCCGGCATCATTGGAAGACCTGTCAGCGCAGATACTGTCCAGAGAGCAGCATACAGGAACAATCTGAGAGGTCGTATTGGCCGTAAAAATTATTTCATCTCAAAGGTGAATATGAAAAAAACGACTATAGTTTGCTAATGTGTAAACAGGCCTAAGGAGTTCTGGAGCAAGGTCTTTTCTACGGATGTGCCGAAAACCTTTTTGAATCGGATGGAAGACAGATGGTGTGGAGGGAACCAGTATCGGTGCTCCAGGTTCAGCATCTTGTTTCCACAGTAAAACACGGCTGCGGTAGTCAGATGATGTATGGTACATTGGCGGCTTCTGGTCCTTGGAGTTTATCGATTCGGCGATGGACAAAATGGCTCAATTGATCTTCCTGAAACGTAACCTGCAGTCTCCCGTTCTGAAATTGGGTCTCCCTCGTGATTACTACTTTCAACAGAATAATGACCCGAAACAAACTGACAAACTGATGGGAATACCTGCTCTATAATGTCCCAATCAACTCAAAACACCTCCGCAATCACCGGACTTCAACACTATTGAGTATCTATGGTGAGAAATAAAGAACCATCTGAAGAATAAAAATCCAGGGGACAAAGCGGAACTCAAAACGACGATTACGGAAATCAGGGAGGCACTTCCGTCTATGATGTTCAGAAATCTCGACACGGCGCTTGCAGAAAGTGCTGGACGCCAAAGGAGGACCGTACCAGATACTAGGGGATTGATTTTTGTTATCTGTTATCATTTCTTAACTGATTTTAATTTTCTTTTTAAGAAAAACTTAAACTGTACACTCAATTTTGCCACGCCTTAATTGGAGATTTTTTGTTTGTATATGAAACATAAAGTAGAAATATGACAATTTTAATTCTTTTCTTATCACTACATGAGAGTAAAATGGATCAATTTTACGATGAATATGAGTCGCATTTAATTATTTACTTTTTAACCCCAAAAAACTCAAAAATAACAAAGCCGCATGAGGTGTATGCTTAATTTTGCGATAGTAAACTGTATATAGCAAACATTATTTTTCAACCCACTTTTTGACAGCTATTACCAGAATATTGGAGTGCTTTAACGCATTCCACGCCATTCTTTACTTTTCCTTGTTCCGTGAAATCAAAACAAACATTTTTGCGCACTGACTCAATCGTTTCGATAAAACTGTTTTTTTTTCAAAACTGTCGCCAGAATTGCACGTCAGATAATCAAATAGTTACAATCAAGTGTAGTGGTTTTGAAAACTAAACTAAAAAACCTTTTTCCGTACAGCTCTGAGCATTTTAACTCACCCCATGTTTTTTTCAACCCTGGAGTAAGTTGAAACCAGTGAAAATCGACCATTTTGCTGCAGATGCCAAATGTCATTTGTCGTTATTTGCTCATGTTTCAATCGAACGATGGATGATAAATAAAAAATTAGAATCATCCATACTTCATTCTTCAGTATGTTGTACGTAATTTATGAATACACAGACATGAGACAAGTCAAATTTGTTAATTTTGCAACTAGGGGTCGTTCAAACATTACGCAACGCATTTTTTTTATTATTTTAGACTCCCTCTCCCCTACATAACATGTAACAAATGGTCATTCGCATAAAAATGTTTATACATATTTGGATATATTTTTAAACAACTTTCCACAAGGCATCCACTCCTCACTTCCTGAGTGCGTTACCGTTACCTTATGAATATTTAAATTATATCATAAACCTCATTAGTGGCCGTTTTGAGTAGCTCTACTCTGACATGAAAGCGTCTAAAATTGTATTCTTGATGTTATTGTTTCGTACCAGCCATTCCATGTTAAACCGATATAGTGGTTTCCAGATTTTCGTTGGAAAGTGGTAGACTTAATCTCTACGCAAAATATTAAACCCTTATTTTTTATTTTTTCATTAAGGTGCTAGATAATTAGTTCGCATTTTTAAAAAAATATAACACTTTTAAAAAAGTTGGATTTTCTTTTCGTAATTATTGATTGTATTTTATTTTTGATGTTTTAATGGCTTTGGACAAGATGGCGCTATATTTCATAGAAGCTGAGGATTTTTTACGTAACATATCCAAAAATCAGAGATGTGTTTTTTGTCGTTTTTAAGAGGGTATTCTAGTGTAGAGACACGAATTTCGGATGTTTTCGAGCTCCGTAAAAATAAAACAAAGAATATTTTTACCATCCATTATATCATTATTTGTTCATCTATCTTTTAACATGAAACAAAAATTGAACAGAGAAAAAATATTCATATATTTTCCTTTATGTTCATGTAGTTTAGGCATTCGAGAGTTTACCCTAGAAATGACTTATCGACAATCATATTATTTACCGAGTTAGAGTGAGGCAGTATCTAAACTGGTACGGTCATAACAATAAACATCAAACGCGTTCTTCCCGAAACTAGTTTTTTTTGTTCAAATTGGGGTACACGATATCTCAAGTTATACTAAACCGATTCATGTCGAATTTATATGCATACAATCTGCATGCATCTCCCTATCGCATGAATTTGTCCGAGGTTCATACGATAGCGGTATCTATACTGATTCAGAATCTGTTCGATTTTTTTGTTTCAGATAGCTAGAACAACTTTTTTTTTGAGCCCCCTCACTTCATCAGCTCTTAACTATTATAGAATAGTGCAGTAGTGCAGAATGCAGTTTTACGAGGGCAGTCCGATAAGAACTTAGCCTACAAAAAAAAAAAATTTCTTGAAAAGTGGCGATTTATTTCTCAACATAGTCTCCTGTTAGCTCGATACACTTGACCCAGCGATGTTCCAACTTCTTTAATTCATCTGAAAAATACGTCTTCTCGAGGTCTGCAAAGTAGGCCTCCGTGGCGGCGATGACTTCCTCATTCAACTCAAATTTCTGCCCGGCGAGTGACTTTTTCAAGTTTGGAAAAAAAGTCGCACGAGGGCAAATATGGAGAATACGGTGGATGGGGCTGCAGTTCATAATGCAATTCGACCAATTTGGCCGTGGCGACGGCGGGATTTCCATTTTTGCTGAAATTTTGACAGTAGCCGTTTACGAGTCTGTACTACACGATGAGTAATCTGTCTTGCTATACTGACACCATCGGGCGATGAGGCTAAGTACTTATCGGTCCGCCCTCGTATAACGTATTGTGAAAATAATCCATGCATACGTATTATGGCACTGTAGCGCAATTTTTATCATGAATTTCTTTTTTCGTAATAAAATTTATTCTGAGATCACTGTAATGGGGGCAAAGTTCCCTTCTAACGGGGATAAAGAACAGAGGCGGCCTCAAGCCGACGAGGAGACGCAATCCGAGTCGGCCGCCGACCCGCAAGCAAACCTGTGTTCCACCGTTTGCCCTGTTTTTTTGAATCATAGGAGACAATCCTTTAGTTAGGTCCGACCGAGCGTTAGCGAACGTCGGCCGGTATACGTTTATCTGGTGCATCACATTTTTAACCAGGCAATCAATAATCTGATAATCTGATTTGTCGGAATATTCCTTCTTCATTCGGGTAAATGTCCATTTGGGTGAATGTCATTCGGGTATGTGTTACATTCAGAGATACAGTAGAACTATCCATGGAATAGTATCGATCATTTCCGTGATTGTGCGTGAGGGAGAAGGAGAGGGAGAGGGAGAGGGAGAGATAACATACATACAATGGTGGTAATGGTGCCGATACTGTAACAGAAAAATAGGTGCAATTAATCTTGCTAATTTATATTTTTTATTTTTTTTAATGAAAAAAAACTAGTGCAATACACTAAATTCAGATCTCTACTGTCAACAAATAGACCGTTTAAAGCTAGCGATTGATCAGAAACGTCCATAAATGTCCAACAGAGGAGGTGTCGCGTTCCATCAGGACAACGCAAGGTCACACAACTGATTGGGATGTTCTAATGCATCCACCATATAGTACGGATCTGGTACCAAGCGATTATTACCTTTTTCTCGCATTGTAAAACTTCCTGAGTGATAAGAAATTGAGATCAAGAAAAAATTGTAAAAATCTCTTGCTAGAGTTTTTCTTCAATAAGGACCAAGACTTCTATGAGAGAACCATTATGAAGCTACCATTAGATTGTCAACAAATTT
Organism: Toxorhynchites rutilus septentrionalis; assembly: GCF_029784135.1. Lineage (NCBI taxonomy): Eukaryota > Metazoa > Arthropoda > Insecta > Diptera > Culicidae > Toxorhynchites > Toxorhynchites rutilus. The sequence continues at coordinate 80,773,919 of NC_073744.1, read as the reverse complement.
TTCAACAAAACGGTGCATATTCAACCCAATTAAAAAGATTTTGAATTTCACCCAAAAATAATGGATTACTTTTTCCCAAACCTAATATATATGCCATAGCAATAAAAGAGCAGTATGGCAGAGTGAAACAAGAGGCACATTGCAAATAAGCACACATTAACACGTTCACGCCGGCTCTGTAATTCATGTTTCTCGCCCACTAGCGGCTGCGCTCAATGGTTTACGCTTTATCAGTGTTCGCCTATTCGAATTTTCTGAATAATTCACTTTCATTTGTTCAAATATGATCTTGCAGAAGTCATTTTCCCCAGTGGTATTCGTTTGTTGTTAGGTGTTACCATCGTGACAAAAGGCATAATAACGATAAGGCAGTCTAGTGCATTTCATACTTTGCTACACACGACCCCCGACTGAAAGGAATACAAGTTCACGTTTATGCTCTTCGTTTAACTCTTAGAAAACACTTTCCATGCATTCTTCTTACATCATCTTATAACGTGGTGTAATAATCTCAATTATTTGTACAACACCACCAGTGACTATGTGGATTGCGTAATCGTGTAAAACAGCCTTCCAGGCGGCCTTGGTTCGATCCCTGCTTGGCATCGTTTGGAGTTTTTTTTTGTACAATCCCAAGCTGACGTTCAGTCTGAGAGAAAGAGTGGTCTGCTTCCATACATAGAAACATTTTAAAACTTTAGAAAAAATTGCTTTTATTTGTTTATTTCACAGCACAAGAAAAAGCTATTTTTCCCGTAGATGATATTTTTTCTGCCTACGCTATTTTGGGTGTACGGTTCATGTCATTTGGATGACAAATCCGATCAAAACATTATTACGGCTATGCTTTTCAAATGATAAAATTGATCAAGAGCTGCAAAAGTTGGTGGAAAGCATGAAGAATCGCATTGTTGAAGTAATAAAAAAACCAAGGCAAACAGTTCATTTTGAGAATATTTTCACTTTGCTAATGCCGTAATTCTTATAAACACCATAAACAGATATGTTCCGATAAAACTTCTGTGGAGAAGGCTCATTTATCATTTCCTTATATGCCTGAGAATTAGTTTCTTTCAGCCTTCGGTTTATTATCCAATGAACACATTGATCTATATGGAACGCAACGTTGAAAAGCTCGCATCATTCAGATTCAATGAAAACTGGGCCAACTTCAGAGAGACCTTAATGCGTCGCTCCAATATAACAGCAACGAACCCAGATCCACGCAGTGCAATGTCCCGAAATTCTGCCTACTCACTGCGCTACACTTGACCCAAAAACACACGCGGGGGGTTTCTTTAACTCCGCTCTCTATGCCTCGCTCCTTGTTTCTTAATTTCGTGAACAATGCAGGTATACTAACGTTTTTACCAACATTCTCCCTATCCGCAGATCGGGCATGACGGTGACAAGCAAAAAAAACCGAAAGTACCATTCGGTACGCATACCGTTCAGTGGCACCAGGTATTGCTTGCTTCTCAGATGAATGGAATCTTTTTTTGCGGCAACAAAGATGCCGTGGGAACACTAAAGCAGCACGCGAGAGTTTCATTAATTGTGAATCCCATAATTGTAGCTGGTCGTTTAATATCACGACAATGTAATTGTGAAAACAACGCCGCAATTAATAACGGTTGACAAATCATATTTTAAGCACTTGTCATCAGTCTAGCGATCAGGCACTATGTGAAATAAGTGCCCCAGGTTATGTGTTGCGAATTAGTAACGAAACTCACGACTGTAATCAAACACTGATGGATGGGTTCCCTGGGCACAACCTGATTACCGGCTATCAATTCTTCTATAGACATACGCCACATTTGAATAACTGTTTCAAACTTTCCTGCATTGGTTGTCCGTGGTAATTCTTGTTCAACTGGTTCTGTTTCCTGGTGCGAAAACCGCTTCCTCATTACAACAAGTTATAACCGAATTATTTTATTGTGTTCCGTAAAAAAACAAAATACGGAAATTTACCGCTTGCATACGCGATCTGGAACGACACTGCCATAATCTAATTTAAATACATTTATTCAATCCCCCGTCGATGTCGAGAGCACTAATTACGGATCGACGTGTCTGAGCGCGAAAATATGGCGGTGTAATTAAAACCATACCTGAACACCGATTCACGGATTCGCGGCTACCTGTTCTCGCGACGCACAAAACCTATCTGACTTTCCATTCTAGCCGAGAAGCGATTATCGCAGCTTCCTGACGTCGATTTTGCTGCTCAGTTCAGGAAAGTTCTGGAGCTTTAGCTAGGCTAACTGGCGACAGATCGCAGATATTTACCATAAACCAGTTCCACGGCGGTGGCGCGCTTGGAACGCATAAACGGTTAATTAAGAAAAACGGTTACAGCGCGGCCTCCGGACAGTAGTTAGAACATATGATTTATGGATCGAATTGCGCTGGTTTAGATAGGTTCTATTTCAAGCTTTTTTTTTGATTACTTGAACAATTGAAATTATTCCCTAGAGTGGTTTTATTTTTCTTTGAGCATGACACTTGGTCAATAGTTTCAAAAATAAGCTGATTTTATAAATCATAGTAATAGTGTCTCACTATAAAATTCAATACGGAAGTCGTCAGAAAACAAATATTTTAATAACGTTATATAGGGGTATGTTTGCGACAACCTTACAATCAACGTAGGATTACATCTTTCGGGAACCTATTGGGGTACAAATAAGAAATCGGAAATCGAGCTCGGTAGGTATTTCCAAAAACAGGCATCTGCACTCTATAGGAATAAGGATACGGAAATATGATTATTCTATGATTATGATTAGAATATGAGTTAAAGTTTGATTTTGTGCTGATGTGCGTGGCATATGTCACATGTGTCTGAAAACCGAGAGTCCGTTTCAGTTGTTTGTCCAAGCAAGCTGTGGCGGCTATATGTGCTCTTAGAGAATGTGCACTTGTTCGAAAAGTCAAATACTTGCAACGTGATTGGGTGGGAGGCTCTTATTTCGTACGTTTAGTTGGTATAAAACGAGTAAGTGGATTTCATCCGAAGCGCTTTGGACATCAAACTGAAAGGTTATACCTTAGCGCTTCTCGAAAGAGTTTAGCGAAAAAAGTTTTCTGCGATAACCGAATGCAAGCTTTTTTTAAAGCGCCGTCGCTGTTGGTGTCACTTGCGAAAGATGGACGTTATTTTCTGGCGTCATTTTCATCGTTCCAAACTTGGAAAGGAGGAGAGAAGTAGGAAGACATCCACCTATGGGTTTTCAACCGCTGTGGCGGCCGTTGGTGGCTTGGCTGTCGGTGGTGCCCGTTGCTGGTGGTAACCATTACACCTTACATTTTCGCTGCTTTTCCTGGATCCTAGTCACTGCATGATGGTCCCCTATCCCCTATCACTACCTAAGTGCTATGTCGTTTGACCCCCGTCGTTTTTCATTCTCTGTCGTTTTTAGTTTTGTTGTGTTTAATTAATATTTTAAAACCTGCATAATTTTTTCTAGGTGGATTCACAACCTAAGTGCTGTGTTATTTGTCCTCCGCCTGTTTTTGTTTTGTTGTTTAATAATATAATATAATATAATACAGGGTGGGCCATTTAAAGTGGAAGGATTTGTTTTTGCAATAGCAAAGTAAAGAAGTGGAATTTTAATTTTTTTTTTGAAATTCATTTATTTTGGTCCAAGGAGATTTGTTCTAACTACTTTTTGATTATGATATCTCGTAAATGACCGCCTCTGGCCTTGACCGCAAAATGTGCCCTTTTTCGGCATTTTCCATCACTTTGCCCAATGTTTCGGCCGATATGGCAGCAATTTCTTGTCGGATATTGTCTTTCAGCGCAGCCAGGGTCCTTGGTTTACCAGTGTATACCTTGGATTTTAAATATCCCCATAAAAAAAAGTCAGGAGGCGTCAAATCAGGTGATCTCGCTGGCCAGTCATAATCGCCGTTTTTCGATATTAATCTTCCGGGGAACATTTCGCGCAATAATTTGGTCGTGGCAGCCGCTGTATGGCATGTAGCGCCGTCCTGTTGGAACCAGTAATTGTCCAATTCATTTTCACGAACAAATGGCAATAAAAAGATGCCTAACTCTTGCGAACGATGGCGACCTGATGTCGATGGAGTCTCTGCAACACTGGCTCGAACGGCATCAATATTCTCGTCGAAACGTCTTGGTCGTTGTCTGGACAGATGACTGGCATTACCAACACTACCAGACGATATAAATTTGGCATATAATCGACGTATAGTGTTGTCTCCAGGCGATGTTTTAACTTTATTTTTATTTTTCCACGCACGTTTAGTCAACACAATTGAGAAGTTATTTTGAATGTACAGCTGAACAATTTCAGTGCGTTGTTTAGGTGTGTATTGTTCCATGGTTAAAATTGTACTGAAATGACGCTTCCAACGCGGTATGACATTTGTTAATCTGACATCTCTGTCAAAAGTTATGGGGTTGCCAGATGTTTCCACTTTAAATGGCCCACCCTGTATAATGATGATGAATTTATGAGATTTTCAAACATCCAAAATCAGCATGCAACAGATAGTTTAACGTAATCCTACGTCAACTCTGCGGTCGTGTCTCGGACACAACCCTCCTGTGACTTTTTCTTTCAAAGTTTCTTCAAACTACTCTACAATTCGTACTTTGACTTTGAAACAAAAAGGGCGGAAATCGCCCTTCTGGGACTTGAAAAACAAATAATTATCGAAGTTAAGGAACCGACCATGTACATTTTGTTTATTGACCCAAAAAATGACTCGTGCAAAATTTCAGCTCAATCGGACATGATTTATGGGGGCCTCAAAGCTCTCAAAGTTTTGATTTTTGATCATGACTTAAAAACGAAAAAAATCACATCTCTGATTTTTGGATATGTTATGTAAAAAAACCTCAGCTTTCGAGAAAAAAAAAAAGCGCCCTTTAGTCTGAAGCCATGAAAACAACGAAAAACAAACACAATCAATAATTACGCGAACAAAATCCAAAAATCCGTTTTGCAAGTGTATGATTTTTCTAAAAGATTAAGGGGGTATTCTAGTGTAGAGACACTAGTTTCGGACGTTTTTTCGAGCTCCGTAGAAAATAAAACAAAACATATTTTCACCACCCATCCACATTCTTTGTGTGGACACCGACTGGACAACATCGTTGCTGGACGAGCTGGACGGCGAGAGATCGAGTGCCTTTCTCAAGGCAAGAGGGCGGAGGTGGTAGCGCTGGAGTAGAGTAGAGTAGAGTTTTCAAAGGGCCTTCAAAGGCCTCAAGGCTAGAGACGAATGAACTGCAAAAGTTTAAAGTCTCTATAATACAATACCTTCCTTCCTACCACCCATCGTATCATTATTTGTTTATCTATCTTTTAATAGTAAAACAAAAATTGAACGAAGAGAAAATATTCCTAACTAGAATAGTTAAAAGCTGATGAAGTGAGAGAGTTAAAGAAAAGTTGTGCCATGCCGTACACGATTCCAGCCCTTCTGGTTATCTGAAACAAATAAAAATCGAACAGATTCTGAATCAGTATAGATTCCGCTGTCACATGAACCTCGGACAAGTCAAAAACATATTTTTTGTCAAAATGGCGGCCGTTTGAAAAAAAAATCCAGTTCAAAACGTTTTTTCTTTTGTTTGCCGATTTTTTAAAAATAGTAACATTTAAAAAAAACATTTTTAGAGGTTCATGCAACAGAGATTGTATCCATATAAATTCAACATGAATCGGTTTAGTAGAACTTGAGATATCGTGTACGCCAGTTTGAAAAAAACTTCTTTCGAGGAAAACGCATTTGAAGTTCATTGTTATGGCCGTAGCTGGTTAGATACCGTATCACTAAAATGGCTCTAACTCGGTAAATAAATAGATTTTCGATAAATCCTTTCCAGGGTACATTTTTGAATGCCTAAACTACAGAAATATGAAGGAAAAAAAATGATTTTTTATAAATTTCTAGAATAGAATACTGTCTTAAATGGAAATGGTTTACCTGTTGAAAAATAAAAAAACGGATCTAATATTTTGCGATAAAGAAAAAATATACCACTTTTCACGAAAATCTGATAACCATTATATCGGTTTGGCATGGAATGACTTGATAATTAAATTGCTATAAAAATAAACTTCCTAACATCATATATAAATATTACATCGTCTAAAAACTTCTTTTCTTCGCATGTTTGTTTGAGTCGAACATATTTTTTTTTTCATTTCTTCAACCGACAGCCTCCATCTTAATATAGACGATAGCTATTTATAATGTGACCTTCTGACTCACTTCTGATACGACTGAACGATCGGTTTGTTTTTGTTTTACATTTGATACATTAGATAATATTTGTGTATGACTATTACGGATCTAACGGGCTCGACAGGTTTGTCCAATTCATGGCTCGACCCCTAGACGTACGACTGAATCTGACCACGGCAGCCACTCTAATGTGAACAACGAATTATTCGTGTGCCTGTTTGGTGTATGTTTCAAAACCCTGCAAACTCAATATCCAGTTAGATTATAGTGATGTAAGACGACTAGATTTCCACCCTGTCCTGGTCGCAAAACTTGATTATATTTCACCCGTCCTAACGAACTCATGCGAGTGACCTGTTCACTATCAAGTTTTGACACCGTGAACCGTTGGATTTTTTTTTTGTATTGGGGAAGTATGATATTTAATCCCGCTTGTATGATTTTTTTTTATTTTTAAAACCATTCTTCCTGAGATAATACATAATATTTAGCGTAACCTCATTATGTTCAGTTCTTGGACAAGCTCAAAATACGAAACTTGAAGCGTTATGTTTGTTCCGATTTGTATGCGTAGGAATGCCGTTTGGAGATGCAAAGTGATAAATGTCTGTCAGTATTCGCAAAAGAGCGAAACAAGTTCTCCGAGCTTGCTTTTTACTTCATTTTCGCGTGAAGACAAATCTTTGTGATTATAAATCGAAGCTGTAAAGTTTGGTTAGCATATTTTGTTGTGTCCCCGCAGATGGATTGAATAAAACGAATAGTCGGAAATGCAAATCTACTCACGGCTTCCCAGAACAGAAACAACTTTTACGTCCCAAGGTCAGGCGGTTTCGCGTTGGAAAGAAGCAGAAGCTAATGAACCAACTTCCAGCCATCCGAAACCGGTGCAGCTCAGGAAAATAAACCATTATGCCTAAATTCAGGTTTGATATCAAAGTATTGATGTGATTTCCGGACGCTGGTCGGCCATTTTCAGACGTCTTTTTTCTCAAGAAAACCATCTGGTAACAACGGAACAATACTAGAACATCTGAAAGAGACCTGACCACTGGACTGGTCTCTTTCATTCTGCATTTTCATCGACCAAGTGGTAAATCCGAATCACGTGAGATGTTAAAATTTCCAAATGTTATACGAATTCTAAAGATTAAAGATAATCTGTCAATCGGAAGAATGTTTGTGTTTTTATCACCGTATGTAAGACGGTGTAATTATGTTCCAGTCCAATTTTCAGTATCGATTCTTCCATGTGTTCGCATGGAATGTCAATATACCACCTCTACCGTCAAAATCCCATTGATTTAGATCATACGCCAACTCGTGAGAAACTTCCCCAGGCCATAATCTTTCCGCTGCCGTATTTCATGGTTGGTAGAATATTATTTGCCCTGGAGTCCCTCATCACACTTTTGTCAATTTGTAAATCGCCGCTTCTAAATGAGCAGCTCGAACTTTGACCTATTCGACCAGATAACACACTTCCAGAACTCCGATGGCTTGTTGATACGATTCCTTGCGAAAAGAAATCGTTTTTCCCTGTTGACCCTGCTAATCATCTGTCGAAGCGCTAGAAGCTCTTCAGATCACGTTCTGCTCTGTGTCGTTGAATGGTGCAATCAAAGTCGGCAGATCCAGCCTTTTTATTCCTTGTGCGAATGGTGGCGCGTGGATCTTTTTTGAGCTCACGGATGATCAGGTTGTTCGTGTATGTATCACTTTCGCGTTGTGATTTTCTCCCCGGTCGATCAGCAGCTATTTACCATTGAGATTCGATACCGGTGAAGTTACGCATACTAAGATTTCGGACCAGCATTAAAATGTTTGTGTCCGCTCATTTTGTCACAGCTTCCACAGCTTTAAAAACAGTTCAATTGATCACAAGAAGTGGGTTTTAGATGTATTAACTACTCTCGAGTAATCATGACTGACTCTCTTTTTTATTATAATTGAATACACGATATAGTAGAAAAATACGAGCGTATTAACTCTTTGCACTCGAGCGGAGCTGCTGCGACGCCAGACCGCTCGATACGACGCTATGGTTTTTTGTACTTCTAATCACTAATAGGTGTCAGAACGCTGACAATTTGATAATATGGTGACTTTTTCATGTTCTCTTCATTCTAGCGTTTTGGCGTCATTTTACGTTTTCTTTGCTCCAAAAGCAGAGATTTTTTTTTATTCTTTATTTTTGAGACTTTCAGCCTCCTGGGCTGGTTCGTCTCAGAATCAAAAGCAGAGAAGAAATATTTAGACATGTATGGAAAAAGCGTTCAATGTTTTTTAGATTGCGAAGCATTACAAAACAAGGCAATTTTAATTGCTTCTGGTAAGTTGATCAAAATAAACTGTATAAATTGATTCTGTCTGTTACCTGTAGTGCACGGCATGCTGTAATTTGGAAAATGTCGGTGTGGTCCTGAATCAAAGGTAATCCTAAACCGACCCCTAGTTTGTACATCGTGACTATATAACACGTTTACTCTGACGTACATCAATGGCTCGCACAAGCCTGGCTCATCGGGCGGCGCACAATACCGGGGGAACGCATTCGATTGTGCGTACTTGTATGTGCAATAAAATTCCGCGAAAGGTTTTCTGTTAGTTGTATTCCTAAAAGTTGAAAACAATTTATATTGTAGGCATCGCAAAATTGAGTGTACACCTTGACTTTCTCCGAACAATTTAACCTTGTAAGTAAGATCTTTGCGAATTAGCGTACTTTTTTTCGTTAGTGATTGGTGTCAACACTTAACCACTACTTGGGCAGTGTTGGTTTTAATTTTTTATTGGTGTTTGAAAAAGTTTTTATCAAAATGGCAAGTTAGAGGAAAGAAAGAGATTTTGTTACATGTAAAATGATAATATATATGAATTGTCGCGGAAAAATATTGCAGGAAATAGCAGATATAGTCGGAAGAACCTACAATACAGCAAAGAAAATCACAGAAAAGTGGAAATACGAAGTAACCATGGTAAATCTCTCGAGTAGAAGACACTAACCTGTATCCACGTATCGTATCCTGTTTTCTGATGATGAACGAGTAATTGTGCGAACATTTCGAAAGAACTCTAAAATAAACACTCCTAAATTGACTACCGAAGTAGCCGGCATCATGGGAAGGCCTGTCAGCACAAACACTGTCCGGAGAGCAGCATACAGGAACAATCTGAGAGGTTCTGTTGGCCGTGAAAAGTCTGTCATCTTAAAGGCGAATATGAAAAAAACCACTACAGTTTGCTAAGGCATGTTAAACTGACCTAAGGAGTTCTGGAACAAGGTCCTTTATACGGATGAGATGAAAACCTATCTCTTTGAACCGGGTGAAGGACAGATGGTGTGAAGGAAATCAGGATTGATGCTTCAGATTCAGCATTTGGTTCCCACAGTAAAACACGGCGGTGGCATGTGGGGTGCGATGGCGGCATCTGGAACTGGAACCATGATCGATTCGGCGATGGACAAGATGGCTTCATTGTCTCGTGCAGAAATTGGCTCTCCCTCGTTATTACTACTTTCAACCGACTGACGACCCGAAGCAAACTGACCTCATCATGCGGGAATATCTGCTCCATAATATCCCAATCAACTAAAAACACCTCCGAAATCACCGGACTTCGACATTATTGATTATCTTTGGTGAGAAATCAAGAACCATCTGAAGAATAAAAATCCAGGGAACAAAGCGGATCTCGAAACGACGATTTAGGAGATCTGGGAGGCACTTCCGTCTACAGTGACCAGAAATCTCACCTCGTCGCTTGCAGGAAGTGCTGGACGCCAAGGGGGGCCATACCAAATACTAGGGGATTGATTTTTTGTTATCTGTTAACAATTCTGAACTGATTTCAATTTTCTTTTTAAGAAAAACGTGAATTGTACACTCAATTTTGCAACGTCTGAATCGAAGATTTTTTTTTTGTTTTTCAAACATGAAGTATGTATATGTGACCATATTAATTTTTTTTATCACTACATGAGAGTGAAAAGGATCAATTTTAAGATGAATATGAGTCGCTTTCAATTTATTTTAACCCCGAAAAACTCAAACAACTCAACTAACACGGGGTGTGTATATCCAATTTTGCGATTGACTGTGTTTTTACAACATATTTCAACGTTTCTTCACATCCACAATGTAGCCACATCTGTTTCCTTTGTAATGAAATGAACCGAAATGATTAGAAAAAGAAAACCAACAAAAATAACGATAATTCTAAACGCATTCCTATTACGCCCTTCCTAAATAAAATGCCCTTATGCGTGTCTATCCACCACAACAACGGGTAAAAATGTCAAACGACATCGAAGCGTTCCTTTTATATAATTCTCGATTCACTGCTTATAACTTCCGCTTCCGATATGTTTCTGTCAGTTAGGATTGTCAGATGGCATCAAAATTTCGAGGAATTTTTTGTTGTCGAACGCCGAAAATGCGGAATAATTTCGAAACCAATGTTTTTGTTTACAATCGTATACACATGTGCCAATCATGAGCATATAACTCAGGGCCCTCAACTGACCTTCTTTGTGTGTTATTCTAGCTACTACGTCCATGCATCAATCACCATATGATGGTGATCCCAGCCTCTCACTCCACATACGATCGATCTGCTGCATCGGTAATTGGTGCTCTTTATAAACACAACAATGGAAGCCTCATATCAACAGCCCCGCTGTGTCCAATTGTGAACATTCGAACAATAGATATTCTTACGTCGGGAAATGCGACATGTGGTGTGTATCGATAGAATAGGAATACTCTTACGCCTGTGTAATATACAACATGACAACAACAGCGGAATCGCTATATGAGCCTAATAATAAAAATAAACAGATGGGGGGACATGTGCCGCTATTCATAAATATATTGATACGTGCCTCTGTTCACAAATGTGCTGCTAGATTTTTGGTCTTTATATTTATGAGTTATAATTTTTATTTTGTGATTTGTGATATGGTAATACTGACACTGACTAACTCTTTTTCAATATCCATACTGAAGCGATGTGCCCCGTTATGATCGCATTGTGGGATTTCATGCCATTTCCGGTCTTTTAGATTCAATTCTAACGATCCAGAAGTCACCTCCTCGATTCCAAGATGGCATCGGAATACGAAATTCGACTTTTGGTGGTAAGACATCTGTACCCAATACCTATATCGTATGGTTTTCCATATTGTTTGTCATTCAATACTATTATCAGCAAAACGGATATTGAAACAAGATTATATGTATATTCTGGATCCTACGTTCATCTATTGTAGACAAATCATAGAGCAAAGTTCCTTTCTACGTTTTGAAACCGAATTGTAGTTAATTGAATAAATCTTTAATGTTCAACAATCCGAAACAGCAAGAAGTCAGGTGTTGTCACGTTATAAACTATTTGACTGACAAAAAGGCATTATAACTATAAAATATTCTCCATCTGAATATTTTTATAGGAAAATTCCCCAATTTTACTATAACATGGTTCAATTTTTTGTGATTTATGCATGTAAACGTCAAAAAAAGTGTTTGTAGTAAGCCAAAATGTTGTTACGTCACGCTGGAATAGAACGAACTTTTCGAACTTTTTGGAGCACTTGATACTCTTCTATTTATGTACCGATCTTTACTAAATTTTGTGGATTGGTTGTTGATCCTCATTGTTTGCTAAAAGAAACCCAAGTATAAAAATGTTTGAAGTTAAGATCATCGGATAAACTAGAAAAAAGCTGTATTTTTTGTGACGTGTCTACGCTTCAAAACACCTGATTGTTTCAAATGCTTGTTTCTCGTGAATTACAAAATGAAACCTACCCACGACTTTTCGAACAAGTCCTTCCTTCAGTGTACGGCTCAAACGCATCAATTGAAAAAAGTATATTTGTGTCTCAATTATCCACTTCTGAAATCATTTTCTTCCTCCCATCAAATGCTCTAAGTTTTTCTAAGTGTTTGCATGACATGACAGCAACACGTTTCGACATGCAACTAAAAGCCAAAACAGCCACGCGCAACCGAAAAGGCAAACTGTCCCGTTGCAAAGCAGAGAAACAAAAGGAAATTGAGCGGTGAACGGCGTGGATTTGAGTTATTTTCTTGGGGGAAACTTTTTTTTTGTGGTCCCTATCTACCGCACAAAAAGTTTTTCTTCAAAATGTGTACCAAACACGATTTTTTAAAGCTACTGGTGAAGTTTTGCACGTTTTTATGCGGTCCCTATCCCCCGCACAAAAAAAGGTTTGCCTGTATTTATATTCATCTCAGGCATCGTCATCGATAAATCTAGAATTTCCACCGACCTCCTATGACAATTGTCAACCTCAAGTTCAAAGGTGGCCATTAACACAACAGGTTAATAAATGAGAAACACGATGACTTAAGCTTCACGGACTCTCACCCGATTAGAATTTGCATTTTGAGAGGTTCGGAACATGATTTGCCGAAAATCCTCCAAATACAAATAGGAAAGGAGTGCGTCTGATTGGCATTTATACAAACGAAACGTTGAGACAACGAGCGCCAAACTTATGAGTTAATTATTCCGCGTGTGTCTGTGCTAATCTTGATCGCGGTAGATCTTTGAATTCCGGAACGATTATGTTTGGCCTAATCGTTTCCTTATTCTCGGGCCGTTATGATTGAAACATTGGGCACATTTCGGTAGGTACGTGTCCAGAGTGTGTTACTGTTTCAAAAAACGCCACACACCTAATGCACGATCGTCGAACAGTTACTTTCAATATCTCCTCGTGGGGGTGAATCGCTGATCGTCGATCAGTCAATTTCGAGTATTGAATATTGAGCGGTTGTTTTGGCCGTCGCAAAAATCTAATCGCATTTCGCGTTTGACAGGGAGTGTCAAGGCTAATGTGACAATTCGCATGCTTCAACAGCAAGTTGCATTGTTTTGCCTCTATTTGTTTTGATTTGATGGTGGTGAACAAATGTTAGAACCACGACATTTCGGGTGGTAGTACTCTCGGAGGTAAGAAACCTCAGGAGTGACAAACAATAGCCAAAATCAGTAGCGTAGAACGCTTCCCATAGACAGTATCTCCAATTCCAGCCCACAAACGACCGTTTCGTAAAAAAAAAACATACCGGTGGGCACGATCCGGCAATATTTCAACGTTTCCCGGTCCCATCAATTGTTCGCGCCTCTTTATCCTAACCGGCATTCTTTCGAAACTCTCCCCGAAAAATTCGTAAACAACAATTGGTAATTCCTTAAGACGCAACATCCTAATCAAGATTTGCCACTTGAAAGCACTGTCGCCAATATACGCCCCCTCGTCTGACGCATCCTACATTCCGATCGTTCCAAAACTGCTAACACACAGACGCGCGGCGGACTTGATTCGTGTTTATATTGCAAATTCACGGTTTGTGGCGGCTTTGTGTGTGAGGTTGCGGACAGCGGATGTAATGACAACCGGTTAGCCAGTGTCAACTGTCGCATAACAGCATCGCGCACTCGTTTAATTGCACACCCCCCGCACAACTCAGCGGGGAGGCGCTTGTTTACGACCTTTACCTAGTGTGGAGTGCGCGTTCCAAAGTCTATTACGATTATGGTGCACCCATTAGCGCCACATTGCGATCGGTTTTGTTTTTGTGTTGCAGTTTCTTTGTCTTAGCGTGTTGATGCTGTTTACCTGTGGAAAATGAGAAGAAAGGTAAGATTAGCGCAATTGCTTCAATTGTGTATTTTCGGGGATGGTAATTTTTAGAAACCCTGCACAATGTGATGTGCTTTGGTCTATTATTTTCATTTATGTAACATCGTAAAGAGTAAGATCACTACGTTTTCTCATCAATTGAAGGTATATGTCAGTCACGTTATGTGACGCTTATTAGCTTTTACTCGGAGTTGATATCATTTTCTTTTCTTAACGATAGATAAACCCTACAGGGAAATTCGTCAACAGAAAGGGTTGCTTGCGGGTTGTTAGAAGCCACATAATTGCATACTTTGATAACTGACAGAATCAACCAACTGCCAACTGTTGGTTTCGATTTGACAGCAAATTTGCCGGCACTAAACAACTCAGCCGAACGCAAAACGAAGCGTTTGTATGAACGTCAATAAAGCGACGCGTTATCAATGTTTAGAAGTAGTTCATGTGGAGTTTTGAGGCATATAAACGCAAGTGAACACTGTATCCTAGGGTGACAACTAGTCTTTCACAAGTTTTTTGAATTAGTTATGATTTACGTCAGTCACCAAGCCCAAATCCCAATATGTTCAAATATTGTCCGGATATTTTTTATTCCGTTTGTCTTTCAAAAATGTTTTTCAAAAATTTTTCAAAAAAAATCCCCTTATCAGAGCAATTTGAATCAATATCGACATCAGTTTCATCGCAACGCTTCGTTTTTCTTGGGGTTCAGTATGTTGGTCGGCCTTCATCGGTTTGGCGACGTCAACATATATCCGATGTGGTGGTTGTTGAATTATCTTTGTTTTTCAAATATGTGACACCAAAGAATCAATTACGTGGAACTGTTTCGGCTCGTTTAATTTAGTTTCACCCATATACGATGGCATTCATATATCAATTGAAAAATACAAGCATGTAAAGTAAACAAGTGGATATTGAACTAAAACCATCCGTAAAACCTCTAGAAATCTGCGCGCAGTTACCACTGTATTTTTTTTTTCATTTTCCCAGTGGATTCAGATTCAGAGTCTGTAAATAATATCTACTAATCCTCATCAATCTCTGCCACTCAATGTACATTGCACAGGGGTCATGGGGTACACTCCATCCATCGCAGCGGATTAACATGTGAACGAGTGGAGGCTCTCGACTAAAAGACTCCTGAAGTGCATCGTAAATGAATCTGCGTGGAAATGAGGACGACTGCGAGGAAATGAGGACGACTGATGAGCTATCTAGCAAATGGGTATCTTACTTGACGTGACTAATGAATACAAATCCAAAACTTCAATCCACACTTCTACTCCCCCTGCCCCCTTTATCCGCGTATAAAATCATATGTTTACGTCCGTATAAAGTGAAACGAAAACTTGATTTCTGATGCAAAAAAGTTGTTACACCATTAATGGACAGTTAATTGTTTACTCACCGTGAACTCAAACCAACGTACGTAGACAGTTATCAGGTATGCTATAAAGGTGATCGCGTTAGTATTGGTAAATAGAGTGGAAAATAGCGTGCAATTTGGGAGGAATTCTGAACAAAATTTTAGTTCACTTTGTCTATGAGTTCAATTTTGTGACAAAAAACATGCAGAAAACGGGTTTATATCAACACAATTCACAAAGTTTTCAGTGCTTCTGAACACAACACTGTACGATATTTTAAATGTGTGAGTAATTTTCGAGTACGATACAAAACAATCTAGCTCACCTGTAGTATATGTCAAACCACGTTGAACTTAAGCATCGATACATGCATTTGCGATACATGAGAGAGAGAAACGAATTGAATAGTCAAGTTTGATACATTTGCCAAACAGTAAAATGAAAGGTGCGTGATGGTCATCGGCAGGTAACAATGGAGATGGCGGCGTGATTACGTCAAGATACCCAGGAAGGTTGGTAAACACTAAATCCAGAAGTCTGGCATTTGTGTTGAGAAAACGATTAATCTGCCTTGAACCATACGCAAACATTGCTTTAATGAACTTTAGCTCAGTTTCACTAGGCGCGTTTGAAGGAATATGGCCGTTTATGTCCTCGTTGAGATGCCAGCGTATATAAGGCAGATTATAATCACCGACTGACAAGATTAGATCTGACTCCGAAAGACGATCAACTACGGTTTGCACTGCACTTGCATGAGCAGTATATAACTCGGTGGGATATAGATAGCAACGATGTAGAGGGAACGTAGCTGAGATTTTATCCGAACTGCGATTTGTTCAAGCTCTTCACTGTTAGCCATCGAAACAGACTCGCATTCTAGGGAGTTTTTTTTCCTTTCAATACGAGGCGTTTCAGTTCGCTCCAAATAAACTGGGTATTAGATCACTCGTGGGATGTACTCTAACAAATGGGGGGGGGGGAGAAGGGGGATTTGTTGGGAAAGGATTTTGATGCAGGGAAGGTATGTGGTAGAGGGAGTAGCTCGGTTCAGAAGGGATTGATAATAGGGAAGAGAACCACTTGCCTGCATGTGACGAATAGCGCTTTGTATTGTAAGGTTGGTAGCTGCAGTTTCAATCCACCAGCTTCTTTGTCACGCGCCAGTTGCTCCATTGGAAGTTGCGCCGGTATTCCGCGCCACAGGAAAGAGCCCATGATCGGCGCTCATTTCGCTGTGTGGATGCAAAACGTTGGCAGGATTGATGCCACAAACCATATCTTTGCGGTAATGAAGGTGTTCAGTAAAATAATTTTTTGTTGTAAATTATAAACGGGTGGAGGTATTATGACGAAGAGCAGCATCGACATCGGATCTTCTTGCCGAACCGAGCGTTCAATGCGGATGCGCTGCGAGAGGTTTTCGTCCACTAGTAACAGAGAGAAGGATCGCTCGGCAATTCGAGCTTATAAGCTTACGAAAGTTGTGTTTATTCCCAGATGCCGCATAGTTTGGTGAAGGTAAGAAATGGATACCCGATCTAACGCATGGTCGAGATCGTAGCTAATCAGCTTCACTTTTAGCTTGATCGCTTCCAGCTGTGCGATTCTATCTTTCGGAGATCCAAAGATCCAAAGATTGAGTGCTCGTCGTTAGAGCACTTTTGTGCATCGCTCAGTACTCGATGAGTCTGTATTACACGCTCGAGGCGAGACTTCAAGATTCTGCTCAAGATTTTAAAGTCCGCATTCAAAAGACTGATTGGTCGATATCCTCGTGTAGTGTTTTCTGCTCCTCTTATTCGTACTAACACGATTACATCGTTCGCAAACTCAGACGGCCTCTCCGATACTAGGGCCTTGTTTAACAAAAGGTTCAACTCTCGGTGGATGACGTCAAAAGTGCGTTGATAAAATTCGATGGGTAACCCATCACTACCCGCCGTCTTCTTCTTAGCTGATGTTCGAATTGATGACCAAATTTCTGCTGTTGTTATTTCAGCCATCAAGCATGAATTGGGCTTCGAATTCTTTCCGCATCCATCGTATTCTCCAGACCTGGCCACCAGCGACTATTTTCTGTTCGCAGACCTGAGGAGAATGCTCGCTGGCAAGAAATTTAAGCCCGATGATGAAGTGATTACCGAAACTGAGGTCTATTTTGGAAAAACCGAAAAAGAACTATAAAAATGGCACTGAAAAGTTGCAAGATCGCTATAATAGCTGTATCGTATGTATTTTTTGGTGATCATTTCTGTCTGTTGAATTTTTTTCAAGTACGATCTTTAGTGTTTTCCACTCGTAAACACCAAGAACCTGTTCGTAATTAAAGTTCTACTAGGACACACTCCAGACACATAATGAACAAGCAGTTGTTAACCACCAACTTCTTTTCTTTCACTCAACATTAATATTTTTTTGAATTTGTTGTGGAAAATTCTGAAAAAAATATCACAACGGTTCCCGTTCGTTTCGTTTCAAATCTAGCCCAAAAACACATGGGATACAATCTCCCCAGGAGCAAACAGAACCACTTAAGTGCACAAATGATTAAATCCAACGATAAATTTACCATAGTTTTGAAAACAAGTTATGATGGTGTCTTCTATCATTGTTTACGATAGAATGAATGTTTTTATCCGACAGCTATTGGCGAAGCGTAATAAATGTTCATTGCTCCAGAAATTATTTCAATCGCTACCCTCGTCAAATCGAGAAGTGTCACATTTTAAATCCAACTACCGTCAAAAGTACATCACTGGTGGATGAATTAGTATTCCACACATCCATCCGCCCATCCGCACCGGGTGGGCGCAATGAATATTCATTTTATGGTGCCAATTAATTTTATCCGATGTTCGTGAGTGTTTTACAACAGGTAGTTTGGTTTTTGTTTACACATGGATGTAAACAAACGGACGAAAAATTTTGGCCTCGATGATGGTGCACGACTACGAATCTGGAGGCGAGAAACACGCGTGAATTTGCGAAAATCGAGCACAAATTTTTGCTTTGCTTTGTTTTGACGTAGAACTACGTCTTTCAGGAAGGGTGCCAATCAGAAAACAGGTTACGTTTTTATGAAATAAAGTTAACGTTAATAACTATTTTCACTGTGAACGAATTCTCATGATTTGCATACCAATCGAAAAGTCTCTAAGATTTGTTTGATATGCTATACATTACAATCCACTAATCTCTAAACGGTTTGAATTCATGAAAATTCCTTTTTTCATATATTTGTTCTGCCGATTTGTGTGCTAACCCTAACCGTATTTCGAATGCTTATAACTCGAACATTTCTTAATAGATCTGAAAGATGTTTGCATCAATTCACAGTAAATATTTAACAATTGAATAACTGTAAAATGTCAAGCGTTATCTAAACGCCCTAATCGCCAAGTTTTCATTGGCCCGATTTACGGTTTGCTCAACACAGACTTCAAAATCGATGTACCTGTGGAAATCCGTTTTGCAAATATACATACAAGTCGGAGGTATTTTATTCTCACTGAGCTGTGTTTCCCTAACACGGACTTTAAAATTAATGCGTCTGGGGAATCCGCTTTGCAAATACATGCAAGGGGGTATTTTTTGGAGTTGAGTACTGTTTTACTCGCTTATCGTTGTCCAGATCGGAATATGTTTTCATAAAACGTACTTTTAAACTGAGAAGCCTGGGAAAATCGTCATTTCAGATAAAAGAGGTGAATGAACTTTCGCGGTTCGAGAACTACGTAAACATGAGATGTGCAATAATTTCAGAGGGAAATGTAAAATACAATGATCGTTTAACAATTCTTCCGTACACATAGTTTAGTTGTCCTAGGCATCATATCAAACGTAAAAGGACGTTCATCAAATTTACTTGTAACGAAGAACATAATATATTACAAAAATTTCGATGCATTCCAAAATTACATTCGAAGTGGTAAACAAGTGGATTGCATGATATAATTGCGTAGTTCTATTTTTTTTTATACATTTATTTATCAGGCTCACTAGCATTTTATCTGTAACAGAGCCGAGTTTTTATCGTGTACATGTACATATGTTTATGTTTCTATAAATTGTAAATTACACAGTAGAAGTAGTAGCCATTTAGGCGTTACGTTTTCTGTTCCATTACATTATGGTAAATTACACTGTAGTAGCCATTTAGGCGTAAGGATATTCTATCTGTTCTTCCATTGTTCAGCAGACCGGACAGCGGAGACAGTTGATATTGATCATTGTTGGGTTATATATAGAACAGCAGCCCGATGTTTCTTGCAGAGCAGAGCAGTTGTATGGATGAATCGATCTTTGTTCCACCGTGGATCGATCTCCATAGCTGATGATGGTTGCGTGGACGTAGTTATTCTATAACAACACAAAGATGGTCAATTGAGGGCCCTGAGTTTGAACTTACGATCGATCCCTTAGTAAGCGAACGCGTAACCAAGTGGCCACGAAGACCCCCATTGCGTAGTTCTATGTCGAAAATATGCGGTCGTGTCCTGGATACAACCCCTTACAATTTTTTTAACAACGAAACGCTACTGCAATTGCATCTCGCAATCGATCGATTTTATTTGTTTTTTCTCCTGTATTTCCTACTGCTCATTCAGAGAATTGAGCATCACAACAACGCAGATAAAAAAATACAACGTCATGAAAGTTCGCAGTGTTTATTTACAATCTTCAATTGAGTTTGCATCATCATCATCTCATTCTCGTAATTATTTTCGGGGTTCGCGAAATTTCTGAACCTTCTTATCCAAAACGAGACAAAAAGCAATTCTGCCCCCTGTCAGTTATTTACACGAGCTAACCTCTAACGCGGATTGTTTTTTTTTTTTGGTAGGAATTCTCCTTTGATATGCTCGTTTGGGACTGTGATGAGAAAATCTTGTAGCGCGCATAAATAATTCGGTTTTTGCTGCCGCAGAATATGTCAAATCAAATCGGCTTCTAAACAGTTCGAGAAATCCCCTTGCCTACATAAACACCAAACAAATTATCTGACATGATTGGTAAAACGGAATTGAAGCGCATTAAGAACAGTTTCTTTGTGCTTTTTTTGCTGTTCTCACAAATATCACTCAAACTGTATTTGTGGAATGAGCCGTGTCAAATCAATTAATTACGAAAAACAAGCTGAACGGAACATACCTTCCGAGAAGGAGAAGTGATCATGAGTTTGATAAAATCCTCATCTTCGTCGAAATCTTTTCAAGAAGTGATGTATTATATCATTACGTCTCTATCGTATGTATCACAGAAAAGTGATCAAACCGTGCTCGGTACTGACAGGTGGGCAATTTTTCGTTATTCTAGAAATATTCGTCCGAAATTAAATGTTAGTTTTGGATTTAATTTCCGATCATTCACGGATCCTTCCGGGATGGAAATTTTCATGAAATGTCTCATGGTTTTAATGGTGGGCCTGAGCAAACCCAAACCCTAATTCTAGTCGATAAGGTTTGGGTTTGCTCGGTTATCTGGACCAGAGAACGATCACATTAGTAGACTGTCATCGAGAATCTAGTAAAGCGGGAACTCTCTTGTAAATTACAAAAACGTAGTATAATAAGAGTGGGTGATTGTAGCGATATACTCCACAAAAAACTCTTCTTGCTAGAAAGCTCCTGGAAAATACCTATACTGTTCAACAGCAGGTCGATTCCAAACTTACTAAATATTTCTGAAGTCGCGATTGGAACTTCATTATGGATCCTCGGAAAGATTTGTGGAAGGCATGCCAAAGTGAATGCAAAATGCTGAGAAAACTATGGATAATTTTACTTACTAGTTATTGGAGTACTGGACTAAAATTTTTTCACAGTTAATTGCGGCTAGATGTTTAAATAATTATAGATTCACTGAAATTATGTCTATGTCATGAATGTCTCGTTTACGAATCATTTGGTTGCGAATACAGAAGCCTATCTTGAACCAACTTTATTGGACGAGCAGCTCCAACACTCACCATCTTGCGAATGTTACTCTCGGTTGCGTCCCGTAGCCAATTAAAACCCTGCAGCATCATGCAATCGCTTATTTCGAATTAAGTAAGTAAGTAAGTTCTCAAGGCTACCGCAGGAAGGTTGCGCCAGGTACGCAGCCGATGTCAGAAGGGCCATTAATGGTGGCTCGCCGCAAACAAGACAACGGGGGAGGGAGGGTTCGATTGATTTTCGATGACGAACTGACCTACACTGTGAATGGGTTGTTTTGCTGCCATGATGGGTCGTAAAATGCTGCTCAATCGGGGCAGCAATGTGTATCTAATCGGACCCGCTAGCGACGGACGGGAATGGTACGATACTTAGTCGTGAGTGAGAGAGAGAATTTTGCACCTTGAGTAGAGTTGTAAAAATAATGAAAACGTTGGCTGCTCTTCTGGGTGGCGAAATATTATGACACTTCATTATTTCGTTGTGCGAGAAAATGAAGTGGAAGCATTTTTTAAACGGATTGCAGCGATCGTGACATGATGATTTTGCATGATCGATAAAAAATATTTCCAGTAGTTCTAGTTGCCGGGTGGACAGTAGCATCAGTTCGAATCACATAAACCGTAGTAAAAGGTTCAAACGGTGGAGTCAATTTAAACTATCTAGTAAAATTGCTTTTTTGAAGTAACGCAGTGGATTGATAGCCATTGAGTCTTCACTATGTCTGAACCAGGGAAATAAATTATGTTTAACTGTGTAACTCAATTTGAGCGGTGACGTACAAATACCGATAATGCTAAACGTTCTAATCGCTGTTGTGCCAATAACACAAAAACACTCCACAAAATATTTCTAACGCGCAACAGAACTTGCGCGAGAATGCTGACGTCTCCAAGAGAATACCAAAATATATCAGAAGATAGAATGTTTACAATATTGAACGTAAATTTGAGCATGCATTAGTAGTTTTCAATGTGGATTCCAAATTCGCTAGCAACCAAACAAACTAACACCTCATGGATGACTCAGAGTGCCATCTGGAGCTATTCAGGTGATTCAAGATTCACTAACACACACCTGAATCTGTTTACCGGTAGCCATTCAACCAGCCGTTTCACCTAGATGATGTACCGTGTCAGTAGTAAATGAAAAGTCATCCACCGTATTCTTCTGACTATTGGTTCCAGGGTTGCCAACTAAAATTTTCAAAAAATCATGTAAATCAGGATAACTCATGTTGGGTTGTCTGAAAAGTTCGTGCCGATTGTTGAAAAATAAGCAAACATACGTTTATTCAATTTAATATTTACAGTTTTGTTCAATATTTCGTAATCTTCACGCAGGCGGGTGTCATTGATGACACCCCCCCCCCCCCCAAATAACATTTGTTACTTTTCGTGTTAACGAAAAAAAAAATTAATGAATAAAAAAACATTTTTATTATTATATTTAATAAAACCAACAGCAGATCACAATATATCCACGCGTCGCGACTTAACAACAGCAAATTGTCTGATCACATCATCGTAGTCGATAGAGTTAGCACGTTCACTTGCTATTGACAACAATGCCAATTTATTTAGTCGTGCCTGTCCCATCGTTGAACGTAAATATTTTTTTTATCAATTTTAACTTTGAAAAGCTTCGTTCACAAGATGCCACAGAAACAGCTTCAAGCTGACTGTAAGATTTGGCAGCGTTTCTTGGAAGTCCCACTTCACGATGAACCGTAACACATCCAATGCAGTCCAATGATTGGCATCGTCAAGCTTTATTTCAGTGGCCTTCAAATGACTACGAAATCTTGGAATCTCTAGCAAGAGCTCGATTTCCGAAACATCGTCGTGGAATTTTACCAGTTCTGAAATTGACGTTGCCAGTTCGCTGATAATGCTGATAACATGTTCCGAGCTTAGATTGCTTCAAATATTTCGGCTACTTCTTTGCATGATTTCGATCTCTCTCGTAATTCCCGATGAAAACGTTCAATGCATTCCAACATTCCCGCTTTATTTTCCTCCTCCATTGTTAGCCCGGGTCCGGAAGATCTTACGCCTTGCTTGCTTATTTTATGTCGAATTCTTCTATCAGTATCAAATCCGTAATCGTGAGATTTTAATAATGCCCTCTGAATCGCCCTTTCGGCTAGATTGTTCCTTTCATCTTGAAGAAAAATTTCCAGTGCACTTAATCTGGTCACGACGTTATTGTATATAGAATTAGTATTTGGTTTAGTTGAAATTTAGAATGTGTTCAAACATCTATCAAATGAGTATATTGTATATACATTTTAGATAACTTCATTTATTCGTGTATTCAGCATTCGACGAGATAAACATACTGCTATCAATGTATTTGGTTAGAATAAACTCTTCTGACTTCGACTCCCAAACGTGACACACCTGTTTTACTTTTGCTCCGGATTCGATCTCAAATTTAAAAACAATTAGTTTCCCTCGGTAAACCGGGATTGTTTAGACGTTATCCAGAGATAATCCTTTGGTTTGCAGATAGTTCTGCGCAAGATCTACTTCACGTAGTACATCACACCAGAAATAGACCCATTTCAGCGTGACGTGACAACGGTTTGACTCACTAAAAACAGTTTTTTTTTCGTTTTTATGTATAAATCACACGATTTCCGAATGGTAAACGATTTTAAAGTGAAGTTGAGAAAATTTCCTACAAGAATCTTTAGTTGGATGATATTTTGCAGTTAGATTCGCTTGTTGCCAGCCCAATACTTTTGTGACGTGACAACACCTGTCTTTTTGCGGGTTCCGACTTTTGAACATTAATGTTGTATTTTCAGTTTCGTTTCAAAACATACAAAAAAAACTTTGTTCTATGATTTGTCAATGAAAGATAAACGTAGATTCCTGTATACTCAGTTTTTCAAAAAACGCGCGAGAACATGTATTCTGACGGCATGCATTCTGTGACGTGACAACGCGCTCAGTGTGAATAAACATTCTCTACGAAGCGTTGTCACGTCACACAATTAATGAGTTGTATTATATAAGAATTCCACCGTATTGTAGCAAGCGATATACTATTTTTATGTTTTTTTATTACTCTGAATACTTCTTACTTTCCTCTGAGATCTCTCCTTCCCCTTCCAAAAGTCCATCCTATAGGGGAAGGTGGTCCTAACGCAACCGGTGGTCCTGAATCTACCATCCTTTGTATCTCAGGAACGGTGCTTGCTACTGAATTTTCAATAGTGTCAAATGAAAGGTGTCATAACGCTGACATTTTGATAATATGGTAGCTTTTTTCTGACTCTCTTCATGCTAGCATTTTAGCGCCATTTTGCGTTTTAATTCCTTCAAAAACAGAGAAGAAATATATTCGACCTGTGTGCAAAATGAGTTCTATGTTCTTTTGGATTGCGAAACATTGCGAAACAAGGCTTTTTTGATTGTTTATGGTATGTTCATCAAAATAAGCTATATAAATTGAATCTACCGTTACCTTGAATACACGGAAATTTGGAAGAAGTCGGGGTGGTCCTAAACCGACCTCCAGTTTTTATATCGTGATTGTTTAACACGTTCACTCTGGCGCTTGCCATCAATGACTAGCACAATTCTGGTTCATCGGGTGGCGCTCACTACAGGGGAACGCATTTGATTTTACTGTCAGAAGCTTTTGATAAACTCTTTGTATGCATCCGCGCACATACCTATGCAAGGGCGTTTATGTTTGCGTGTTGGAGATGACTTTGACTTTGACGTTGCTTTTGATCGTTGATCGTTGATGTTTGCGTGAGCATTTGTATGTGTACTTCCTTTGTATAACTCCACACACGTCGCTCTAAGGCTATGTTCTTTCCATTTAAACATTATCTCCCTCTCACTTAAATCCTATCTCTCGCTATCAAACTTTTTTTTATTCCTCTTTGCGCACCCATATGCCAACATTACCATTCTCGATCATATTGTGGGATTTCATGCCATTCCCGGTCTTTTAATTTGCGTTTTTAACGAACCGGGAGTCGCCATCCTCGATTTCGGCATCGGAATACGAAATTCGACTTCCGCTGGTAAGCCCATTATGTATGGGGTTTTCATATTTATTAGCATTCAATACTACCATCAGCAAACCGGAAGTTGAAATAAGATTATATCTTATATTATGGAATCTACGTTCATATATTGTTGATAAAACATAGGAGAAAGATAATTTGTATGTTTTGAAACGGAACTGTAATTAATTAAACTAATCATTAATGTTCAACAGTCCGAAACAGCAAAAAGTCAGGTGTTGCCACGTCACAAAAGTATTTGACTGACAACAAGCCAATCTAACTATAAAATATTCTCCAACTGATGATTCTTGTTGGAAATTTTCTTTATTTTACTATAACATCGTTTGATTTTGTGTGCTTTATTCACGAAAGCGCAAAAAAGAGTTTGTAGTGAGTCAAAATATTGTTACGTCACACTGGAATGGATCGTATATTTTTCGTGACGTGACAACAACTTCTGGAGACAGTTGATACTCCTCTATTTGTGGACCGATCTCAACCAAATTTGGTGGGTTGTTGACCTTCATTGTTTGCTCAGAGAAACCCAAGTATAAAAACGTTTGAACCTATGTTAACTAAACCATCTGATAAACTAAAAAAAAGATCTTTTTTTGTGACGTGACAATGCTTGTTTCTCATGAATTACAAAATGAAACGTGGGTCTACCCATGGCTCTTCGAACAAGCAGTTAATCACCCATTCAAGGGTATATAGACATTGAAGTTTGGTTAAGTATGTGCAGAGATATCTCAAGAAACATAAAAATAGTTATATAGTTTTTTAAACTCGCCTCTCTGAAAGGTTGGTGCACAAAAATTGAATTTGTTGAAAAAAAATTATGATATAACTAGTGCTTATTCGAATAACGTTATCAATTTTCTCCCAACACTAGATTTGAAATTTGGTTCTCTGGTGCATAACCTCATGGAATGGGTCAATACAGATAACACAGAAATGTGAAATTACAAACTGCTGGTAGAAGGGACCGTGCACTTTATCTAGTACTCAAGCTCTCGCCAGGCTCGTACAAAACTTCAATGGCTGTGATCAGCCCATCGTAGTTTGCATAGATTGGTTTCATAGCACTCCATCGTGTTTGCGATAACTTTTTTACTGTCACACCAGTGTGACTCAGTAGCACATCCCAGCGATGAGTTGTAACTGCGAAAAACGTGTAAACAGCTTTAATAGTTCCAAAAATGTCACGCACTGTGGATTCTCAGCAAAGTCATGTTGTCTACACAAATTCAAGGAGTGATTTACACATCCGATGAATACGGTGAATACGATGAATACGATGATTTTTTTGTTTTGCTTCCTCAATAAAACCTGAACTCCTCCATTCGATCCTGACATAGTTGGAGAGTTGTCGTAAGATTTTTTTTTTTTATTATCTGTATTATAGTGACTTTCAACTCATTTGGCTGGTTCGTCACTTTTACTTCCATTTTTTGGAAGAATGTCGGGAGTGAGAATTGAACTCGTGACCTTTAGCGTGAGAGGCATGGATGTTACCACTACGCCAGATCGCCTCCTGTCGTAAGATTGTGAACGGCACTTCATGAAATCTAAACCGTCTAACTCCAGTTAGAGAAGGATGTCGTTACTTAAATCAACAGCCTTTTTCCTATCCAAAGCGAAAAAACCCAGGAAGGATTCTTTTAAATGGACTTCTCCAATTTCAATCTTGACGTATCGAATAATCTCAGACATTTGATCACCGTGCATCAGGAGTGCTGTCGAACATAATCCCATAATGTTTCGATGATTTAACATCCGAAATTATTTTCTCCTTTACATGGCCCGACAGTATCTCAATGGACTCGTTTTGTATCTCTGGAGACAGATACGATACTTGTTTTCGACCGCAATGCTTCAATTTCATTATATGTTCCTTTAGAACTGGGTCGTACTTAGAAAACAGTTTCACTAAAGGGTGTGTCACATCAAATTGCATCACGGAAAAAACGCTGTAGAAATTCGCCCAGTAGACCGATCCTTTTGAAAATTTTAGACAGTAAAATAAAAACTATTAAACAACTTTTGGCATTTTCTTTTTATTCATACTTCGAGCCCAAGCCCGTATGCTCGCACCTTCCTCTTTACCCCGTCCATAAGGTTCTGTACAACGTCAGGTTGTAGTTTTTTTTGAACAGAAATCCATTTTCTCTTGAAGTCCGCCTCCGATTTGACAACTTTTGGGTTCTTCCGGAGGGCCTGCTTCATAATCGCCCAATATTTCTCTATTGGGCGAAGCTCCGGCGCGTTGGTCGGGTTCATTTCCTTTGGCACGAAGGTGATTCCGTTGGCTTCGTACCACTCCAACACGTCCTTTGAATAGTGGCACGAAGCGAGATCCGACCAGAAGATGGTCGGGCCCTCGTGCTGCTTCAATAGTAGTAGTAAGCGCTTCTGTAGGCACTCCTTAAGGTAAACCTGCCCGTTTACCGTGCCGGTCATCACGAAGCGGGCGCTCCGCTTTCCGCAAGAGCAGATCGCTTGCCACACCATGTACTTTTTGGCAAACTTGGATAGTTTCTGCTTGCGAATCTTCTCCGGAACGCTGAATTTGTCCTCTGCGGAGAAGAACAACAGGCCCGGCAGCTGACGAAAGTCCGCTTTGACGTAGGTTTCGTCGTCCATTACCAGGCAATGCGGCTTCGTCAGCATTTCGGTGTACAGCATCCGGGCTCGCGTCTTCCCCGCCATGTTTTGCCTTTCGTCGCGGTTAGGAGCCTTCTGAACCTTGTATATACGCAGGCCCTCCCGCTGCTTGGTCCGCTAGACGAATGAACTTGACAAATTCAGCTTATTGGCGACATCCCGGACCGAACTTCTCGGATCACTTCTAAACTGCTTAACTATGCGCCTGTGATCTTTTTCACTGATGGACCATCCATTTTTGCCGTTCTTCACCTTCCGGTCGATGGTTAGGTTCTCGAAGTATCGTTTTAGTACTCTGCTGACCGTGGATTGGACGATTCCCAGCATCTTACCGATGTTCCGATGTGACAACTCCGGATTCTCGAAATGAGTGCACAGGATCAATTCACGGCGCTCTTTTTCGTTCGACGACATTTTTCCAAATTTACGAAAAATTGACAGTGAAGCATGGCCAACGTGATCTATACACTCTTATCTGATTATAAGCGAAAGCTGAAGATATAATTCCTAAAAATTAAATTTCTACAGCGTTTTTTCCGTGATGCAATTTGATGTGACACACCCTTTAGTTCCAGAAAATTTCCCCTGTTTAACGAAAATTCATCTTCCTTGTGTCCTCGAAAAGCAAGGTTTTGCTTTGCCAGAAACAATGTCATGTCGAATAATCGATGCAACATATCATACCATTTCTTTGATTCCCTCTCCCGCTGATCGATCATATGTTGGTCGATGTTGGAATCGAGTTTAAGACTTGTCACCATAGTTTTCCATTTGTCTAAACATCGGATATGCTTTCCGGATCTATCGTGCGTTTGCACTTTTGGATTAAATTTCCACCAACAATCGAAACCTGTCTAGAATTTCGAAGTTGTTTCCGTTACTTGAACAGTAAATAGCCTAAAGCAAAAACAACATAATTTTTGACATATTGGGGAATACATCATTCAAGAATTGTAGGATTCTGTCACCATCAGGAGTTACAAAGAAAAACCAATCCCCCGTTAATTGGCGTGCTCTCCAGATCTGGATGACGAAGAAAATGATCCATTTTTGTTCTGCAAATTTTCACTTCCCCTTTTGATAATGTCTATTCTCATATAATCTGGAACAGGTAATTTCCAATAGGAAATATCATGAAAATAATTTGATTTTTCGGTCACACGTTTGTCAATTCCATCTTCGTCGCTTTCGGTTTCAGAGCTCTCTGATTTCTCGTGTATGTTCTATTTCCCTTCTCGTACATCGTTTTTTGCTGCAAGGTCTCTCGGCGTTGACGGCTCTGATTCGAATGAGACATTTTGTGCAAATAGTTCAGGTGAATCGGATCCCTGACCATCGTTATTCTTAACCCTCCTGTACTCGCGTGCAAAATCGTAACACGTATACTCGCGCACGGTGTCACAGACCGAAAATTGAACTTTTCTGTAATGTTGCCATTGTGTATTTTTCAGCCTTTATCGGCATTTATTTGAAGAAGAGGGTATGATTGAATGAAAGAACTCCAAAAAATATGTTTTCTTCGTCTTTATTATGTTTTAATAGTCATCTAATTCAGCCTCCTCAAAATAGAGTAATTTTTGATACTCCGACACAAGTAACGAAATTCGGAGTTTTCACTGTTATTGATTAAAAGTATGCAACTGAATATTATTCATGGAAGTATAAAGAGCTATAAAATAACATAAAAAGGTATTAATCGATTGTGGTTTCATTGGATTAAGAATCAGAACATAGCATAACTGCATGCTCGAAACAAACATATTTTTCACATTTCATGCAGTTGTTGCGTGTTTTTCGGGTCTTTTATCGAAGAGAAGAATGTGTAGCAACCTTCTAGATAATTACCAGGTGATAAATGTTCTGGAATATAAAGTTTGCATATTTCTAATATTCTTTGTCTCTGTTTCTTGGTAAACTAAGAACTAATGCCTTTTTTTAGATGGGGCATTAAAAGATGATATAAAAGAACTTCTAGGAACATCTTTTCCTTTTTCTTGTTTTCTTGTCGATATTGTCCATAGTAAAAAAATATCCTCGAAACTGTAACTGTTAAAAATTACCATAAGCTACCGATTAGATGATAATTTACTGTTTACAATTCTTCCACAAGTGAAATTCTTTCACAAGTGTGTATATGTATGACCATTATATTTAGCGAATAACTATACGAAAATCAAACATTTATATTTTGCTTTTGAACGTATGAATCTAACGACGAATATATCGACGAATAGTTAATATATGGATCCGTTCAATCCAGTTACAAAAGGGACTGATATCAAATAAGCATAGTCCGGTAATGATCTTATGCATTATATTCAACAAATATTCCACGCCACTAACATTTAATTTATACATTTCATTCAACAATATTTTAGAATATGAAGAAAGGCACTTGTCCAAAAAAGTTACTCCTATACTCGCGTCGGTGTGTCAGACCGAAAGTGTTAAAAAAGTGGCACATGTCCGCTTTGTACCAACACATGCGATACGCTAAACGATGACGAACGACGAATAACGAAGCTAGAGAGAATCGCAAAGTCGTAGTGTTGATGTTTTCTGAGAAATGAACGAATTGTTGATTTCTCGGTCTGACAGACCAATGCGCGAGTATAGGAGCGTTAAGCGCGGTAGTGGCCTGGAAAATATTCCGGCTGGAGTTTGAGGACTTTTGACTTTCGGTTAGCACATGGTGAGCACTCATCACGTTCTCTAGACGCTGCTTAAGAATGCGTGAGAGGATTTTATAGTCGAAGTTTAGTAACGATATCGGTCTATACGAGTGCGCTGTTTGACCATTTCCATTTTTCTTCACGAGGACGATCACACCATCAACAAATTCGACCGGGAAGTTTCCCGACAAGGCTTCGTTTATAACGAGAGTTAGTTCTCTCCAGATGATATCAAATGTTTTAAGGTAGAATTCTCGTGGCAAAGAGTCACTGCCGGGTGACTTGTTCGGATTGCTTGTCTTGATGGCTGTGATAATATCGGACGGAGTTATTTCATCCATGCAAGATTCTCTCGCACTCAAATGTGTTCGTTGTGTCTCTTTCTGTCTGATCCGCAGCGTACAGCGATTTGTAGTAGTCAAACATGTACTGTTCTATCGCAGCAGGTTCGTCGATGAGTTGGTCGTCGTCGTCACGTAACTGTGTGATGGATGTTTTTTTCCTTCGCCGGTCGCCCAATTGGAACATTGATATAGGCTCACCCGAGATGTATGATTCGTTTATACGGATAAATGATTGCGTAAAGTTGCGCTGAAGAGTCAACATTTTCGCTGCAATGTAAGCATTGCAGGATTGTGGTAGTAGCCATCGTACGCTAGCCGTAGTTATGTGTACAGACGTTGATGTTGATGATTGAAGCGTCGAAAGCGTCCTTCGACTTCCAACGGAAAAATGATTTTATTTTAGGTTTAGCGTACGACAGCCACCACTGAATCCACAATGGGTAATGTCTACGCCGGCGGGTCCAGTATTGCCAGCGCACGTGGAACTCGTGGATGTTATCTGGTGATAATAGGTGAGGACGGAGATACCAAAAGCCACGACCAGGTTCGCGACCTGATTGCGGGAGGCAGACTCGCGCCGTAACGGCTTTGTGATCAGTAAAGGAGCAAACGTGGGTGTTGGTTGTTCTCAACATGCTCTTTAGTCCACGGCTTACGTACATACTATCAAGACGTGAAGATGAATTTTGTGTAATATATGTATGACCGGGCACATTCGGGCAGAGGTGTTCCCAAACATCGTGGTGCTGCAGTTGTTGCACGGATGATAGAAGAACGGGGCTGGGATTGTGTCCAGTCGCATCATGCTGCCTTAACACACAGTTGAAATCACCTGCTATCAATATGTGTTCTGTGTTATGACGGAGATAGTAAGCCAGAGTGTTAGTGAAGAAGCGCTCTCTCTCCGCTCTGAGGTTCGCTCTGAGGTAGCGTAAACACTGAAAATAGTCGTATTTTGCACCCGTAGCGCAATCAATCGCCCGTCTAAGCTTTTCTCGACATTTGAGAAACGCTTAGACCGTTCCTCTGCGTGAGTGATCCACGTTGCAAACGACGTTATAACCAGGCAAGAGAAGTTGTTCGTTCTCTACCTCTTGCAAAAGTGCGATGTCGATGTCCAAATTTCGTAGAAAAGTCCGTAGTGCATTGAGTTTTGTCGAGTTGGTGATGGTGTTGATGTTGATCGTGGTAATGTTATAGTTCGTGAGAGACATTATATTTCGCTGTCCATCTCCTCGCCCATATCGTCAGCATAGTTCTGTCGTTGCTTCTTGCCTGGAGGACGACTAGTGATGTCTAAATTTTTCATTTATTCGGTTATCGATTAATCGTTGGGGAATTTTTCAATACTCGATTCATTCGAATAATTGTTTTTCAATATTCGATTAATCGAGCGAATATTTATTTTTGTAATAATCACGTATCACGTTGTCATTCTGGTCGCGTGGTCTATCGGGTTGCCGATGTTAGAAGGATGGATAAGAAATTGTTTCGATTAAAAAAATTATAGCCCTAAAAATGCATCAACCTTGAGAAAAATTCCTTTTTTTTATTAATCGCGATTACAGTGGCTATGATTCGATGTATTCATATTTTGATTTTGAATTATTCGATACAAAATTACTCGATTATAATTTCAGATATTCGATTATTTGAATTAATCGAACGATTAACCGATGTCTCTAAGGACGACTACTATTCTTTCTCCGACTGCTTCCCGAAGCTGACGAGTTGTCTGTTTCATTTCCATCGTTGTTTTAACGTGTAACTAGTGATGTCTAAATTTTTCATTTATTCGATTAATCGTTCGGACATTTTTCAATATTCGATTCATTCGAATAATTGTTTTTCAATATCCGATTAATCGAGCGAATATTTATCTCTTGTAATAATCACGTATCACGTTGTCATTCTGGTCGCGTGGTTAATCGGGTTGTCGATGTTAGATGGTTGGATGATAAAATGTTGGATAAAAAAACTATATAGCCTAATTCTTAAACTAAAAATGCATTAGCCTTGAGAAAAATTCTTTCTTTCATTAATCGCGATTACAGTGGCAATTATTCGATGTATTTATATTTTGATTTTAAATTATTCGATACCAAATTACTCGATTATAATTTCAGATATTCGATTATTTGAATTAATCGAACGATTAACGTCTCTACGTCTCTACGTGTAACCATTCGGCTGATTGAACCTACCAACAGCGGTGGTGCCATAAGAGAGGTACTTTCGGGAAGGTTTGTTTTCGCGGACAGCTTCGGACAGCGAGCGTAGGTTGGGTTGGGTTTTGTTGTTGAGTCGGTGGTTGTGTCTGTTGTCTACCTCTCTCTGTGGCGCTCGCTGTCGAAGGTAGTGATGTGTAAATTTTTCATTTATTCGATTATCGATTAATCGTTGGGGAATTTTTCAATATTCGATTCATAGGAATAATTGTCTTTCAATATTCGATTAATCGAGCGAATATTTAATTCTTGTAATAATCACGTATCACGTTGTCATTCTGGTCGCATGGTCTATCGGGTTGTCGATGTTAGATGATTGGATATAAAAATGTTGGATAAAACAATTATATAGCCTAATTCATAACCTGAAAAAGCATTAACATTGAGAAAGATTCCTTCTTTCATTAATTGCGATTACAGTGACAATTATTCGATGTATTCATATTTTGATTTCAAATTATTCGATACAAAATTACTCGATTATAATTCCAGATATTCGATTATTTGAATTAATCGAAAGATTAACCGACGTCTCTAGTCGAAGGTGCGACAGACATAGTCTTTTGTTTCGATAAGGTAGGTTTCGGAGCAGAAGGTTGTGGCCCTTTTGCTTTGCTGCATTGGCATATGTCTTCTACACAAGTAGTTTCTTGTTTTGTACACAAGAGATGCCATTGTGTGCAAATTCACAGCAGTGGCGACATGTCTGCAGCTGGCCGGGGTACGACACATTCGTTGGTTGACCGTCGATGGTGATGTAGCTCTCAATATTGCCCTTTACCATCATTCAGAACATAGCATAACTGCATGCTCGAAATAAACATATTTTTCACATTTCATGCAGTTGTTACGTGTTTTTCGGGTCTTTTA
This sequence comes from Toxorhynchites rutilus septentrionalis, assembly GCF_029784135.1. Lineage (NCBI taxonomy): Eukaryota > Metazoa > Arthropoda > Insecta > Diptera > Culicidae > Toxorhynchites > Toxorhynchites rutilus. The sequence goes on along the minus strand of NC_073744.1, from coordinate 80,739,893 downwards.
TCGAAGAGAAGAATGTATAGCGACCTTCTAGATAATTACCAGATGATAAATGTTCTGGAATATAAAGTTTGCATATTTCTAATATTCTTTGTCTCTGTTTCTTGGTAAACTAAGAACTAATGCCTTTTTTTAGATGGGGCATAAAAAGATGATATAAAAGGATTTCCAGGAACTTCCTTTCCTTTTTCTTGTTTTCTTGTCGATATTGTCCATAGTAAAAAATATCCCCGAAACTGTAACTGTTAAAAATTACCATAAGCTACCGATTAGTTGATAATTTACTGTCTACAGTTTTTCCACAAGTGAAATTCTTTCACAAGTGTGTATATGTATGACCATTATATTTAGCGAATAACTATACGAAAGTCAAACATTTATATTTTACTTTTGAACGTATGAATCTAACGACGAATATATCGACGAATAGTTAATATATGGATCCGTTCAATCCAGTTACAAAAGGGACTGATATCAAATAAGAATAGTCCGGTAATGATCTTATGCATTATATTCAATAGATATTCCACGCCACTAACATTAATTTATACATTTCATTCAACAATATTCAAGAATATGAAAAAAGGCACTTGTCCAAAAAAGTTACTTCTATACTCGCTTCGGTGTGTCAGACCAAAAGTGTTAAAAAAGTGGCACATGTCCTCTTTATACCAACACATGCGATACGCTAAACGATGACGAACGACGAATAACGAAGCTAGAGAGAATCGCAAAGTCGTAGTGTTGATATTTTCTGAGAAATGAACGAATTATTGATTTCTCGGTCTGACAGACCAATGCGCGAGTATAGGAGTGTTAGCGATAGCTGAATGCGGATTTGGCGACTCCGATCGCAACATCGATCCAGCCAATGTTTTTTCGGTTTCAGGTTTGGCTCGCTTCGTTTTTCGTTGTTTACACCGCTCTCCATACGGCATATTGTACTTGAAAAAACAAACAAATCAAACAAATAAAAAACAAAGCAATCGGCGCCTCACTTACTTCACTTAAAAAATGACACTGACAAAGGGTGAATATGCGATCCTACATAGGGAACGATCCGTTTATGTTCATTTCTCTTTCTCTTTCTCCACACTGGGATGTACCGCTCTCTCTGTCAGTATGTAAAGGCGCGTCCACATTCTGCCGAATGATGCCGATCGGCTTGTACCAGGCGGCATATTCGGTTAGTTATGTAATGTGGACGCCACATCGGGTACACGAAGCCGGAACCACATCGGATGTACGAAGCCGTCACGAACACCGAAGCACAATGTCGTCAACGCTAATTTACTTTGTTTTGTTTTGATTTCTCGAACTGGACCCACTTGTTTCGGGTTGGGTTCGGTTTGTTTCGAGTTGGTTTTCGGCACGTCGGCAAGCCCGGGCGGTACGCCCACATTAGTCGTCTTTCCGGGCGGCCAAGGCCGCTCGGCGTAATGTGGACGCGTCTTAAGAACATGCTCCAGATAGGAACGCATTGAAAAATCGATAGAGAAGAAATGATTGCATGGGAATTTGTATTGGATTAGAACCTTTCTACAGGAAAGGAAAATTTGGAGTCGAGTGAGATGAGAAATACTTTCTCTCTGCAGGTTGCGAACATAGTGTGCGAGGTAGAGAAAGATTGATTGAACCTCAATGTTAATTTAGCGAGACAGCACGATTTTTATGTTAGTATGTAACAAGCGAGATGAAAGTGCAGGAAATTGTCGTGCTTCTGGTGTACTGTTATCAAAAATGCTTGGAAATTTAAAAGTGACTACATTTGAAATTTATCTCTAAATATTATCACATTCACTCAAAATCTCGGAGTTTTTTTTTTCGAAAAATGTAATATAGTTATCATGATTGTGGATGGCATCCGCCCGGGAATAATTTTTTGACTAAAATTTTGTAGATAGATTTTGTGTGATATAAGATCTAATATAAATCTATTAGATCTATAAGACTATATGATCTACAAAATGTAGGATAAAGAATGAAATGTCGGAAATTATTAAGGTTCTTTAAGGTTCTTTAAAGAATATGAAATTTTTTTTTTGAAAAAAAATCATTAAAAAACATATTTTAAAAATTGAAATTTATTTCTCTCGAAAACATGCATTATTAAAATTCTGGAAAAATAAATATAGATAGCAATTACATTTTCCAACAAGTCACTCATAAATCGGAAGATGGGTACCTCTAAAGAGAAAAAGATTTTCTGACAACAACTGTTTCACGTTTTATTTGAAAAATCACTATTAATGTTTAACTCGTAACATGTTTATGTATAAATTATCGCGATTTACATGTTCCGAAAAAATGTTTCTATTTAGAAACATGTCAAACGCCAGAATTTATATACAAAAATGTTACGAGAAAAACATTGTTTTTCAGGAGTCTGCATACAAAATACCTTATATTCCAGAAACTATAAAAGATAAAAAGTTGACGCCCTCGACAAAAGTTCATATTTCAATCAGATCTAAGACTTTGTCGAATACACTATATCGCTATCATTACTTTAAACAAAATTAGGATTTGTTGTAATTTTTCCAAAGAAAACATGAAAAAGTTCTTGTTAGAAAACCTTTCTCCCTGTTAAAGTGCCCATTTTCCGATGTATGGACGACTTGTTGGAAATTGTAAGGGCCATACACTTTTTTTAATAATAAAAAAATACGGTTTTGAGAAAAAAAAATCATTTTTTTAAATAATTTTATTTAGCGATTGTTTTACAATTCTTTTTGTATTTTTTTATCAATATTAAAATTTTCTACATTTCATCCTTTGACCAGAATTTTGTAGGTATCATAGGTATTTCAAGTATGCACAGTTGCTTAAATGAACCATGTCTTTACACCCACAACGTTTCACTGTTATCTGAGATGGTGCTGCCAACCCCTAAGGCGAGTTGGCATGAAATGCATGTAAACAACGATTTAAGGACAAAATTTATTATATGTGTTTTTGAAAAAGAAATAAACGTTTCTATGGTAAAATGAGCTTTGGAAATTTTTTCTACGCCATTAAAACTCAAGTTTTATTAAAATTTAGATAACTGAAGTGGATTTTTATTTGTGACGTTCACTAAGTACATTAAGTAGAAGTTCAAGTAAATCTTTGAGGACAAGATTGAGGATCATATATTTAATGCGAAAAAATACTTCTGAGCATATGCAGCAATTCCACTCCAAATCAGCTGATAACGGCAAATTTTGAAACCAAGCAACATTTGAGAAGTGAACTTAAAGTTAGTGTTTTTTAGGAATTTTTATGAATTTTCTCGCAAAAATGCAAATTGAAGCTCTCTAACCGCTTAACAATTCGTTCTCTGGCACCGCACTGTTATATCTCCTATTTCCACTGAGGAGGCGATCTGACGTAGTGGTAACATCCGTACCTCTCACGCTCAAGATCACGAGTTTAATCCCACTCCCGACATTCTTCAAAAAAATGGAATTTAAAGTGACGAACCAGCCAAACCAGTGTTGAAAGTCACTATAATATAGGGAAAAAATATTATTTCCGCTACAATTTTATGTTAACTACCTTGTGCTTCTTTATCCACGCAGACATTTAACGTATATTAGGTATATTTAGAATTAAATTGCGACAGAAGATAAAGAAATTACAAATTAGGAAAACCGGAAAATAATTGTCTATGTCAAATGACTTAAAAATGCATAAAACGTCGAGATCTGGCGTTATCTCGAAAAAAAATTTTTGGCCAAAAATTCTGGGATTTGGCCTGAGTGGCAATGAATGTATGGAAAAAAAATATCATCGAATTTAGAGAACTGACCATGTACATTTTCTTTATTGCAAAATGTGCAGAATTTCAGCTCAATCGAACATGATTTAGGGGTGCCTCAAAACGCTCAAAGTTTTGATTTGGACCTATTAACAAAATGAACATGGTCGATTTCGGCATTTTTTTTTCGATTTTCCTAATTTCATAATCAACTCCGCGAGAAGGATATAACTGAACAACGGTGGCGGATACGATTTGTTATTTGGTGTGATTTTGAATCATCTGGCCTAAGATAGGTGCAACATTTGTAGATATAAAGTTATGTACGGAAACCAGCCCAGCAGCACAACAATCCACACTACACATCAAGGTCAGAGAATCATCGAGCCGCGCAGTCATCATGTAAACATTTCCAACGAACCGTACGATGCCAAAACAAATTCCAGCGCTATCGCCATAGAAGACATCGTCAGCAGAATCCGGAGAACCAGATGCAACACGACACATCATGAACGGGAACCAACCAAGATTGAATTATGCTGACTTAGAAATTTATAGTTATAAAAGGCTCAGCGACAGGGAACTAGAGTTAGTATCTAAGTTGACTTTATAATCCAAAGTTCGGTAAATAAAAGTTTGTTTTTTTACCCCACCTATGGTGTATAAATCATAACTATAAATCTATATGACATTGGAGACGTTAACAATAGAATGGACACTCGGCCTCGAAACGCAAATCCGATGGCGAAGGTGAATGCACCCATGCTAAAAAAAACAAAGGCCCCAACGCGATTACTGCCCGCCAGACGAACAGAGCTGGCGGAAGTGGCAACAGCCAAAGCATCAGGATCCAATATGAATCATTCAGCATTCATCTGAACAAAAACATTTATTGCAAATTTATGATTTTTCTCATATGTTCAGGTGCTACACATAAAATGCTAATGAAAGCTTTAACGCAACAGTCTGGCGCTTGACAACTGAAAACCTCGAATATGGACTGAATTCAATCGGTCTATTCGATCTCCGAAACTACAGGGTCAACCTTCAGTTACTATGACTAACTAAAACTACGTCTAAGAAGGTTGCAATTTTTTCTCTAAAATGATATTGTTGTAGCGGACGATACACCGCTCGAATTGCCACAGATCAATGAATAAACATCCTCGAACAGCGGATGACAGAGGCAGAGATTTTGAAAACCAAATGTTATATAGAAATATCTGATAAGTTGAGAAGATACAAACAACCTGTGGTTTTCTCTGAATTTGAGTTTGAAACCAGTGCGATGGACAGCTCAAAATCGATTTCATTAACCATTCTGAAATTTATAACACATCTTTATAGAATAACTCAACACAGCTCTCATCATACGTAGGCTATGCAAAAAGACTCCGAACGTTGCTGAGGGTGTTTGTTGGAGTTTTTTTCTCCCTGGACCTGGGCTTGAGAAGCTCTTCGTAGCTCCTTGTCAGTGAAAGGATCGGTTGACTACTAGAGAGAACTAGAAACATGAAGCTTTAACACGTTGAGCCTCGAACTTTTCTTGCTGCGCTTTCCATTCAGCGCACATCACGAGCGTTTGCACAACACCAGTGTCGGTCCCAGCTCCCAAAGATACTTATTGTATACATAGAAAATAATCGGAGATTCGACTAGAAAGTAGTCACACTATGTAAAACATAAAAAAACAAACCATAAATATTTTTATTTTCTTAATTTGTAACTGCAAGTCCCAGTCAGTCAGCGTTTTCCTGCCAAAAAGCTCTATGTCGGCCGACGCGGGGCTCAACGTGTCAAGATTACGTAAGGGAATGGTGGTAAAGTCGGGACACCTTAAGTGAAAGTTGATGTTTTTCGTGAATTTCTTTGCATTCCTGAATCCGTTCGACTCAAATTCAATCGTTCTATGTAAATGTGGCAACCTTGCCTTGTCGTGAAATGAACGTCAAAATAATTCATCCGCATTCTTGGAGCAATTTACTTTCTATCAGATTGGCAGATTTGCAGTGCACCCGTGGCCGAGTGGTTAGCGTCTCACATTATCATGCCGGGTGTTCGGGTTCGATTCCCGTTCTGGCCGGGGGATTTTTCGTCAAAGAAATTTCCTTCGACTTGCACTGTGGTCATGCGTATTCAAGAGCTTGCCCCTCGGAATACATTCAAGGCGTGTTATTTGGCTTAAGAAATCTCGACCAAGTATTAATAAATGACGCTAGTTAATGCATACGTTGAGACGGCAAAAGTTCCACAAGGGAACGTTAACGCCATTCAAGAAGAAGAAGAAGATTGGCAGACCCGAAAGCAATTTTGAATTGTTGAAATTTTAATGAAAACTGATTGTATTAACTTTTCTGTCTATAAATTTCCTTGCATTTCCACAAAATCCATAACATAAAATCATCGTCAGACACTATTTCCGTTCAAGTTGTTTTCCCCAATTGCAGAAAATGTGTTGCTTTTTCACACATATTTGATACGTAGAATTAAATTTCATTCAAAAAATGGGTTTTCAAAGCGTGTGTATTCCTCACGAATATCCATTTTACATTTTTGCTCAATGTTGTTCATGTCGAATTGCGTCGCAAGGTTGCCACATTTGCACAACTCGATTGGACTTGAGTCGAACGGCTTACAAAATAAAAAAAATGCAATCCGTTCGGATAATTTTGACTCTGACGCTGTGTCGGCGTTGCTCATGATAGCTTTTCCCAACTGAATGTATTCTTCCTAACATCACTTATGTCGAAGGAATCGCAGTCGTTCGCTCTCTATCTTCGCGTACATATTGACCATGATTTGTTGGCACAGCTCACGACATCAAAGAATGACATCAAACGATACACATAAAATTCATCGAGCGCACTCCTTTGTTTTATTCGTCTGATTTAGCTATTCATAAATATTATTCCAAAATGAATGACGATGTTCATAATGAATGAAGTACCTGTGGCATCAACATTGCACAACTCATCAAAAACTAGATTGATTGACTGAATACTTATCTCGCAGCTGAGCGAGAATTTCGATCTCTGCTTTATAGGAAGTGGGATTACTTGGATGAAAGTTCCGTGTAACGTGCATAGCGCCATTTATCATTTAACTAACTACAAGAATTCATTCTGTTTGAAAAACGAATGAAGGTTATATTATTTGAATATTGTATATACAAAAATACTGAAATCGCGATTAAAAATAGAGTATGTGGTTGTTACGGCGAACCTGTGATGGAATCCGTTGCGATGATGGATAAAGTCCTTTTCGGGAACTCTTACTAAGCGTTAAAATGTCAAGCTCAAAAGATGAATTATAAAACCTCACTTTTCGAAAATGTGCAAACTTATTCTATCACGTTCGATCGTAACTGAACGATTCTATCTAGGACTATCCTATCGTATCATCGATCTCGATCGTCGCCGTTTCCTTCGCAACGATCGGGTGGGGGAAAGATAGAAAACGGAAATAGCGACTGATAAGCAATCGTTCTTAAATTTCAAGCTAGCTATAAACGTTTTGGGTCATTATAATTTTAGTGATCGTAGCGGGATTCTAATTTTTATATAATCCAAAATAGGATTCTCAATTTTTTCTTAAATTCTAACGAACGATCACCAACAGGGGTTTTGAATTTTATGTTATATATATTGTTCGAAGCAAAATTTTAGAAAAAAAAATCATACTTTTTTCTGTATAGGGCCACTCTAATCGGTATTAAATATTTAGTAATCGGTATCCTAACGGTATAGTTTACAACCTATCTCATGCTTACCAAGCTTGTGTGCATAAATTCATCCAAATCGGTCGAGCCGTTTCGGAGGAGTTCGACCACAAACACCGTGACATATAAAAGAAGATTTGTTTTTTGGGCACACCTTTTGCAAAATGAATGTGTCCGGCATCCTTGAAAAAAATGTGTTAGGAAAGACCGACCCTTGAAGGGAAATATGGGCAACTGGGGTGGGAAAGATAATCACCAACTAAAACGTTATATTTTTGAATTCAAGTTGATGTACTCAATAAGTTTTGGAGGTCTACAAATAGGCCTTAAAATTATTGAACAAAAAATAATTGACTAAAATCACCTAGAAGGACCTTATAAGTTTTCTCATTTGTCATGTCTGAAATAGCTTCCGGCATCCGGAATGACAGATTCAGATTAAGTTTTAAAACCACTGAGCCAGGATTTTCTAGCCATCTGATTTGGTTTATTGCACGAAAGTTTCAATCCGTATTTTCCGCCAGTTCTAAAGCCAATTTTCGACTTCCGTCATGGACTTCCCATATAACCTCTACTTTAGGTCGAGGCTGGCGGAAGTGGTCCTAGCGGTGTTACACAGTGGGATTTTTAAGGTACCTTATGAGTGTTCTTGGAATGTTGGAATTCAACGCAGCTGTGTTCGTCCCTTAACAGCTTCTTCCATCCGCTGGTACGTTCATGACTTTCGGTTGTCTTAGCGCTACGTTTGCATCTGTTTAAAAAAGAGGAATAGAAAAATTGTTTTTAAAACAACATGTTCCTCTTCCCCTTCGGTGTCCGTCTTACCCGACTTGATTAGTATTTTTTAACAGCAATATTTTTGGAGTGAAAATGAGAAAGCTTACCGCTGATTCGTTAAAGTAGAGGTAAAACTCACGTAATGAAAAATACTCAAACAATTACTTGTTAAGAATAAGAATATACCAACCGTCTCCGCTGTCCGGTCTGCTGAACAATGAAAGAACAGAAATAATACTATTACGCCTCAATGGCTACTACTTTGTAATTTACAACAAACCATAAACTCGAAATTTGTTTTTGTCAAAAATCGACACTGTAGGACTGTGGGTTTTCTTCCGGAATACTAAGCAAAACGTATGGTTTAAGGGTTCAATGAGGATTTCTAGTGTTGCAGACTTTAATTTCCAAGAATAATTTTTTTATGCCGAATGTCTTATATTTTTTTTGTCAAAAATTGACTTTTTGGCACTCTGTCGTTTTCCGTCTGAAAAGTCGATTTTTGGTAACAAAATAATTTTTTGAGGTATATAACTGTAAATCTCGATGTTTCAATTTGCTATTTTAAGACATTTGGTATCAAAAATTATTTTTTGAAAACCACGATTTCCTGGGGAGTACCTTGATTGATTTTTCGGGTATCAAAAAACTCAAATTTCAACGTCTGCGACACGAGTCACGTGCTCCCGTGGCCGAGTGGTTAGCGTCACACCTAACATGCCGGAGTTTCGGGTTCGATGCCTGTTCTGGTCGGGGGGATTTTTCGTCAAAGAAATTTCCTCCGACTTGCACTGTGCTCACTCGTATTCTAGAGCTTGCCACTCAGAATGCATTCAAATTTCCATTAGCACCCTAAACTATACGTTTTGCCTCGTATTCCGAAAACACATTTTGATTTTTCTATCTTTTTTAATTTCACTGCAATTACAATTCCTGACGAAAATGCAAGCAAAAATGACGTTTTGTACCTCACCGTACATTTAACAGCTACTCAAATTTCACCTTAACGTTGAAGGGTAACATTTTTTCTTGAAAAAAGTCATATTTGAGCTACAAAACAAAATTTTTTTTTCGTACTGTATATAATCGAGTCCAAAATTGTATATATTCGAATTATATATAATCGAGTCCAACTTGTAATTAGAACGCGCTTTTCATAACACAAGAATAAATCTGTTTATCTACTTATAATAGTACAATGCGTTTCACAACTATAGGACCACTAATTTCTTCTGAGTTTCCAGAGATATGAAAGAAGTCGGTTGAATTGAAGTGTAGGATATAACAACTATCTTTATTTAAAAGGCTGGCAATTTGAACTTTATTGTTGTGTTCAGGCGCGAAACATTCAAAAAACAAAAATCCTAGTGATTCATAACTATAGAAGCAGATGGGGAAACTCTCACTCCTTTACAAAATTAACGACGATTTCACATGAATTACAATATGTTTCTAATTCATAGGTCATCATTAGTTCTCAATCAGTTCAAATAACCAATTCGGGGTAGTTTTGACCAAGCTGCGCCATATTGTAGTATGTATCTCGTTCTACGCAGAGGAAACTGTTCCTTCAAGCTCTTCAAATCACTCATACTGCTTGTAAACTGCCTCTACTATCCGTACTATCACTCCTCATAAGTGTTTGATAAGGTTTTGATCTGGTAAACAAGCTGACCAATCCAGAATCTGAAGCCCCTATTCAATAAACCATGCCTTGACTTTCCGGATGCTATGAATTGATGCCAATCACTCAAACTCAATTTTTGATGCAAAACAGAAGTAAATTATTCTAAAAAACTTCACTGCACTTCTGACTATACATACGTGTTGATAAAAGTTACCTGGACCAGGCTTTTTTGAAAATATTTTCCTCAAACCATCAACCTACCGCCGAGTTGAAATATTATATGACGCGTTCCGTAAGTCCTTCCAGTATGAAGAAATTCTATTCAAGATGAATTTCTTTTATCAGAAAAGTTCCCCTGAAAAAGTGAAACTATGGGATTAGCTTCCACATTAGTTTTTGGACTCGTAGATTTGGAGATGGAATATTTGTGGTTTGGGGAGAATTTTCTCAAAAAGGCCTGGTTTAGATAAGAACCTTATTTTCCAGTGACAGCGTCCAAATTTCTGTTTGTCAAGTGTACTTTCGTTCCAAGGTCTGTCCACTTTTGTGTCATCCGTAGCCGTGAAAATCGAAAGTAATTATCGCCCCAGCAACCGGCAAGCCACCTTCCGTCCACAGTGTGACTCGTGAAAGGGCACAACTCCACGGCCACCGTTTTCTCAAGACAATTGAATGAGCGGTCTGGTACTGTCCTTCAGGGCTCGATGCTCGAGCTGCATCATCGATCGCGTCAACTAGCATCTGCTCAAGTCAGCAGAAATCCGGTGACGTTGGAAAAATGCATGCATAAGTGGAACGAAAGCATTGTGTGAAATTGCGCTAGCGATAGATAGAGTAGTAAGGTCAGGGCGTTACACACTGATGCATTAATTTTTCGCCGGAACTCTGGGTGCTGAGTCATAGTTTCACAAATTTTCATTGGAGTTTATCCGTTTATAATTATCCATAAATTCATTGGCGCCAAAGTGTGATGACCGAAGAGCCGGCTTCAACGGAACGACACACAAATCCGGAATCCGATGAAGATGTTAGCCAACAATCAGCAGTTTTGTTGACTGTTAGGTGTATGAAACAATAAAAAGATGCTTGCTTTTCGGGACCAATAAGCTGCGTGTAAAATGTGTAAACATTAGCATTGGGAGGGCGCGCAGCCGTCAGCGAAATGATGACGCCAAAGCTGAATGGGCTTCCGGGCTATTACAATCCTCAAACGACATTCACGCGACACGTTTGTTTACCGTAATCTGGGTGACTCAAAATTACGTGTACAAATATTGAAACTGCACCGAGTGGGAACGCGTTTTCCGCGATCGCACCCATTAGTGCTTGAAGTGGAAGCTATCATCCTATAGAATATGATATTGAGAGTATTTGCTAGTATTCTTCCACAAGTAAGATAAAAGCTCGCCAGACCATCCTTGCCGAAAGGTCGCGCACGTGTATACGAAATGAAATTGAAATTCTTAGCAATCATCCGATCGATAAATTAATGCATTATTAATTTGCAATCTTCCACCACTCACAATTAAGCCAATGGAAGAGTTTTCAAAATTCAGCGCAGACGCCTTGCACGCCAGATGCGATCGGATTAGTATTCTCAAAAACTAGTTTAGTATAAAAACACTAACACAAATGGGAACGCGCGCGAAACACCGGCATAGAATAGTAGCCTCAATCACGGGTTAGTAACACCTGCGGCAGGAGGTGGTGTGCTTTCGATGATGAAACCCGAAAAATCGTCGCATTGGAAGCAGAGGAAGAGCAAAAAAGGTTACTTAGCTAGCAAAGAAAAATCACTCGATTGGGTTGAAATAAACGGTGACACAACGCACCATTTAAGCCGCATCAGCAACGGATCGCCGATGTCGATGTGCAACTTTACGGTATTAAAATTAAACACGGCCCGAAACCTGTCCGTCCCACTAGTGTACCTACCAGCGGTTATTGCCTTCAGGTAAATTTCCGAGACTTTGACCGGTCGCATACGAGTGTGCCAAATTAACTGAAAATTATGGATACCCAATTGCAATAGAATCGCAAGTGTCACCGTTTTCATCTTTATTTTCAGAACAACATTAGCCAAGTCTCCGGATTAAAAAAAAAAAACACTCAAACTGGCAACCATCTCCACCGAATGGAATACTTAAAATTGGTGTCTGATCAGATGCGACCGTTGTTCACCTTTTCTCGGCTTGTTTACATAAATTTTGACCTCGATATCGCATTAGAAGAGAGAGGAAGACCTGCTGTTGCCACCACCCGGCGGAATGTTTTCAGACATATTTTCGTTAATCGTCGATTATCTAATGCTGGTGGCGGCTGGTGGGAAAAAAGGGATTTGCTCATAGGCTTGTATTTACGTGGGGTTATAGAGCGTATGATTTATGCGGCGTGCGCGAGAGATAAGTACAAAGATATTTGCGAACTGTGTCACACAATGTTGTGACATGGAGTGTGTCTTCGGATATTTGAGTGTAAAAGAGGGGTTAATTTGGCGATATTGTTAGAAGGGGTTTCAGAGGCACGAGTGCGTGTGAAGTGTGCCAATATTGATTCATGGGTTTGTCGGAACCATCATCCTCATAGATGTGTGATGGATTGCACTGTTTTGCCGGTTTGCATTACTGTATCAATGATATATTGGGTAGACGAAAAATACATGACCAGAGGTGAGAGCAAAATTAAATGATTAGCATATATTGGTATCGGGACCATAAACACCATTCGCAGTTTCGAACATTGTAACAAATTGTGTTGGCTTTCGTTATTCTCACTGTGTTATCCACAACTGAATGCACTAAACTCAAAGCAGTAAAAGAGATTCTTAACTTGCTTGAACCGCCAATGCTTCTAATGAAAATTAACCGTCATCATAATCCACTCCTGCGTCATTTCCAAGCCACTGCAGCTTGCGTGGCTGATGCGAGTGTCAACGACGAGAGATTCGATTTCAATCGAGCTTACTTTTCGTGCTTGAATGAAATCATTTCCGAGGTTGAATGGACCGAAATCGTTCGTGGCGATATGATTGATGATGCTGTTTCCTCTTTCTATGCAAAACTGTATGAAATAATTCGGAACAATATACCGATTAAAAGAAACTCTCGTCATGACAAATTCGAACAGCCATGGTGAAATGCCGGACTGCAACATGAGAACAGCATCAAACTTGATCCGAGAACCTTCTGGAACTACATCTCCCAGCGCAAAAACACAATAGAAACACCCATCAACATCCGCTTCAACGGGTGGCGGCTGAAACTGTGTTGGATTTGACAAACTTGTTCTCGTTGTTCTTTCGCTGACGATGCACCTGGTTTTAGCCGAACTGATGTTACTGGAGAATATGTGGATGATAGTTCGATGAAGCTGACGTAGCTATCTGGCATTGCACAACGTAAATATATATTTGTTCTGTTTGGAAAACTACGGATCAACGTGCTAAGTAATAACTCATCATTCTTGACAGAATCGTACCTGAATAAATTGCCAACCTCAATATACCACAAATATTCTTCAGTACGCGAGAGGTCATCGGAAAATTTCTATCGATCGATACTTCAAAAGGCGCTGGACCGGACAGACTGCCTCCTCTCTTTATTAAAAATTGTTCAGCTTCCCTCACCTTCCCCGTTTCTACAATCTTCAACCGATCACTTGGGGGCCTTCGTAGCCACGATGGTTGCGCGGTCGCTCATTAAGCGATCGACCGTGAGTTCGAAACTCAGGGCTCTCAATTGAATTTGTGTGGTTAAAGAATAACTACGAAAAATAATTTTTTGAGGTACATAACTGTAAATCTTGATGTTTCAATTTGCTATTTCAAGACACGATTTCCTGTACTCCCCCTTGGTTGATTTTTCGGTTATCAAAAACTCAAACTTCAACGTCTGCGACACGAGTCACGTGCTCCCGTGGCCGAGTGGTTAGCGTCACACCTAACATGCTGGAGGTTCGGGTTCGATGCCCGTTCTGGTCGGGGGAAGTTTTCGTCAAAGAAATTTCCTCCGACTTGCACTGTGCTCACTCGTATTCTAGAGCTTGCCACTTAGAATGCATTCAAATTTCCATGAGCATCCTAAATCATACGTTTTGCCTCGTATTCCGAAAACACATTTTGATTATTCTTTCTTTCTTAATTTCACTGCAATTACAATTCCTGACGAAAATGCAAGCAAAATCTCCAAAAATCGCGATTTTTACCTCACTGTAACATATATATATAACAGCTACTCAAATTTCACCTTAACGTTGAAGGGTTGAGCTAAAAAAAATTTTTTATTTCGGACTGTATACATTCGAGTCAAAATTGTATATATTCGAATTATATATAATCGTGTCTGTATATAATCGACTCCAACCTGTAATTAGAACGCGCTTTTCATAACACAAAAAAAATTATTATTCGACCACGAACATCGTGACACGAGATTTTTATGTATATATATAAAAATCTCGTGTCACGATGTTCGTGGTCGAACTCTATGCTCAGAAAACATGGTAGGGATGAGAATAGGTCGTAAACTATATATGATATCGCCAGGATACCGATTACCGTATGTTTAATATCGAATAGGGTGGCCCTATGCAGAAAAAAATAATTTTTCTGAATATTTTTTTGTATTTTTTTTCTTCCTGAATTTGTTATAAAAATGCATGTAACCTTCAATTTTCACTGCTACAACCTGTTTTTAATAGCGACTTTAGTATTTTGGTATAAACTATGTCCAAATAATTGATCCGTAGTTTTCCAAACAGAACAAATATATATTTACGTTGTTCAATGACAGATAGTTACGTCAGCTTCATCGAACTATCATCCACACATTCTCCAGTAACATCAGTTCGGCTAAAACCAGGTACATCGTCAGCGAACTGGGAGCCTTTTTGAATGAGCACAATTCATTATTTACATTCTTCATATTATACATGCTCGGACTCCAAGGTGACAAGCTCTAGAATACGCGTGACCACAGTGCAAGTCGGAGGAAATTGCTTTGACGAAAAATCCCCCGGCCAGAACGGGAATCAAACCCGAACACCCGGCATGATAATGTGAGACGCTAACCACTCGGTCACGAGTGCACCTACACATCCTATACTATATACTTCCATTCAGCCGACTTCTTACATATCTCTAGAAACTCAGAAAAAATGAGTGGTTCTATAGTTGTGAAACGCAGTGTATAAGAAGAATTGTTCTCAAAATCAAAATGTGTGTCTGTTCAATCTCCCTTTTTAAGACAAGGTAAAACACATTGAGTACCTTCATTTTCATCAAATCATTAATCAATTCTATAGACCTTTGGATAGTTTTTGCTTCGCATGCATTCGTTTGAAAACGTGCAATGAAATATGGAATGATAGTGTGGGACATGTATACAAAACTGGCAAGTCTTTATTTCTATTTTTGTATTTGTATTTAGACGACTCTAATAGTAAAACTCTTCCCATTCAGATTCGGTATGCTTCTTTGTCCAGTATAACGCTCCCAGTGGTCAGTTCTGAAATCTTTGACAGCAGTTTGTTTATAAAATCTTTCTCTATAAATCCTATGCAAAATTTCCTGAATTGCATCGCGATGAAAGCAGAGAATTAATTCTGCACAAAAATTACAACGTGGTTCTGACGGATACGAAGGATCGCGAAGGAACAGAAAATGATCAAAATCCTCATCGTTTTCGATTCCAAGAAACGTATTTCCGGAAGGTTCAATCGAGGCGCGGTAGAAAAAATATAAAAAGATATAGATGCATTTCATGTCAACTCGTCTGTGAAGTGAAACGTAGTGAGTGCAATGAAAGACATGGGTCATTTAACCAACTTTGCATACTTGAAATATTGAAAAAAAAAAACTACTTTTTGGGAAGGTCCAAACAAAATTCCTTGATTTTTTACAGAAAAATATAACACAAAAACTATGATACCTACAAAATTCTGGTCAAAGGATAAAATATAGGAAATGATTCAGATTTTCGTAAAAAAACAAAGTTTTTTTTAAATTTCGCCGAAACAAAAATTATTTAAAAAAAATAAATTCATTTTTCTCAAAAACGTATTTTTTAAATTCTCAAAAAAAATATATGAAATTCTGGTCAAACTATAATTTTGTAGGTGTTACACTTTTTAAGTTATATTTTTTGTATAATCTCAATAAAAAATGGTTGACCCATTCCAAAAAGTAGTCTATTTTTTATTTTAATATTTCAAGCATGAAAAGTTGCTCAAAAGACCCATGTGATTACACCCACAACGTTTCACTGCTACCTAAGATTGTCCTGCCAACTTCAAAGACGAGTTTGCATGAACTTCGTCATAGCGCCCTCTTTCTTGAACCATGTAATCTATAAAAAAAGAACAAATACAATCAATAATCACAAAATTTGTTTTTCTTAAGTATAATATTTTATCAAAAAGACCACCTCATTGACTTTAATTTGATATGTCGATTATTTGAACCGATTCAATAATTCAAATGTTATGAATTTTTGAAAAAAGGTATTTGCGGATAAAAGGTGAAAAAGTTGATTTTTCAGACCACCCTAAAATGGCAATGGGCATCCTAATGAAAAAAAATGGAAAAATACGGGTTTCGTATTTTGGGATAAGGAACAAAACTACCACTTTTCACGAAAATCTGAGAACTACTATATCGGTTTGGCATAAATGGCTGTTTGGTTACACACAATGCAAGAAAGTGAAATGGTAGTTTTCAAAAAAAATCGAACAGATAATTGGTGTGAAAGTTAATGAAGATAATCCAAATTGGGCCTAAAATTGATAATACAGAAAGATTGAAAAATTGGGATGAAAATTTCCAAAACTTCAAATTTATATTGTGAAATAACTAGTTTAGAAAACTGATTTTGATGCAGGAAGTTATTTATAGCCACATATGAGTCTTCCACAATTTGGAACATGGCATCCACTATTTCTACTGAAAAGTAGGTATCTGTATGAAATTCACTAATAACAATAGATACTTCCATTGACACATGATATTCATTTTCTCTGGTGAAATGTGTACTGAAGATAGTTTTTATGTAATTGACTATACATTCGATAGCAGTCAATTCCAAATACGAGGGCTATGTGACAAGCACCCGACATATGCAAAAATTTATAACAACATCCATCAATCCGATGATCAGAGTCAAACAGATGATTTTATTTTATCGACCTGGATTTGCATGATAAGCTACGGGAGCCGTCCGATAATTACGATCTCGAGAACGTATGTTCCTAGAATAAAACGTTATATACAGTTTTTCATGTTGGATCCCATGTTGATTAAATTTTTATGTTACTTTTTTAATGGTTACGATTTCACAAAGTATTGAAATTTCATTTATTTTCAAAAAATTATATCTCCATTTTGAGGAGTGCGACACGGCACCACTGTATGCCAATTTTATCAAATTGGGTTTTTCAATAAGAATATACAAAAAAAATCGAAGGAGTGTTTTGAGATATAAAAGTTTTTGATATAAAATTAAATTTTTGAATAAGATTTTGAACAGTGCATTCAAAATGTTACTTTTCCTAAATAGTCCATTAATTTCACAACAACTTTTTCAAACATCATATTTGAATTGGACATCTGGATTTTGAGTTACGATTTTTAGAAAGAAAGATCAAATGATTTTGACTTTGGTCCTTTCAAAAAGTCAGTCTTAATTTAAAGTGGTCATATGATAATGAATTGTGATTTTGGGTAGTTTCCATCATACTTACCAGGTTTCAATAAAATCAAAGAGGGTCGGGTCAGCGGCCGACTGATTTGACATGTATCTGCGCGGTTTTTTTTATTACCAGGTACTTATCCCCCGCGTAGAAAAAGTCCTCCGAACATACTCAATAAGTAACTTGATGAAAAACAGTTTTCGATTAGAAAGTAAGAGGAGAATATGTATTTCATCTATGAACGAGCAAACCTGTACTAACAAGTTTAAGTAATTTGAATACCAGTGGAATATCCGTTGTGAAATCACTAACTAGTTTCGAGACTTATTCGAGAACTCTGTTCTAGTTGCCTCAGGAAGTTATAGAGATAATGTTGTTCATACCGATAAAATTGAACGAATTATTGATCACAAACTTAAAGATTTGTCAATAGAAAATGATTTTGCACATATCTCATTACGCAATGGAGGGTTATAAAATCGAAGGTCTCTTAAAATGTATTCACACAAAAATATCTATCAAAAATATCTAGAAGCGTGTTTGCGCACAGCTCGATCTGCACGCGGCCTTCGAAAAGTATCTCTCAAATGCTGTTTTGATTTGTCTTCTTTGTCCTGGAATCCGTGCGACAGCTTAGAGCGTGGTGGTCATTCCAATTGTCATAACCCATAGCAAAACTGGCGCACGGATTGGAAGGCGTTCCACGTTATCCAAAAAGACAAAAACAAGCATGCATGGATATAAAATCAAACCGAACGCCCTGTTGTTACGAAATCCTGCACAAATATTCCCACAAGCACACTCACGTAATCACGTAATCCAATAGAGAAATAAAAAAAAAACTGTCAGCTAAATAATTTATGCCAAACCCAAAAATCCAAAAACATAATTATTTTCTTCACAATGCACTCATCGAACTCACCTTAGTAAGGGTGGATCTTCGACTGCTCGGACAACTGATACCTCCAGGCTCTCAACACTGAAGGATTGACAATCACTGGCCGCAGGAAGTTTGCTTCAACACTTTGTGACACTTTCTAGCACTTCTCGTTCTCACCGAAAATATGCCGAGTTTTGGAGAAAAAAAAGTTCTTCACTTTCCGGAAATCGCACAGCTTCCGTTGTATCAACACTTACAACGGCGCGAGTTCGTCGCACTAACAATGCACTGCTGCAACCCCTAAATTAAGTTTTATTCTTCCCGCAAGCTTCAAAGATCCTGAATCGCTTAGCACTTTGAAATTTGGCACGTTTTCTAATCCCGAGTGTATGCGTGTTACCGTCTCTTACCGACTTTGAAAGAATATCAATTCTTAGCTCTGGACAAAAGGATACACAATCGGGAAAAAAATGGATCCCGTTCAGAATCACTGTACACTTGCTTCACTGGGAGGGGTTAGCAAAACATCCGTGTGATAGGGAACAGGTTCCTCTGGATCAGTAGATGAGTTGGAAAAGATGCAACGCACTGCAGTTTTATTGTTATTTGTCCGAATAAATCCTGAGCTGCACTCGGCTCTACCGACGGATGAACGAGAAGTGAGTTAGGGGCGGTTGTCGCATCGCGGTTTTATATTGCTGTATACTCCGATCAACTATGTGACGGCGCGATCGTAGCAGCCAATGTCGCGCAACAGCCCCGGTGTGCGAAAGACACGATTGGCGCGCTAACGGCAAGAAGACCCAAGCTGACTTAGCATACTTGTTTTGTTGCGCTAAATTGGAGTCGGTGGACTGCGGTTCGTTTTCTCATTATTGAAATTTCTGTTACTTAGCATGAATTCAGAAGTAGGATATTTTTGTTGTTAATATTTCCACCCAAAATAACAGTAATCGACAGTAAAGGAAGCGTGAACTTTTTCTTTTTGATTTGATTGGTTTGATATTCTTCAAAATCTTCACTGCACAATTCAGTTATGGTCCGGTTAAAAACGCTACAAAAAATTGTTTGAGGCGAAACCTTCTTGTCAACAAGATTTTGGAGACAAACTAAATAAGTGTGGAAGGAAATAAAACATAGTCGTTCTAATTGTGAGTTTTAGGTTGTTATCCTGGTAGTGAGCTATCAAGAGGAACATTAATCTTAACGCTATCAATCCTTCAAACTCCAATAGTGAATCTAACTCACTTTATAATTTTACATGAACAATTGAAGAAACTCTGAATTGGTGGAGCAAATTATTTTGATGAGGTATAGAATTGTGCGTTATAATTTTGCCATGTAAACTTGTAGAACATCAGCACAACACGCGAATACCCCTTTAATTCGAGTCTAAAAGTTTGAAAAAAACGACATTTTTCTTCATCGTATTTCTTAAGTTCAGACATTCAAGAAAATATCCTAGAAAGGAATTTTCAGAACTTACATTCTGTACCGCGTTATAGGCATTTTAGTGATGCAGTATATAATCTAGTGCAGCCTTGTTACCAAACTTCAAACACGCTTCCCTCGAAACTAATTTTTTACATTATGATGCATAGGTTAGAGGTAGATGAACTGGAAAGTTTAAAGCCTCTTTAAAACAAAAAACGGAACGAAGGTACATGACAACTTTTACGCCGCAGTATCGTTTGGTGCTGCTGATAAAAAAGGGTTTATAATGCAATAATTGATCTCTTTCATTTGGACGACATTCGTTTTCAGGGTTCTACGATGAGAGTATACAATATCTGGAGAATAAATTCCGCACCCTAAAGGTGAAATTACTCCATAAGGAGAACACAGTTTCAGAAAACGAGCATGTGCAGGATTGGTGGACAAAAATTGGATGTCTAAAAAGAATTAACGCTCGCATTTTCGGCGCATCGATGCCTTGTTTGTATCGTTTTTATATGCCTCACACCTCGGCTTTTTTTCTCTCCTGAATGTAATCAGAACGAAGGGGGTCTCCGTAGCCACATTGGTTGCGCGTTCGCTTAGTAAGCGATCGATCGTGAGTTCAAAACTCAGGGCCCTCATTGACCATCTTTGTGTTGTTACAGAATAGCTACGTCCACGCAACAATCATCAGCGATGGAGATCGATCCACGGTCGAAATAAGATCGATTCATCCATACAACTGCTCTGCTCTGCCAGACACATCGGGCTACTGTTCTATAAATAACTCAACAATGATCAAACAACTGTCTCCGCTGTCCGGTGGTCCAACTGGATAATGGAAGAACAGAAAGAATACCCTTACGCCTAAATGGCTACTGTGTGAATGTACCATATGTAATGGTATAGAAGGAATACTGGCGAATGGCAACTGTGTAATGTGCTAATTATAGATATGATAACCATGTGACATGTACACGATTAAAATTCGGCTCTGTTACAGCTAAAATGCTAATGAGCCTTAAATAAATAAATGGGATAAAAAAAAAATCAGAACGAAAATAAGCTTTGAAATCGGCTCAGCAACGATACGATGAACACTATTTTGAGACCAAAAGATTTGACTAAACATAGTGACTTTGTATAAGCATCATCAAACATTCGAATGACTTGCAAATGTAAATGTAGTATCTGTAGTAATTAAACCTGATTAAACCAGACCTGAGTAGAACATCGATTATTATATTTTTACTAGCTGACCCGAAATACTTCGTCCCGCCCGAAAATTTATTCAATACCTTCAAACATTCACGTTTTCATTCAAGTTCATGGGTCCAATCGAAGAACTGTTCATTTATTGATATTCTATTTGACCCTTCGAAATTACCTTTCACCATAAAATTTTAATACTTCTACCAAAACTCGTCATTATAATATCAGATTATTTTCATAGGAATTGAACTTTCCAAATTTCCTTCAGAGTTTTCCGAAAATTTTCAATTGTCATATTTGGTTGGAATATGTTTGGTTGAAATAAGTATAATATTTTCATGGGACCCCTCTCCATTCCAGAGGAGGGAGGGATGTTATACCACCATAGAAACTCGTACCCAAAAACCCTCACGTCCCAAAATTGGCTCCATTTGTTTGATTAGATCTCGAATTATGCAGAAGTTTGTGTGTCATTTGTATGGCAGCCGCCTTCCCTTTAGAGGGGGCGGGGGGAGTGTCAAACTACCATATAAACTACCATATAAACATTCATTGTTAAATTTGGTTTCAGTTGCTTCATTAGTTCTCGGGTTATGCAGAAATTTGTATTTCATTTGTATGCCAGCCCCATTTAGAGAGGGGGAGGAGTCTCGATTCATCACAGAAACGTTTCTTGCACCCTAAAACCTCCACATGCCAAATTTGGTTCCGTTTTTTTGATTGATTCTTGAGTAATGCAAATTTATGCTTTTTTGTATGGCAGCACCCCTTAGAGATGGGGTAGGAGTGTCTATTTACCATATAAACGTTTCGTGCCCCCTAAAACCTTCACATGCCAAGTTTGGCTCCATTTGCTTGATTAGTTCTTGAGTTATGCAGAAATTTATGCTTCATGTGTGTCAGCGTGTTACACCACGTGTAGAATACATTTATATCATTCTGGAATGCTTCAAATTCGCTGTCATTTCCAATATCCGCAAAAAGCTTCATGTCGTCAGCATATATGAGTACATTTGTACGCATAAGAATAAAGGAAATGTCTTTAATGTACAAAATGAACAGAAGAGGGCCAAGATGGGATCCTTGCGGCACTTCCGAAGTGACTTTAAGGGGGTTTGAATAGTTGTTCTGGAAACGAACTATTTGTTTGCGTTCTATTGAATATGAGTTAAGACATTTTAATAGATTGTGTGCTATTCCTATTTTTACCAGTTTGAAGATTAATAATGGAATGTCGATTCGAAATGCTTTACTAAAGTCCGTGTAGAGGGCTTCTATGTGTTTGCCATTGTCCATTGCATTTAGTAAAAAGTTCGAAAAAACCGTGTTGTCTTCATGTAATTCGACTTTTTACTTATTGAATGATTTTTGCTTTGATAATTGATTCAAATAATTTAGGAATGCAAGAGATAATAGCAATGCCACGGTAATTACGGATGTCTGACTTTGAGCCTGATTTGAAAACAAGCACTAAGAAACATTGTTTCCATTTGTCTGGGAATATTCCAGTTTTTAAAGACATATTAAATAGGAAATTACTTATTAGTGTTTTATATATTTCCTGATGTGCGATATTGTTCACAGATATATCGTTGGAAAACTCCGGTAGAAATGAAAAGTACTTTCGGTGACGGTTTCTCTCGGAGAATGTGGGATAGACTTCCTGAAAAAAAAATGCCAAAAAGATTACATATTTCTTTCGGGGTATTACCCACATTCTCGTCCAGATGCATACGCGATGGAATATTATTGCTCTTAAATTTAGACTTCACGTAATTGAAATAGTTCTTCGGACAGGATTTGACTTCAGATTTAACCTTCCGATTGTATTCTTCATATGGGATATTTATGGCCGAATTCAGTTTTTGACAAATAATGTGGTAACTAAATAAATAAACTAAATAAAAATTCGCTTTTGACAGTGTATACTTTTTGTGTACTTTGAGTTTTTGTTTTTTTTAATTCTTTATTTGTGGATTGAACCATTGAGGATATTTGTCTTCGCGAGTTCTACGTCTTCTTTTCTTCGGGACGAACTCTGATAGTATGTTGTTCAGAAATCCGTGAAAATTTTGTACAGATTGATTGATATTTTCTTCATTACCAAGCATATGTTCCCAATCTATTGTACGTAAAATACATTTAATTGCTTCAAAATTAATCTTATTGTATTTTAGCACTTCTACCTATTTACAGTCGGCAGCAATTGCTGTTTTGCGTAAAAATTGAGTATTCTATTGCTGTGTGGAAAGTCTCGTTTTTCCAGAGCGGAGTCATGAATTCATACACACAGAAGTCTTCAATCATATTTGTGAATAAAAGTTGTATATATGTATTTTGACTGTTTTTACGTGATTTATTTGATTAAGACCGAGAAGAGCAATTTCTTCGAAAATGAATTGTAGAGCAGTCTTCAGAATGCAACTCGGTGCTGATGCGCAACAAGATTTTTGTACCCAGTTGAGCTCCCACTCTTTGTGCACACATGCGCTGTGGCGAATGAGCACGCTCCGAAACACATATGGAATGTTTGGTTGTCAGCGCTGTTAAGCCATTGTTAAGGTGAAGGTGGAAGTTAGCCATTGTAGTAGTATAGGTAAACCCTCGTGTAAAAATGGGGTAATAGTGTTTGTGAGAGAAGAGCAAAGCACACGTAAATAGATCAATTCACTTATCAGACTGTGTGGCGCTTCATTGACACGAGTCTTTGAATACATTTGAAAAAAAAAACAAATAACAATTCAATACTAAAGTAAAATGTATGAACGATATGTTTCGATGAACAATTGCAAATATAAATATATATAGAAGGTGCATTTGCATATGATTCTGATTATACGCGAGCGTAACATGAGCAAATTTATAACACATGCGAATTGGGGCACTTTTGGTATTAACAAGTTCTTCCGCATAGTAACTCGATGTTGATAATTCCTTAATATTTTCCTTCGTTGATCGTATTGTTTTCACATATTCACGTTGGAAAGCCTTAACTCTTCTCTTCGTTGGCCGAGGCATTTAGATTGAATTTAATACTTTTCCCTTTACTGTTTTTGAAAGCATAGGCAGCCGTGGCAGTGTTCCGAGCTCTACAATACAATTTTCTTACCCAATGTTAAAGTTGCTAAAACTTACATTATAGACCCATTAAACGTAAAAATAATAATTGTATTGATATCAACACAATTTTATTCTATTGATTTTCATGACATGGGACGCTATGACTCCGGAATAACATTTTATTGAGTGGTTTTTATAGCTGTTGCGATGATGTTGTTTGGCATCAGTGTCGAAAAAATAACGATGCTTCCACCAATACAAACAAAACCATTGCAGAAGATTGAAAAACGAAAATTTAACTTTCAGAGCACTTGCTCGAGTTTTCCGACGTTCTTCACTATACGGTGCGAAAGCAGATGCAAATTTAATATCTTGTGAGTAATCGATTAGAGTTTGGTTGATATTACTTGATGGGAAGTGTGCGAAAACGATCATTTTCTTCACACTGTTTCGCAAAATTATTGATTTTCGGGCGAGGTGTGAGGGAGGAAGATGAAAGAAATGAGCGCCATTGTGGCAGCCATTTATGGCTAACTTCCACCTTCACCTTGAGCTGAGTTTTACGCTGAAATTTGCAACGTAGTTCTATACTGCGCGAGTTAAATATTTTCTAGGGTTTTCTTTTCAAAAATAAAAGTTCGACTGCACTTGTCGGTGATGAAGTTAAGACTATTTTATTTCATCTCTCCAGGCTATATGTAAACTAACTGATGACAGTCCCGCGGTGGTTGTCCACTCAGCAGAAATGATGTTTGTTTATCTGCGGCGGCTCATATCGCTTCTCATGCGATACGCGATTATGCTGACGATGGGCTGGTTGTGTCTAGGGTTCAATCGTTAACTTCTCCCCCTTTAAGTGTGAGGTTCCATACGAAGAATTTCACTTAATGGTAATATTTGGAATCTCTTTGCTTCATCTGGGGCCTGCTTTTGGTGATTCATCTGGATTTTGACTTCTGATCTTCTATGGCGGGAAATGAACAAAAAGAAAATAATGCTTATGACAATGGGAGTAAATGATAGTCCTCCAAAAATTGTCCAATGTGGCCATTGTATACTAGTGGCGTTTAAACGGATTTCTTCCATCTCTTTTCTTGTCTCTAGGTGCAGATTATGCAAATGATGCAAGCTCAGATTAACAACAATACGTTGTTTTTCTATAGGTATGCCATACATCGGCAAATGAATAGGTTCTCCAGTTATGTTCCGGTTATAGTTTGAAAACGTTTGGTTGTTAACTGTTACCTCACAGTTGTTGAATGAAATCAGGTAAGTACCCGACAGGTTCTTCTCGGATAAGCCACAGTTGGTGTGCAGGGTGAAATTGTCTAACACATTCGTGATGAGATGTTGGCTGTCAATTGAAATGATTTCTTCCGCTGGGTTGGCTAGATAATCGCATTTTGCTGGTTTCCCGTTAAGCAGGTATGGTACGCATACTGTTGAGTCAGGTGTAATGTCTTTGGCATCGAAAATTCTTGGCTGCAGGCTGCTCACAATATAGTACTGGTCTTCATGATTAAGATAACTATGGTTGGAGATGTGGATTTGTTGACGATTGAACCATGTTGGTAGAATGAAGATTTTTCTGAAGATTCTCGGGTCTAGCTTTGGTAGTTTGAGTAAAAGTGCTATTTCATGTTCGTTGATTACAATAGATGTAGTGACATAAGTTAATGCTTCAGCGGTGTTCCAAACAGTTACATTTTCTTTACTTAGATCTTCAATAATTAACTCTATTTCATTCTGGCTTAGTACTTGTTCATTAAGCATCCCTACTTTTGCTAGCGTTATTGTTTGTATAATTTGATTTAATTTGTCATTCAGGAATTTTAAGTTCAAGAGTATGTTTACAGAATACAATTCAGATGACTCAAGATTAAGCAGTTGAATAGATTCTTTTGTTTTAAACACGGCTTCTTTCATTTGTAGTGAAATTTCTCTGTTGATTCTAACCTGCTCATTGTTATTGTTGATAAGGCCGTTGATAAGGCCGTTGATAGAACTATTGATAATCTTGAGATCGTTAGCATCGGGGCTTCCTGCTAGGTATTTCCATGCTGTTCCTAATTGATTCCATCGTTTTCTTCTCTTTATTGGCAAAAGATTTTTTATGTTTGTATCTAACTCATTGAATTTATCTAGTATAAGATTAGTGAACTGTTTTGCTTCTATTTCATTGAATTTCGACTTTAGATCTTTTACGTGAACTTTGAACGGCTCTAATTTAAAATGATGGATGTAGTAATGATAGTTGATTTGTATTCGGCCGTATCCTTTGTCGTATATGAAAAGAGGTAGGTTGTCTGCCTTATGTACCGAAATCGTTTGTGGCATGACAGGTCCAGAGATTTGCGTCAGTAACAGTCTGTAAAGAAATTAATTGTGTCGAATCTTTAAGTCATTTTTATGCACACGTCTGTTATCTGAAGTAGTTATTGTACTATTATGGACATTTTTGATTTTAATTTTTTTGTAGCGGGGTACAGCTTTTACTCGTCGTCGTGTCTTTTCAAAAGCTTCTTTATTTGGGTCTATAGTCCGTAGAGTCAGTTTTTTATTGTAGTGTTTTGAGTACTGGTCTTGTTTTTTCTGTAGCTTTTTATGAACTGCTTCAATAATATTTGAACTTTGGGAACTTGGGATAATTACTTCATAAGGAGTATATTTTGTGCAGGAATGAACAGTGAAGTTGTATTTTATTACTGACATCTCAACAAGTGTTTCTGGTTTCTTATTTGGATTTTCAGCTTTAGTAATCCGAAAAATTTCCTGTAAGGTGGAGTGAAATCTTTCAACCACTCCATTCATCTCGCTTCGACCTGTAGCTACTATATAAGGAGTAATTTTATTTTCGTTGAAGAAATTTACCAGGTCACCTGTAGTGAAGGATTTCTCGTTATCCATCACGACAATCTCCGGTAGTTTGTATTTAGTTAAAACTTCTTTTATAGCAGGTACAAGATCTATAGCTGCTCTTGATTGTACTAAACGGACTTGAGCAAATTTAGAAAATTTATCAACGTATGTAAGAAATATTAATTTCTCTAGAAACATGATGTCAATGTGGACAATTTGAAATGGTGCGTTAGGAATGGGTGTTTTTTGGAGAGGATAGTGAATAGGATTTCTATCATACTTGTTTTCGTGACACAGTTGGCAGTTTTTCGTGAACTCACGAAGTTTGCTATTCAGCTGTGGGAAATAAAATTTCCTAAGGATTTGGGCTTTGTTTTCCTCTAAGCCACGATGTGCCCTATAGTGCTCTTTTTTGATGATTTCCCATTGATCGTGTTCCTCTGGTATGTCGATGAGCATTTTCTGAGTGAAACGGATTTTTAACATGTTTTGTCTAGCGAAATGTTTTTTATACACTTCTTGAATTTTACCCATGATACTTTCTGTAGTTAATAATCCGTTTAGCTTAGATGCATCTACATGTTCTCTCAGTATCTGAAAAATAGAATTTTTGTTAATATCATTCAAATATATAGTGATTCTAATATAATTAGGAAAAGGGTTGGTAGTCTCTACTTTGTCAGGTCCCTTTTTTATTATTATCTGATGCCTGAATGCATTTAAAGGTGCTTCTGTGGATATAATGAACATGTCATCGCTGTCATTGGCTGAATGTTGGGTTGCTGTCATCGAACATGCGATGCGACTAAGGGCATCAGCAACAACATTTGATTTTCCTGTTTTATAGATAATTTCGTAGTCGTGTTCTTCGAGGTAGGCTTTCATATTTTTGAGTTTAGCGTTTGTATTTTTTGGCGATAAGGCAAATGTGAGTGGTTGGTGGTCTGTAAATATTTTGAATTTGGATCCATATAGATAGTTTCGAAACGTTTTTAGAGCCCAATATATTGCCAACATTTCTTTCTCGGGCACAGAATGCTTTTCTTCTGCTCTTGTTAATGACCGTGATGCAAAATGAATTGGTCTGTCCTTTCCTATTTCACCTTGCGATAGCACAGCACCAATCGCGAAATCTGAAGCGTCCGTTGTCAGTATGTAGGGTTTTGTGTGATCTGGATATGCTAACACGTCTGTTGACGATAGTAACGATTTCATTTTTTCAAAGCAATTTATTTCGGTTTCGTTGAGGTTAATTTTCTTAGATGAACTTATGTTCTTCTCCCCCCTAAGAAGGTTCGTGAGGGGTTTAGCAATTTTCGCGAAATCTTTCACGAATCTTCTATAATAACTCATCATTCCGAGGGAAGATCTCAATTCTTTTATTGTTTTTGGAGGTGGATATTTCTTAATTGCTACAATTTTTTGTGGATTCGGTTTTATTCCTTCAGATTCGATCACGTATCCTAAAAATTCAATTTCATGATGCAAAAATTCAGATTTGTCTAACTGAATCTTGAGATTCGCATCGTTCAATGCCTTGATTATGGTCTCCAGATTTTCTAAAGCTTCTTCAAATGTTTTGCCAAATACGATTACATCATCTATGTAAACGTAGCAAATTTTTCCAATATATTGACGGAGCACATCATCGATAGCTCGTTGAAAAATTGCCGGAGCGTTTTTCAAACCAAATGGCATTCTTGTAAATTCATATTTGCCATTTTTAATAGAAAACGCTGTTTTCTCAATTTCAGTTTCCTTCATTCTAATCTGATGGAAACCAGATGCCAAATCAAGAGTGGTGAAAAATTTTTGACCTTTCAATTGATCCAATACATAGTTAATTTCCGGCATAGGATATCGGTCTGAAATAGTTTTTTCATTGATTTTCCGATAATCAATGACCATGCGGAATTTTTTTTTCTCCTGACGCATCTGTTTTTTTCGGGACAATCCAAACAGGTGACGTCCAGGCTGACCGAGAGGGTCGTATAATTCCATCATTCAAAAGTTTGTTAATTTGTTTGTTCACTTCGTCAACATAAGCTGCAGGGTAAGGATACACCTTCTGATGAACTGGAATATCATCAGTGGTATGGATACTACACTCTACAACTGTGCTACATGTTAACTTAGCATCAGGCTTATGAAAAGCTGAGTCGTGGTTTTGAAGTATATTCAATAATTTTTTGTTTTGATCGTCTGAAAGGTGATTTGTTCTAAATAAAGATGGATCTGAAACGTTTTTGCTTTCAATTTCATGATCGGAGCATTCTGATTCGATTAGGTCATTGTTAGTGGTGTCAGGTGTCGTCACAGTTAAGCTGTTCGAAGCTGTACGTTGAGGAATGTAGGACTGAAGGGGTATAGCCAGTTTCTGTTCGTCTAATTGTAGTGTCAAGTTTTTGTTCCTTAAATCAACAATTGCACCTAGTGCATTTAATATGTTGGTTCCGATGATCCCTTCGAAAAAGTTATGAAATTTGTGCAATATAAACTGTGCGGTGTAATCAATTTTCGGTGAAAAGAAATTAATGTCTATTGCTGAAGAAGCGTTGAAGCTACCATTCGCACTAGAGATATTTTCTGCTTTTAAATGATATGGTTTCGAGTGTTTAAAACTATAAGCCAGTTTCGGACTAATAATAATAATATTAGCGCCTGTGTCAACTAAAAAGGGAAAATTTCCAATGGAGGTTTTGAGCATTATGTACGGTATACTTACCACTCGGGGGTCCATTCTAAAAAATTGGAAGATGCAATGGTTTCATTATTTTGTGGTGGACTGTTTCCGTCGTTTGGTCGGTCGTTAGTGTCAGGTCTATCTTGATTTTCTGTTTCTGGTTGTGTTTCGTAATTGTAGTAAGGGTCATAGTCAGTATCAAAGTTAGGTTGAGATTCAAAGTCGTAGTGATTGTAATAGTCATAGTCTTCTTCATAGGATTGATATGTATTCTCAAGTGGATATGCTTGCCGTTTTATATTCGGATGTTGTTGGGAAGGAGGGTGTGGGCGTTTTATGTTGATTGGTGGTCGATTACCATAGTTCACATTTCGTGTTCGCAAACTCGGGTCGACATCCATCGGTTCCGGTGGAAGAAATGTTCTCTGCGGTGAATTAAATGGTCTAAAATTGTTTGGTCGTGATATATTCGGATTGAATGGATTTGGTCTGAATGGGAATGTATTTTGGAATCTTGGCGGAAGCGGAGGTGGAACTGGGCGGAAATTAGGATTTTGCATTCTAGGAATCATTTTTGGTGGTTCTTTGGGTTTGGGTATTAGCTGATTACCAAACTCATTCCTATACGGGGCACTTCGAAGATCCATATTATAGTAGTCCATGCAAAATTGGTAGGCCTGACCTAGAGATCCAGGATTAGTACTCTTCAAAAGTATGTTCAAAGGTTTTTCGAGTCCTCTGATAAAGGCATCAAGAGCTTTTTCGCGAAAATAGCTGATGTGTACAGCTGCATTAATTTTCAATTTATCATCTGTGTGTGTTTGGGCAATTACGTGTGATAAAATTTCGTTGACCCTGCTGTAATATGTACTGATACTTTCAGTCGCTAACTTTTTAATTGTTGTTAGCTCAAAGTCTAAAGTTTTGACGTCGCGCTTGTCTCTATAGTAGAGAACAAGTGTGTTTTTAATTAGCTCCCAATTGCTAGTAATGTTGTTTGAATTTAAAATATCCGCTGCTTCTCCACAGATTTTTCGACGTATAACTCTTTCAAGTATATTAATTTGGTCGGCTGTCGCATGTTTTTCACGATATGTCCGGAATATCGAGTCTACGTCAGCTATCCAGTCCACTAATTCAGTCGGTTTTCCGCTAAACTGTTTTACGTCTCGCACAAAATCTGGGATTTTCCCAATCCCTACAAAATCTTCTGCCGTCATTGGCTGCGGATTTTAGTTGAGAGCCATGATATTTCTAAAATAAATACCAACTCGAGGCTTTTTTGAATAAATTGTGTAAGATTATTTATGAAATTTAATTTGAGGAAATTATGAAGAAATTATCTTCGAAATTATTTCTTGATCACAATTCAAACACTTTAAAATTATCAAATCATTCACTAAATTTAAATTGAGGAAAAATAAAATACACTTTAAACACTTTAAAAACAATCAAATCTTTCACTGAATCATTTACAAAATAAATTTAAAAACACTATATTAGTTCTTTTTATTCGGTTATTTTCACGGTTATTTATTCACTGTTAACAATAAAAATAAAAATAAAAACGACTTACATAAATGCCAACATGTCGAAACAAGAGTTGGACTTTTTGTGTTGATTCCTCGCTAACCTCGCTTGGTGGGGGGAAAACCAGGCAGCTATGTCGGGGTAAATCCTTTTGCCGTCCTTGATGGGCTGCTACTCGGGGTCCTAATAGCGATTGAGTTTAACAAACTCGGTGTCCTGGTTCCGCTTCGGTTTTGTGATGAAGGCTCGTTGAACCTAATTGTTGAATTTGATTTCTTCACTTTTTTACGAATTCACAACACAAAACTTTATACTCTTCCCACACTGGCGAGGTCCCTATTCGGGCGCCAGTTAAATATTTTCTAGGGTTTTCTTTTTAAAAATAAAAGTTCGACTGCACTTGTCGGTGATGAAGTTTCATCTCTCCAGGATATATGTAAACTAACTGATGACAGTCCCGCGGTGGTTGTCCACTCAGCAGAAATGATGTTTGTTTATCTGCGGCGGCTCATATCGCTTCTCATGCGATACGCGATTATGCTGACGATGGGCTGGTTGTGTCTAGGGTTCAATCGTTAACTCGCGCTTGAAACTGGATTGCTCTCTCTGTTGAGATATTTTTCCTCGCACAAGCGCATACGGTTCAAATGGGGGCGCGCTGTTGTTTTTATGCTTTGCTTAGAACGAACGAAGACAAAGCGAGCGCTAGAATTTGATGTGTATATGTATAGAATGAGACGCGCATCACACAAGTGAGAAGAAATGTTTAGTATCTGAGTTCTGCGCCGGGTACATTTTGCGCTGTCGTGCAGTGCTTGGATATTGAATGAACTGAATATGAACCAATGCCATTCATTAGTTTATTCATTCATGAACAATACTCTCTTTGAACCATCCAACACTGTGATGCCGGGCGAACTGCCTTGATTCACTACCACCAACGTCGGTGAACCATCAACATTCGAAGCTTGAATGCTAAACGTGGAGGGGGAACATTCAATGCTCATTCTCTCTTCTCTTCGTGTAATACCTTCTAGTGGACGTCATCCACTCTCATGATAAAAAATTTGTATATAGTAGATTAGTTAGTTGGTTATTAGTTAGTTAGTTAGTAGTTTATAAGTAGTCTCTTTCAAATTTAATTTCAAACAATACCATTAAAATGGTGAACAACTGTCAAATTAAAAATAAGGAACTTTTGCTCAACAGTATGATTTTAAATCCAAAAGCTGAACCAAAGATGTAAAGCCCAGACTGTGTCACTTGAACTGTAAAATATGTATGCAAATAGCAAAACATCTGAATAAAAATGCATTTAAGTTGTCATCCACTCTCAGCTGTAAACAGAATGTAGTCGCATGTGCTCTTTTAGCGGGCATCGGGTGAGCTGTGGTGCATGAAAGCATGATGTGTGGTGCACGGATAGATAATTGAACGGAAGCATTTTTCTCTTATCGCGGAAAGCAAGTTTACTTGTGCTCTGTCAGCAGATTACATTGCTTGTGTTACTTTCTTATTCTTCTATATTAAAATTCAACGTTGGACACGTGTTTGGGCTATGCGTTTAGTGGAATTTGATAAAAATGGCAACTAAAAGAAAAATTCAATACTCAGAGGAACCAACCCGTGGTCGAGTGGTTAGCGTCACACCTAACAAGCCGGGGGTTCGGGCTGAATTCCCGTTCTGGTGGGAGAAATTTTTCGTCAAAGAAATTTCGTTCGATTTGCACTGTGGTCATGCGTATTCTAGAGCTTACCACTCAGAATGCTTTCAAGGCGTGTTATTTGGCATAGAAATTTCAAGTATTGATAAAAAATGACGCAAGTAACACTACGTTGAGACGGCGAAATTCCTATAGGAATGTTAAAGAAAGAGGGGCCAACCATGTAGCGTTTTGGGACGTGGACCACGATAGCGCTCCACTCATTTTATGTTAACATTTTAGACTTGGCACTTTTTAACACGTTGAGCCCCGAATTGTTCTTGCTGAGCATTCCATTCAGCCTGTATCAAGAGCATTTTCACAATATCAGTGTCGGTCCCAGCTCCCAAAGATACTTTTTTTTTTTTTTTTTTTTTTTTATCTTCGCTTATTTTTCGTCGGCCTATTTCCGCCACTTCAGTGCCAATCACCGACATCAGGGAGGCGACTCCACCTGTTCCTACCTATCAGACTCAACAACTCATGAGCCGGGCCAACTTCTTTTACTTCCCCTCCGAAGGAAGACGTAACCAGAGATTTTTCGCCTCAGAAAATCCCAACGACGCCAGCTGGGATTGAACCCGGGCCGATCGGATTGTGAGGCTGTTACGCTAACCACACAACCACTGGCGCCGTCCCCAAAGATACTTATTGTATAATAGAAATTTGTCAGGGATTCGACTAGAAAGTAGTCACATTTTGTAAAACATCCGAAAACAAACCAGATGTATTTTTATTTTCTTATTTTTTCTTTTTTTTAACTGTCAGTCCCGACGCTGGGCTCAACGTGTTTACGGCGGAACGGATGCATTGGGTGTACAAATTGAACAAATCTTGATTCTATCGCTTATTACTCATACATTTTTCGGTGGATTTAAGAATTTTTCTGCACCAATCCTTCAATTCATATAAATATAACCAAGCTCATCTGCATGCTCAAAAAAATGGCTCCGTACTCAAACGGTTAAACAAAAAGTGATAAACACTACAAAGGAAGAAAAGTGGGAGCATCATATTACCTTTATGTAAATTCACAGCCTATGATGAAACACCTTTTGAACATGTTTAAAAAAAGTCGACGATACGATACTCGTTCGCTAACTAGGCTGGAAATTCAATCCAATTAGCGAATTCCACTCGCTTAGTGAGCTTCAGAACAGCGAAATCAAAAGAACGAATTGAATATGACGCCTATTATTGATATACAAATGGGCTGCAGCCTAGTCAACGCAATCCCTGTTTAAGAGCCATTTAAAATAGGCACATTTAGCGAACGCACAACTTAAAGAAACGACCCACGGGTTGCATGTAGTTCTAATATATTAGTTCTAGCTGGCTCAAATGGAATGCGCTTGATAGGACAGAGAAAAATATCTACATTCAGACTCAGTAACCATCTCTGAATCTGAATGATTCAACGGCAAACCGGCCCGTGAATCTCATATGCTACCGAACCAAATATACAGCTTACAGGCTACGTTCAGAGGACAAGAGAGTATTGCTAGACTCTCTCCGAAAATTCTCACAGCTGTTTAACGTTATGAGTACAAGTTCTTCAGCACATACGCATGGAAACATTCGTTCTCGCTCTTTTCCCTCGCGTGGCATCTTCAGCGCAATCATCAGTTGCTCGGTGTGTTAGTGTGAGAGTTTCAGAGCAGCTGAACTGTTTTACTGTTCGTTCATTCAAATTTGAATGAATGGTGAAAGCACTGCTGTCGTGCTTATGAATTTTGTGCTCTTCACACCAAGATAGAATACGAATTTTCTTTGAGCGCGCGCTGATGAAATTTAAACTCAAGCGCAGCGCTGTGTTTGTTTCCTGAAGACTGTTGTAGAGTATCATTTTCGCCGAAGACTGGAAGTAGAATGGATTAATTTTCGTTGTCAATTAAAAAGTATACTTTATTATAAAGTCGCCATATATGTACAATTTCGCTTCTGGTTCTAATTTTGACAATACACTTTGTGCAGTCTGAAAAAATAATTCGTATGATTTCTTATGTGCTTAGTCTAGTGGAAAGTACACCGAAGCCTGCTACTGATGCTCAAATTCTTTTATGTTTTTCAGTTGTAATTTCTTCAGAAGAAAAATTTACATTAATGGCAATGAGGATGCCTCCCCAGACTATTCATTATTTTAGTGTCCCGGAGTCTGGCCTCCAGAAAGCGGCCGTCCCCCTAAGCTGATTTTTCGGTGAGACGTATTAGCGGAGGGCGCATGGTGTCGATAGATGGTAGTTCTGCGTTGTGTTTTGAAGTTGATGTTGCTCCAGGTGCTGTATTCGGTTCCCCAAGTGTTGGCGAAATGGAATTTGCACTTGACGTTGATTTCATACTATTGTTCTGTGGCTGGTTTTCTGCTCGGTTCGGGTTGATTGTTTCGCCCTTCCCGAATTTGTGTTTGTGGCGGGCCAGCAAACTTTACTTTTCCAGTTTCTTATCAGATTTCTCGGCGCGTCTGTGTCTGTGTTGTTGATTATTCACTTTGTTGCGAGTGTGCTGTTTCGTGCAATTTGCTTTCTTCGCTTCCTGTTGATTTTTGCTTTTTCTGCGGATTTTTCTTGAAGAAGAATTTAATGATAAAAAATTGAAACTATATATAGTCTTCATAACTCGTTCGCGTTTTGCACTTCTGCAGCTGCTCCTGCCACTTCTGCCGCTACATGCTAGAACGATGGCCTCAGCACAATAGTTCTGCTTAGCGGATGGAAAATAAATTATGTTTTCGGTAAACAACAACCAGATTCATTTCGACTGACGGTAGTATCACAAGGGGAGTGGCTTACACTGAAATGCTTTGCTTATTACATGTTGTGATTGTATTTCATTCTAATGAGAAAAAAAGCCATTTTGGGTACTAGCAGCTCTAATCGCTTTTTGGTCGACTCAACTATATCTTTCGCAGAAAAGGAAATCCGAAATCAATTTTGTTGATGGCAACTATAGCAATCGCAATGGAACGAATTTTCACCTCAATTGACTAACACAACTCAATATTAGAAAATTTCTTTTTCCCATACGGCTTGCAATAAATGCATTAAACAATTGCTTGTACTGTGAAGCTGCTTTTAATGTGGAATTTGTAAAAATTTAAGTATCGAAGATAACTTTTAATAACTCTTTTGTGAAAGACCCTGAAAAACGCCAATGGATTTAATTTTTATTCTCACGATACCGAAATTTTGTCCTCATTTTGCCGATGCAGTTTTGTCCACAAACTGAATGCAGCCACCGGCACTGGTGTGTTGGATCAATGGCCTTGGAGTCCCCACAGATTGCACACTTTTTATCGTCAAACAGTTATACCTCGATAACGGTTGGTCCTAGGATAAATCGTTATATATAGTTTTTCATGTTGAATCGCATGTACATTCTATTTTTCATGTTACTTTTCTTAAATGGTTATAATTTCACAAAGTATTGAAATTTCGTAATTTTTTGAAAATTCATGCCTCCATTTTGGATAGTCCGATACGCCCTACTATACGGCAAACTCTGTAGAATTAGATTTTTTTTCAATAAATATCGAATAGGAAGTGTTTTGAGATATAAAAGATTTTAATTCAATTTTTGAGCAAATTTTCCAAAAGTGTATGTTATTTTGTCTAAATATTTTGCTAATTATCCATCAACTTTTTCAAACATCATATTCCAATCAGACATCTGGATTTTGAGTTACGATTTTTTAAAAGAAAAATCAACGATTTTGAAGACGCCTTTTTAAATTACTTAATTTCAATTAGTCATATGATATTGAAAATTGTGATTTTGTATAGTACCAAGTTTCAAAGAAAATCGGAAAGGGTTCGGTCAAAATTTGCTGTTTTGTGGTTGATTTGGCGTTGAATTTCTCAATTCAAAAAAAAACCTATTTTACTTAACTTGGATAATACGCTTCTCTACCTTTTTAGCTAGCGTACCGATAAAATCACATTCACGATGACGGAGATATAGTGTCAACATTTACATTAGCGATAAAGAAACATTGCTGCTCCTCCCAGCACCGTGTGAGCGGACGCGCAACCTATTTCAATTGAAATCTTTCACTCTTATTGAGAGACCTTTTACATCCAGTTAGAATAATGCGTTTGATTTTTCTACTTATTGAATTTGTACTTAACTTTCTTTCGTTTATTTGCTATATTTTTTTCTGAGTATTTCCTGTATTCTTTTGTTTAATCTGTAGTCATTTTTAGAAACCGCATTCTCCTGGAAAATAATTGCAGGACAACTGAAGATGAATATTCAGTCCAGTATCTCGGTCAATTTTCGTCGGTATTGATTATTTTTGGTGTAATAAAATGGAGATGAATCTCAGTGTATTCTGTGAATCACGAGTTTTTTGATGATCGTATATTCGACCTGAAAATAAATCCCTATACGTAGCTTTGGTAAAAAAGACACAAAAAGTATGATAATTCTTACGATGGATTGATCACATCTTCACAAGATTGATGCTCCAGGCAATGACATGTTTTTTTGTATCATTCAACTAGAAAACGACACTTTGAGTCAACCATGAACAAGATATGTTATTGGATGGACATATACGATATGTGCACTATATAAGGAGAAAAGGCAATCAAATTGACGAACAAAACTCGACCTCAGATTATAATTCGCGTTCAAAACATCGCAGAGGCTAAATTCCATGGAAAAAGCACAATATCAGCCAAACAATTTGGCTCTTTTTTCCATCGCTCTTTAAATTAGAATGTTCACACGCACGATCAGCAATTGGAAGTCCGCTTGCATAATTCTTCAGAAATCAGTCAATCAATCAATTATCTCCAATGATCACGTCTCCGGTAACGCTGTAGAATTTTTTTTCATTCCTTTGCGCCCCTCCTCTAGACGGCACAAAGTGTGAATATTTGCGCGCGATAACTAAAAGTGATGACAGGCGAAAATTAATCGATATAATAATACGAAAATGTTTTTTTTCTTCCTGTCATTTTTAAATTATGTCCGATAAATATGGAGTACAGAGCAAAAATTGGCGCTCCACCAAGGTAACCCAGGTCAGGCGCACTGAATTTCCGCAACAACATGCTCAATAAGTATGCGCGCTCTAAGAATAAAACAGGCCTACGAGTCTACGCGATACTTTCGACTCAATCTGATGGTTCCGCACGCGAGAGGCAATCTTAGGGAAACTCAATGGTGGGCTGGCGCAAATTGATATGAATTAGTGGAGCAGTAGGTAGTAGCTGCTTTCGATTGGTTCTCACCTAACGGTATCCTTAAATGGATTAGCACACTACTTCACTCTATGCGGAAATCGTTGGTAGAATTGAATATTTAAAATAAAGACACGATAATTTCACGAAGGTCATTTGCTCAATTCGAAAGATTCTTCTGGTCACCTTAGTATTTCCATACTGTCCTATATCTAACCTGTATAGGAGTGTATCGAAAAGTAGTCTTAAACATTTAACACGTTATTACACACAAACGGGTGAACTTTTTTTGTCGTGTAATCCGAGCACGCTTTCTAAACATGTCAAAAATCGAACTACAAGACATTTAGTCGCGGTCATAAAGTTGTTTACGAAATGTCGCGGATTGATTTGGAAACTAAAAAGAAAATTTTGCACAATTAGTGCACCGAAAAGGGTGTTACATACCACAAAATAGCAAATTTAAAGTTTTTCCAGAAGGTGTTGAACGAATCGTCGCAAAGTTCGTTAATGCGTGTTCTTTTGAGGATCTCAGCAGAAGTGGACGAAAACCCGGACCAAGTAATCCCGAATTGAACCGAAAAGTTGTAAATTATATTCAGAAGAACAGGTCTGCATCTATTCGTGATTTGACCAAAAAGTTCAAAACCAGTGTTGGAATGATTAAGCGGATTAAACAGAGACATGGTCTGAAGACCTATAAAAAAGCAAAAATTGGCCAAACAAACACCGGAGCAGCATGATGGGGTTAAAACACGAGCTCGAAAGCTATATGAGGGTATTTTGAACAATCCCAACCAATGCATTCTCATGGATGACGAAAAATACGTCAAAGAAAATTCCAGAACGCTGCCGAGACCTCAATTTTTTACCAATTCGATTGGAGAGAGTGTACCATTGACGGATACGACTGATGCTATGGAAAAATATCGGCCAAAAAGTGCTCGTTTGGCGAGCCATTTGCACGTGTGGCATGCGATCGTCAACTTTTTTCACAAAAGGGACTATAAATGCTCAAATTTATGTGGAAAAATGCCTGAAGAAGAGATTGCTTTATAGAAAGTTATAGAAAGTTTATAGAAAGCACGAGATTCCTCCTCTATTCTGGCCGGATTTGGCATCGGCACATTATGCCGAATCCACTCTACAATGGTTTTCGGAAAACAACATCATGTTCGTCGAAATAGACCTCAACCCACCTAACTGCCCCCAGCTGCGGTCAATTGATGGTTACTGGGCAATTGTCAAGACCAAGTTCAAGAAGGAAGGTACAGTGTCCAAAAATATGTCAGAGTTCAAGAAGAATTGATCTGCAGCGTCCAGAAAGTGCATAAAGACTACTGTGCAGAATTTGGTAAGTGGAGTTGAATCTAAGGTTCGATCATTTTTTAGACATCAACAATAATCTTGATTTTTTGACGTACAACTACGTATTTCATTAAGGGTGCCAAATCAGGAAACAGGTCACGCGTTAACTACTTTCGCCGCGAACGGATTTTGGCGATTTACATACCAAACGAATTCCCTAAGATTTGTTTTTATGCTATATATTACAATCCTCTGGTCTGTAAACGGTTTAAATTGATGAAAACTAGAAGCATATCAATTTTCCCATACATTTGTTCTGCTCATTTATGAGCTTCCCCACCCCTGCCGTCGATAGCAAGCAATCTATCGACAAACAACGAAGGGGAATGATTTAAAGCCTCCGTAAACAAAGAAAAGAAGAAGATCAACAACGTAGGGAAATATTTGCCAGGGCATAAATATTTGATCTCGCTGAGGCAAACTTTTAGTATCGTTCTAGATACGAAACAATGAACATCGCTTGTTCATCCTTGTTTTGCGTCATGACATTTCTTCGTTTCAGATTGAGCTGTAGACGCGACCAAATTACTTACTCGTTGATTTCTCTGACAAAATTTATGTAAGTCAAAATCAAAAAACCTCTCGAATCAATGAAGTTATGTGTAATAAAATATAAACTGTTCATTCATACCAATTTAATATTCAATTTTCTATCGTGATACGCCATGTCGTGGATTAGCAGCGATTGGCAGAATGAATTGAACCTAAATGAGTGGAGGAGCAATCAAAATTTGCCTACTTTTGACGTAGGACTACGTCTAACCGGAAGATATAGGGGGTGACATGAAAATCTGGGCACTGAACTAGTAGGAAAAAATGCAAGATTTGGAACGCTTATAACTCGAGCATTTCTCAATAGATCGCAAAGTTTTTTGCATCAATTGATAGGAAATATAGTTATACCACATGGCTTGTAGGATAAGATAGATTACAGTAGAAACATAGCATAGATAGATATAAACTTTTATTGCCTTTTACATAGAATGTTTCCTTCGTAAACATTATTATCTCTCTTAGCCTACACATTCTGAGATAAGCAAAACCAGCACAAGCAGTTATCTCCCCTGATGTGCCTTCTGAGTCAGGGTGCACCAATGTAAAAGGAATGGAAATAAACTAGTATTATACGAGCATTTGGAAACGACGGTCTTGTCTGTGTAAAAGAAATCCCAGTCCGCGAATGACTGTATAATTGGCGCAGCCGTCCGGAATCGTGTGAAGTGACCGTGCGAGTGTTAAATAGTGGAAGTAATACGTTAAAAAAAAAGCGTATCAAAAGTGGTTCCGCGCAAGCATCTACGGCCGAAGGATTAAATCCGCCGTTCAGAGTTGAGGACCCCCCCGCTCGCAGGCATCCGGAAAACCGGCATCGTTCACCGCGAACCATAGGACACGATTGTAAAAAAAAGGGTGAGTTCTTTTTTTTTGTCTCTCTTTTACTATAAGTGAAATAAGTGATATCAAATTAGAAACCCAGCCAGTGATTAATGATTAGTTGTTAGTGCGCTGAAAATCCGTTCTAAGAGAGAGAATTTCGCGCCACTACAAATAAATCCATCACTGTGAGATAAGTGCACTACAAGATAGACACGAGCTCTCTGTAAGATTACCGCACTACAAGATAGACGGTTTTCTTCAATTTCAATTTGAAACTTTGTGCTAAAAGGGATAATTAATGCCCAAATTTAAAGACGTTTTGAAGCAAACAAGAGGATCGTTTCTTAAAAGTAAAAAGAACGATACCAGTTCCGACGAATCCGACACGAGTACGGAGTCGGAGGAATATTCGCATATTCCTGTGGAAAATTTAAATTTAAACGTAGAGACTCTCAACATGACGGAGCCTCAATCAAATGAGATTAACCCACTACATGGTATTACTCAACAACTTGCACGTATGATGCAAGCAATTGAGAATATCACGGCTAGACAAGCAGTATATGATTCTCAATTGGGAAACGGAACTGAGAATACCATAAACACTGCGCCTGTAAATCGTCCCGACGACTCAATTCGGAGAGAAATTACCCAAGGTGACCCCTTCCGAATCCCTGATCCAATAAAAATGTTGCCATCCTTTAATGGCAATAAAAAGCAATTAGCAAGCTGGTTAGAAACAGCAGAAAAAACATTAAGAATATTCGAAAACTTAGTTTCTCCGGATATTTTTCAAATTTACCTTACAGCAGTATCGAACAAAATAGAAGGGCATGCCAAAGACGTTCTTTGCACAAACGGAAACCCTACCACATTCAATGAAATTAAGAGCATATTATAATGACGGCGCCAGTGGTTGTATGGTTAGCGTAACAGCCTCACAATCCGATCGGCCTGGGTTCAATCCCAGCTGGCGTCGTTGGGATTTTCTGAGGCGAAAAATCTCTGGTTACGTCTTCCTTCGGAGCGGAAGTAAAAGAAGTTGGCCCGGCTCATGAGTTGTTGAGTCTGATAGGTAGGAACAGGTGGAGTCGCCTCCCTGATGTCGGTGATTGGCACTAAAAGTGGCGGAAATAGGCCGACGAAAAATAAGCGAAGATATAAAAAAAAAAAAAAAAGAGCATATTATTAACAGCGCTCGGTGACAAACAGGATTTATCCACTTATAATTGCCAGTTATGGCACAACAAAATGGACGGTAATGTGAACAAACATTACCAAAGAACGAAGCAACTAGTGTGTAGTATAAAATCGTTGGCGAAGCAAAATCCAAAGTATAATGCCCACTGGGAAGCAATAAATGACTTCATCGACGAATACAGCCTAGCAGCGTACGTCAGTGGACTACAGAAACCATATTTTGGCTATGTACAGGCAGCAGAACCCAAAACTATTGAAAACGCATATGCGTTCATATGCAAATTCACGTCGAATGAGTCTAATAGAAATCTGACTCATATGCCTTTAGCTCAACCCGCACAAACTGCATTTTTTAAGCCAAAGAATGAACCTGGATTTTCTCGTTCATCGGGACAAGAAAACAGCCATTCACATCAAGGACATTCAAGATTTAACAACATACCAAAACAAGACTTTAGACGACGTAAACCAGATGCACCCGAAACAACAGTTGAACCAATGGAAATCGGTTCAGTTAGATCTAAATTAACTTTAAATAAAAGAGTTAACAATCATGAGCTACTGGATAGCGA
Organism: Toxorhynchites rutilus septentrionalis; assembly: GCF_029784135.1. Lineage (NCBI taxonomy): Eukaryota > Metazoa > Arthropoda > Insecta > Diptera > Culicidae > Toxorhynchites > Toxorhynchites rutilus. The sequence goes on along the minus strand of NC_073744.1, from coordinate 80,697,288 downwards.
AGACGATTAAGACATCGATAACAACATCGATGTAAATTTTTTTAGAAATCCCCGCGACAGATCCGGACAAATAGATCACAACTATTTACCATATCTCAAAATACAACATGAGAACAAAAATCTTAAATTTCTCATTGATTCGGGAGCAAATAAAAATTTAATAAGACCCGGAATTCTGCAAAATTCAATCAAAATTAAACCCCTCATAGTAGAGTGCGTGAAAAATAATAGTATTATTTCTTCCAAAGTAAAAGCACAAATATTAGACGGAATGCCTCCCCTTTTATTTTATGAGCTTGAATTTCACTCATTTTTTGACGGACTAATAGGCTCAAAAACATTATCGAAATACAATGGGAAAATTAATTACAAATTCGGCACATTAGAAATAAATGGCAAAATTATTAAATTTTCCAAACATTATATTACCAACGAGTTGGAACAATTTAACCACCTAACCACTGTACCATGCGATAAAAATGGAGATTGGTTCGTAGGAAAATCAACAAAACTCACAGAAGAAATTATTGTTGAGCCTGGACTTTATCAAGCTCAAAATTTTAGAACTACTTTTCTAGTCCGAACCGAAAATCGTGAACCACCAAATACAGAAAACATTAGAAAACTGTTGCTGAACGTGAATAATTTTGAGACATTGTCACCAATACCAATGGACTCTAAAACAACATTAGACAAGGCTACAATTTCAAAACTTATTCGGACTGAACATTTATCGGAATTAGAAAAAGAAAAACTGATAGATATCATTTTGGAAAAACAAACGTCGTCGCTGACGCACTCAGTAGAAATCAACATTAACGAAGTAGAAAACAAAAACACTTTAGACGCAATATCATTAGAAAAAAACACCCCTTCATCCCATGCTGATACAGTACATTCAGCTCAAACATCGGATGATCACTATATGCATTTCACTGAAAGACCTATAAACAACTACAGAAATCAAATAATATTCAGAACGTCTAGCTTCAATTCAATTTTAACAGAAAACACATTTCCTAATTACAAAAGAACCACTATATGCTCAACTGAGTATAATCACAAAAACATAACTAACTTTTTGAAAGAATGTTCCAATGGGAAGCAAAGCGCTATCCTTGCTCCCGAATGTCAATTTCAAACAATCCAAGAAGTATACAAAGAACATTTTTCCAACTCGGATTGTCATTTCGTAATTACGCAAAACATGGTCGAAGATATACTCTCAGAACGAAGACAAGACGAAATCGTAAAAAAAGAACACGAGCGAGCCCATCGAGGCATTTCCGAAGTCGAAAGCCAGATAAAGCGTTCTTATTTTTTTCCTGGAATGCTGAAGAAAATTCGTCGTCTCGTCTATTCCTGCCCAATTTGTGCACAACACAAATATGAAGGGAAACCGTATAACATAAAAATATCACCACGTCCAATTGAAAACGCTCCATTCCAAAGAGTACATATGGACATTTTCGGCATTGACAAACGCTACTACCTATCATTAATTTGCACTTTCTCAAAACATCTGCAACTGATACAAATAAACTTACGTAATTTATTCGACATTAGAAACGCCTTATCACAATACTTTAGAACATTTAGCCCTCCGAAAAGAATAATCTGCGACCACGAAGCCGCATTCACTAGCATTCAACTAAGAGACTTTTTAACCAACTTCGGAACAAATATAGAATTTGCATCATCCTCAGAATCAAATGGACAAATAGAAAAAACTCACAGTACAATAATTGAAATATTTAATACCAACAAGCATAAATTTAAAGATCTTCAATCCCCAGAGATCATTCAAATTGTAACTTCTCTATATAACAACACCTCACATCAAGCCACATCGTTTACCCCAAACGAGGTTATTTTCAATCAACAAAATATTACAGATCCTTCTATGATTGCTGAGCACTCACAAAGGTTATTCAAGAACGTAACGAAAAATCTCCAGAAAACCTCAAAGAAAATGACAAAACACAATGACTCCAAAGAAGAACCACCAACAGTGAACGAAGGTCAGAACATTCATATTAAGAAAACCACGAGGAAAAAACTAGATCCACGTTTCACGACGACAAAATGTGTAGAGAGTACTGGAAAAACTATAAAGATCCCAAAAAACGTTAAAAGACATAAGAACAAAATTAAAAGAATTAGGAAACTAAATTGAATTTTTACTTTTCCAGGTCCCCACTCAACAGGAGAATCACCATCATCAACAGAAAAAAGAATTAACCTCGTTTTAGCGTTTCACAAAAAAAAACTCATGCATTATTTTTTTTTTCAGTTTCCCTCAACGCAAAAAAAAATCGTGAACTTCATAACCCAGAAGAAACACGAAACTCAACCACGATTCTAAAATATAAACAATAATAAGAATAATCAAAATTATAAGTTAAGAAACAATACAAATACCATATAATTTTCACATACAAAATGTATTTAACATTTATAATATTCACAACATTGATCAATATTAATTGTTACTGCCAAGAACTAGAAATTACCAATGTGAGTAATCAACCAATTCTCACAGTAAAGATAGGAAAATGTAAATTACAAATAGGAAATATAAATATTATACATCCTATTAACATAACGGAAATAGAAACTACTATCAATCTTTTAACCACAGTAGTCTATAAGAAGTCGGATGATCCTTTTGTTCAAATTGCTAAACATAAAGTTAAGGAATTATACGCTAATTTAATGCAAATCAAGCCGCAGAGATCCCGCCGTCAACGGAGCATCGAAATAATTGTAACGGTCTGGAAATGGATTGGTGGAACGCCTGATGCTGTAGATTTACGTATCATCAACCAAACGATGAACGAACTAATTGAAAGCAATAACAAACAATATCAAGTGAACAACCAGATAGGCAAGAGACTTCAATTGTTAACAAATGCAATTAATGAAATAATTGAAGGTAACCAGAACAGAATAATTTTTGACGAAATGGAGACGCTAAGAACAATAATCAAAATCGATACCATCAACAAGATCCTAGAAGACATACAAGAAGCCATAATGCTATCTAAAATTTCATTAGCAAGCAACAATATTCTTTCTCTAATCGAAATCAATACAATTAAATCCGTATTGGAAGAGCAAGGAGTAACTGTTGATCTCCCTGAAGAAGCGTTGAGATTAGTTAAGCCGAAAATAGCTACCAGCGAGAATACACTTCTGTACATCACTCGTATTCCGCAACTGGAACAAGAAGAAGGGACAGTTATCCGCATAATCCCACTGAACCAAGGAGGTAAAATTATTACAAATCACCCAGACTTCGTGATAAAGCTTGGAAAAAATGTTTACACAACATCTAAACCAGACGAGTACATACAACAAAGCTCGTTCCTTAACAGGTACACCGACACCTGTATAAATCCTATGTTGGCTGGAAAAAAAAGTCAATGCAAAACAAAACAAACAACCAAAACAGAAATTCAGGCAATATCAGACAATCTTATTCTCATCAACAATGCGAAGAATGGATCTCTAAATTCGAACTGCGGCCCGGATAACCGCACGCTTACGGGAAACTTTCTAATTACATTCTCAAACTGCAGTATCCAATTCGAAAACAAATCATTCACAACTAGAGAGAGTACCATCCAAAGCACAGTCGTTCAAGGAGCAATGCACAACCTTCTCATCGACCAACAACCAGAAGAAAATGACTTGCACGAAGTAGACAGCATAGCCCTCTCCAATAGAAAGAAGATTGACCATGTGTACCTGAAACAATACAAAAATGAAATTTGGAACTGGAGCCTACTAGGAGGAATATCACTCTCAACGATAATAACTGTTACTATCCTTGTCCTTGCTCTCCTACATTACAAAAAGCTATCAACAACTATACTGTCAAGAGTTTCACGAAAAAGAAGAACTAGAAATCCACCATCTTCAAATGCATCAAACGAAAACGCCTGAGGACACGCGTCTTTTTTCACCCCGGAGGAGTTATACCACATGGCTTGTAGGATAAGATAGATTACAGTAGAAACATAGCATAGATAGATATAAACTTTTATTGCCTTTTACATAGAATGTTTCCTTCGTAAACATTATTATCTCTCTTAGGCGGCTCGCACACCGAAGCAATAAGCAACTTGCAACTGTCAACATGCAATAAGCAATATTATCGCCAATGGATTTTTACATTTAATTTTTGTTGATCTCGCACACCGACGCAATACGATATCGCTGTCGCCTTTACAGAGCAACACATGTCGCTAGCAACACGGTGTGTCGGTTGAAGAGCAACTTATTGCCCATATTTTGACAAGTTTCGTACATTAAGCCGATTATTGCATAATGTCAGGGGTTTTCATTGCTCTGGTATGCGAAGAACAACAAAATATGTTGCCTGTTGCATATTGCGTATTGCAGTTTGCTAGTTGCTTATTGCTCCGGTGTGCGAGCTGCCTTAGTCTACACATTCTGAGATAAGCAAAACCAGCACAAGCAGTTATCTCCCCTGCTGTGCCTTCTGAGTCAGGGTGCACCAATGTAAAAGGAATGGAAATAAACTAGTATTATACGAGCATTTGGAAACGACGGTCTTGTCTGTGTAAAAGAAATCCCAGTCCGCGAATGACTGTATAATTATATATCTACGCATCTATCATAACGAATAACATTTCATTTTTCTTGAGATAAATAATTGAATAATTGTGAAATATCAAGCATTGTCCAAATGAACTATGTGCCCATTTTTGATTAGTCCATTTTGTGCTCCTCAAATCGTACCGACCAAAACGGGCAACCAGAGCAGCAGCGAAATACAATGAAGCACGGAAAAATTGGAAAGGAAAAAGAAAAAAATTAACGAAACATTGGTCGCAGTCTCACACATGCGTAATTCTCGAATCAGCCTGTCAGCTTAAAAATTCCCGCTCCGCTGCCGTAACGATCATTCTCATCCAAACCGTACACCACATCGTTTCGCATCACATCACATCAACAAACCAACACAAGCAGCCATGTCTGGACATGACAAAGGAGGAAAAGTGAAGGGAAAGGCAAGATCCCGCTCGAACCGTGTTGGCCTGCGATTCCCCGTAGGTGAATTCGCCAATTGCTCCGCAAGGGTAGCTAGGCCGAGCGCGTTAGTGCACCAGTCCACCTAGCCGGCGTTATAAGGTTCGGCCGCCGAAGTGATCGAGTTGGCTGGCAAAGCTGCTCTCGACGATAAGAAAACCCGCATTCAGAACAGAACACATTCGGTTCAGTGGACATTAAGATAACAACAGGCAGTTGCAGCGAGTGGCAAACGCATTCGCAAAACGGCAGCAGGTAGCAGAAGAAAAAAAGTTTGTTCTTTATACAAACTGCTTTGGTGGCAAATCCAGAACAAGGCGGCATCGAGGGCGTTCGAAATGGTTTTTTTCAAAACCACGAGTACTAAGTTTTCTAAATTGGACCCATTCCATAAAACAAGGCGCTTTTCAGGGCCATTAAACCTTCCAAAAAAGAGTTTACGAAATACAGTTCAATGCTTTCTAAAACAATATCCAAAATAATAATAAAACACAAATTGATTTTTTCATAATTTATTTTTCAGAATATGATGAGTATGAGAATTTGGCAGTTGTTCTGAGCTTATTGATGGTTGGGGACTTTCCCGATTATTCAATTTTCACCAATTCTTAAATTGCTTCTAGATTGAAAGTACAGTAATTTACATTTAGCTCGACATTTAGCTAATTGGACGGACCTGTAATGCGACATATTTAGTTGGACATTTTTGTAAACATAGAGTTCGGGGTCCAAATTATGACCCAACATGTCCCAAGCTGGATGGGAAGAAATTTTCCACCTGTGAATCCTGCGGCGAGTGGCAAACGCAATCGCTAAACAGGAAGGTTTAGCCGAACAAGATGGGGATATCGAGTGATAACAAAACAATAAACTCTTTAGATTAAAGATGATTTTGTGGTCCTAAAAAGGATTCTTTTTAGGGTTTGCTTCCGAATCGGCAGTCGGAAAACGCTTTTTATTTGGAGCTGGAATACTTCTTCACCGCTTCGGTACCTTCGGAAACCGCATGCAAGTTTTCGGGCAACAACAGACTGATTGCGATCTGAATTTCCCACGCCGTAATGGTTGACTGCTTATTGTAGTGGGTCAGACGCGAGACTTCCGCTACGATACGCTCAAAGATGCATTGACGAAGCTCAAGACGCTCATCGCCATCGATGAGAAACCGGTGTCCGAATGATCCTGATTTAGCACCTTTTGATGTAGATAGCATATGATTCCTTCTCCTTCTTCTTGTCGGTTTCCGAGATATTCTCCTGCGCCGTGCCGAACTTTTGACGTAGGACTACGTCTAACCGGAAGATATAGGGGGTGAAATGGAAATCTAGGCACTGAACAAGTACGAAAAAATGCAAGATTTGGAACGCTTATAACTCGAGCATTTCTCAATAGATCGCAAAGGTTTTTGCATCAATTGATAGGAAATATATCTACGCATCTATCATAACGAATAACATTTCATTTTTCTTGAGATAAATAATTAAATAATTGTGAAATATCAAGCATTCTCAAAATTCACTATGTGCCCATTTTTGATTGGTCCATTTTGTGCTCCTCAAATCGTACCGACCAAAACGGGCAACCAGAGCAGCAGCGAAATAGAATGAAGCACGATTGGAAAGGAAAAAGAAAAAAATGAACGAAACATTGGTCGCAGTCTCACACATGCGTAATTCTCGAGGCAGCCAGTCAGCTTAAAAATCCCCGCTCCGCTGCCGTAACGATCATTCTCATTCAAACCGTACACCACATCGGTTCGCATCACAACACATCAACAAACCAACCCAAGCACCCATGTCTGGACATGGTAAAGGAGGAAAAGTGAAGGGAAAGGCAAAGTCCCGCTCGAACCGTGTTGATATGGAGTTCCCCGCAAGGGTAGCTAGGCCGAGCGCGTTAGTACCAGTGCACCAGTCGCCGCCGTTATATAGTTTCGGCCGCCGAAGTGATCGAGTTGGCTGGTAAAGCTGCTCGCGACGATAAGAAAAACCGCATTCAGAACAGAACACATCAAGACAACAACAGGCAGTTGCAGCGAGTGGCGAGTGGCAAACGCAATCGCAAAACGGCAGCAGGTAGCAGAAGAAAAAAGTTTGTTCTTTTTACAATCTGCTTTGGTGGCAAATCCAGAACAAGGCGGCATCGAGGGCGTTCGAAATGGTTTTTTTTTCAAAACCACGAGTACTAAGTTTTCTAAATTGGAACCATTCCATAAAACAAGGCGCTTTTCAGGGCCATTAAACCTTCCAAAAAAAGAGTTTAGGAAATAAAGTTCAATGCGTTCTAAAACATTATCCAAAATAATAATAAAACACAAATTGATGTTTTCATAATTTGTTTGCCAGGATCTGATGAGTATGTGAATTTGGCAGTAGTTCTGAGCTTATTGATAGTTGGGGACTTTCAAGATTATTTAATTTTCACCAACTCTTAAATTGTTTCCAGATTGAAAGTACAGTAATTTACAATTAGTTCGACATTTAGCTAATTGGACGGACATGTAATGCGACTTATTTAGTTGTACATTTTTGTAAACATAGAGATCCAAATTATGACCGCACATTGAAAGTCGACACTGTACCACTGTCATCGCAAATGTTCAATTACAGGTTCAAATCGCCTCCAATGCGACACTGAGTGGCGCTTCGGTACGTTGCATTGAATGTAATTTACTGTAAAATATGTCACAAGCTGGATGGGAAGAAATTTTCCAACTGTGAAAGATGAGGCGAGTGGCAAATGCAATCGCTAAACAGAAAGGTTTAGCCGAACAAGATGGGGATATCGAGTGACAACAAAACAATAAACTCTTTAGATTGAAGATAATTTTGTGATCCTGAAAAGGACCCTTTTCAGCCTGCATGTGAATCCAACGAGCGAACAAATCGTAATGAATGTATTTTTTTTGCCATCGCTCCCTTTTAACGCTCATTCGTTCGTCTCGTTGGACTCGCCCCTCTGGCTGAGTCTGCCGATTTGTCTCTATCCTGTGAGTGTGTACCGCTAGAGTATAAAACACGCGGACCCCAAAAAAATATCTTATTTTCTTTCAAACCGTAAACCCGTGTGGTTGTACGGCATCGGCACCGTGGACGTAACAAAGGAGGACAAGTTAAGGAAAAGGCAAAGTCTCACTCGAACCGTGCAGGTCTCCAGTTCTCTGTTGGTCGCATTCACTGATTGCTCCGCAAGGGTAACTAGGCCGAACGGATTGGTGCCGGAGCACCAGTATACCTAACAGCGATTATAGAGTTTCGGCCGTCGGAGTGCTCGAGTTGGCTTGCAAAGCTGCTCACGACAATCAGAAAACCCGCATCAAGAACAGAGCAGCTTCGGTTCGGCGCTCATCAAGGCAACAATTAGTTTCAGTGAGTGGCAAACTGCTTCTCCGGCACGTCGCATTAAATGTAATTTACTGAACAATATGTCACAAGCTGGATAGGAAGAAATTTTCCAACTGTGAAAGCTGTGGCGAGTGGCAAACGTAATAGCTAAACAGGAAGGTTTAACCGAACAAGATGGGAATATCGAGTGATAACAAAAACACAACACCAAAGGTTCTTTTCAACCCTCAACATATTCATAAAGAGTAAACAGTAAACTAATCCATTTTTCAGGTAGATAGGTAGGTATTCACGTAGGAGAAGAAAATAAAACAATATATTTAAAATATATATTTAACAAAAGCTGTCCCCTTTGTATAGTCCTACGTCACTCCGGTTATGTCCCTGACATTACCCACCCGTCTTTTTGGCGAACAAATCGTAATGAATGTATTTTTTGCCATCGCTGCCTTTTAACGCTCATTTGTTCGTCTCGTTGGACTCGCCCCTTTGGCTGAGTCTGCTGATTTTTTTTTTATCTGTATTATAGTGATTTTCAACTCATTTGGCTGGTTCGTCACTTTTTACTTCCATTTTTGGAAGAATGTCGGGAGTGAGAATTGAACTCGTGACCTTTAGCGTGAGAGGCATGGATGTTACCACTACGCCAGATCGCCTCCACGAGTCTGCTGATTTGTCTCTATCCAGTGAGCGTGTACCGCTAAAGTACAAAACGCGCGGACCCGCTTTAGAGGCGAATGAACTGCAAAGTTTAAAGCCTCTTAAAAACAAAGAAGAAGTAGAAGAAGCGGACCCGCTGAAAAATATATCATTCTCTTTCAAACCGTAAACCAGTGTGGTTGTATGACATCGTTTCACATCGCATCGCATCACATCAACAAAGCAACACAAGCAGCAACGTGGACGTGTGGACGTGACAAAGGAGGACAAGTTAAGGGAAAGGCAAAGTCCCACTCGAACCGTGCAGGTTTGCAGTTCCCTGTTGGTCGCATTCACTGATTGCTCCGCAAGGGTAACTAGGCCGAACGGATTGGTGCCGGAGCACCAGTATACCTAACAGAGGTTATAGAGTTTCGGCCGCCGGAGTACTCGAGTTGGCTTGCAGAGCTGCTCACGACAATAAGAAAACCCGCCTACAGAACATACCACATTCGATTCGGTGGCAACAACTAGTTTCAGCGAGTGGCAAACGCGATCGCAAAACGGAAGCAGGTAGAAGAAGGAAAAAGTTTGTTTATACAGACTGCTTTGGTGGCAAAACCAGCCAGGGCCATTAAACCATTCAAAGAAGAGTTATTAAAAGTTATTCACAATACCAATGCATTCTAAAGTGACATAATATGACATATGATATGAACTGAATTATTTTGTTTATGCTTGTTTTTGAACTTATTGGTGGTTGGAGTCTTTTAAATTGATCATTCAGTTTTCACAAACCCATACATGATCTCCGAATTAAAAGTGGCTTCAAATTACAACACATTGTATGCAGGATGGCATTAACGAATTTTCTCGGTAGCAAGAACTGCTTTCTTAGGATGATAACTGATGTTGAAAATTGACTGACGTTACATCTGCATTGTATAGAAACATTATTATTTTAAAGAACTTCAATCCGAAGGTCATCCGTCCCTGTATTTACTGTTGGTTTTTCAGAACGCTTATAGCTCGTCTATTTCTCGACAGATCGTAGAGTTCGTCTCCAAAACCTCAGTTCTTTTTCATTTTTATTTACTTTGTTGGCGGAGACTATAAATCTTACAATTCATTCGTCTCTGAAACCACAGCTTAAGGTACGATAATGTGCTCAATAGTGGAATATATGATAGTGAATGAGCTGATGTACACCTATGCATTCCCTATCACAGCCATCATTTTGATTGTACGATATGTGCATACGCCAAAAGATGCCCAGCGTTGAACATTTAATAAGTACAAAGTCTTCAGAAAAAAATCAAGAATCAACTATAAGACAGTGAGAAAAAAATGAATAAGATTTGTTACCGACTCTTCTTTGCGGGTCGTTTTCGGATGTGGGAGTTTCAACATAGAACAAATTGTAAGAACTATTTTTGTGAACTAACCTCTTTATTTTATTTAATAAATTTGTGTACCGGAATTGTCCACCAGCTCGCGTCGCTCGGCCTTGTCTGCAGCTGCGTTGCAGCTTTGATATCTGGTTGACTGGTACCACCTTCAGTACGGATGCACAATGGCACAATCTTCAGTACCTTGCTCTTATTGTATTCCACTGGCACCACCTTCAGCTCGTCGAATTGATGTTCCTGGGACAATCTTCAGCCCGTCGATTATTAGCTGACACAACCTTCAGTTGTGATCAAAGTTTTGAACATCTGCAGAAAAACGTCTTAATGGCTTGGACGCTAATCGATGATTGACCCCAGTTGGGTCATGGTCATTTTATGCATGACGGCCTCCGGAAATACGCTTTGGCGCGATAGGTGGATATTTTATAGCATTATTTGTGGTGAATATTATCCAAGTAACACACAAAACACATTTCACATTTTTTTTCTTTATTATTTGTTCGTCAAACATTTAATTCCAACAAGAAATTCAGAAATCTCATATTACGAATAATTCGGTTTTCGCAATAATAATCATGTGTCAGGCATACACGCCGTTCGCATATATGATTCCTCAGCCCATAGTGTCTTTTCATTTCACAGAGTCTTCATCCTAACTTATTTATATCGCTATCCGTTACAGTTATCATCAAACTAGTGGCCCGGCTTTTTACTATTCCTTGGATACGTCTAACAACAATCATGCAACTCGAACACTGGTCAAACCTCAAACGCTCTCTCAAACATGCATGCCATTATCATTTCTTTGGACGTAATCCCCAACTGAACCTACACTCACACTTCTTACAAGACCGCAATCATATCGACTCCAAAAACACCCTAATCATCCTCGATGCACAATTTGGTGACTCCTGAACTAAAATTCAATCGTTCCTATTATCCTTCATTCTCTTCAGCGATTGAAGAGTTGAAGATAAGGAAAAATTCCGTAACTGTCTAGCAGTATGTAGCACTTCGCTAATAGCTGACAAAAGAAAAGTTCGAACTACCATGACTGTCATACTACTACAGTCAAGGTCAAAAAAAGCACCCCTGAGTACTACTCTGTGAAACAACGATGCTACTAAAACAATGACCATTGTTTCATCATTCGAGTGAGTACGGTACGCTTATCTGCTCCTTACAACGGCGCCAACGCGAAAGCTTCTGAAACCGAAGTTCATTTCGCTGAATTCTGAAGATATTCTAATCTTTAAACTGGTAAGTTACATAGTAAGTATATATTGAATACTAATATATAACTTTCGAACTGAATTTCAAAATATATTCTTGATTATAGAACGTGTATTTCATTCCAGGTAAAATATAATGTTCACAATGGACGAATGGAGGACTATCATCTATGCGGCTATGATTTCAATATATTTGCTGGCCGAATTCCCAAATTCTTGCCAGAAAAGTCTGCAAGCTCATATGAGGAGCTGCCATGCTTCTTCAGGATATAACATGGCAAATACTGTCGGCCTAATTTGGAATTATAACAATCTAATGCACTGGATAATTTTTTATTACGGCGGTATACTAACTGCCCTTCGTTGAATGGTTTCGAAAATGTTCGATACCTCAAATTATAACGCTGTTTCGAAGCATCATACGATTTTTCTAGGTTTTTAGTGACGATATCTTGAATTCGTTTTAATTTAAGTTGTCTGTTTTGTAGGTTTTCCTCAGGACTATCGCTCGAACAAGGGTTAACAAAGTCAATACCTGACATGGCCATTTCTTGTCCATGAATTATAAAATACGGTGAGAACCCAGTTGAGGAATGTTGTGTGATATTTAAGATCCGTTCAACGTCGGATATTCTCACGTCCCAGGTACGTTGATCGTCTTTTACGTATGCTCAAATAGCGACATTTATTGACCGGTTCACTCGTTCTACAGGATTCGCCTGGGAATGGTATTTTGATCTAAGCCAATGTTTCACATTAAATTCATCGAGGAAGCTCTTAAACTCCCTCGATGTGAATGTCGAAGCATTATCACTCAATAACACTTCAGGAATACCATTTCTAGCGAACCAGTAGTTACGTAGTATTGAACATACTTGGTTACTTTGTATCTTCCGAACAGGGTGGAGCATCACCCACTTACTGAATACGTCTAGTACCACAAACAAATATTGGTTTCCGCTTTTGCTGCGGGGCAAAGGACCAATAAAGTCTATGGAAATCATTCGCCAAGGGTTTCTAGCTTGTAGCATTTTACCCATTTCCGGCGTTGCAGCTCTTGAGGGATGTTTGATCTCTTACATTTTTCACAATTTTGGACAGTAATTTTAACAGCGCCTGCCATTTTCGGCCAATAGTAGCGAAGCTTTATATGATGTAACGTTTTCTCGAATCCGGCGTGTAGCAGTGATTCGTGAGTTTCAATTATGATTCCTTCCCGACACTCTGGTGTTGGAACTAATTTCCACTGGAATCGATAATCGCCTATTGAATCTGGACTGGAAACATATTTGTATAGCTTGTTCTCACAAATTTTAAAATCCGCGTAATCCTCAGGCTTATTTCGGACCTTATTTTTGAGGAGGTTATATATGTCGGATTCAGATTCGGCTGAAATGGTGGACACATCACGCGAGAGAGCATCTGGGACAACATTCTCAGAACCCTTCCGATGGATGATGGTCATATTGTATGTCTGTAGATCTAAACTCCATCGACTTAAACGTGATCCAATCTTCCATTTGGATTTTTGGATCCACGTAATCGCGGAATTGTCAGTAATAAGTTTGAAGTGGTAACCTTCAAGGTAACCTCTAAAATGTTCTATAGCCAAAATTACCGCCAAACCTTCCTTCTCAGTGGCGTGGTAATTACGTTGTGGACTGGTTAGTTTATGTGAGTAATATTCTATTACTCTCTCTCCGTCGTCAAATTCTTGGGTAAGAACCGCCGCCACGGCAGTATCGCTGGCGTCTGTTTGCAGGATAAATTCCCTATTGAAATCAGGTGGTGCAAGTATTGGAGGAGTGACCAGTTTTTCCTTTAAGGTAAGGAACGAGTGTTCGGCAGCAGGAGACCAAACTAGGGTTTTGCTCTTGGTTTTTAGCATCTCAGTTAAAGGTGCACTTATCTGACTGAAAAACGGAATGAATCGCCTATAATAATTTGACATGCCAAGAAAGCGCCTCAATTTGGTTAAGCTAACTGGCTTTTGAAATTCAAGGATGGGTCGCACCTTCTCGGGGTTAATTTTCAATCCTTCGCAGGTTAAATGATATCCTAAGAAGCTGAGTTCTGGTACACCAAATCTGCATTTTTTTAAATTGACAGTTAGATTAGCTTTGGTGAGACGAGAAGCAACCTCTCGAAGCAGACGAATATGCTCATCGAATGTCTCCGTCACCACGATAATATCGTCGAGGTAGACGAAGACATTCGGTTCATATTTTCCTTTTCCGAGAACACTGTCCATTAGTCTAGTGTGAGTAGCTGGACTATTTATCAGCCCATAAGGAAGTCTCGTAAACTGGTACATTCCTTTTCCAGGAATGCTGAACGCAGTATATTTGCGACACTCGTTGGCTAGCGAAATTTGGAGGAAAGCTTCCTTCAAATCGATTGTAGAAAGAAAATTCGCTTTCGGTAGACTACCAAGGATTCTACCAGGGTGTGGTAGGGGATAAGCATCCCTTACTGTCCGCTCATTGAGAGGTCGGGCATCAAGACATAGTCGAACAGAACTATCTGGTTTGTTAACGGCTACGATATTCAGGGACCAATCAGAATCCGATTCTTCAATAATCTCTGATTCTAGAAGTCTGTCTATTTCTTCCCACACTTTCTTTAGTTTTGCGGGATTCATGGGATATGGATACTTACAAACAGGAGTTTTATTCCTATCCTCTTCTTTGATTGTTATGCGGTGCTCGGTTAATGTTGTACATTCCAAAGCTCCCGCGATGACATCTTTAAATAGCTTTTTCACATTTTGAATATCTCTCATTTGTTGTTCACTCATAATGGATTCATCTGAGTTTTCCGGTGAAGTGGAATCTTCGTGTGACATGATTACACAATTTTGGATTTCTGGTACGATGCCAAACTTAGACCAAAAATCCATTCCACATATGCATTTTATTATCATGTCATCTACTATCAATGTCGGAATTATTTTTGTAACATTATTGAAAGTATACGGTAAATCAATCTGACCGATTACTTTTAGCTGTTTTCCATTTGCTGCCTTTAATACAACTGTTGTTGGAACCTTCCCGTGGTATCGCAACTTCAACTTCCGAAAAAATTGTGAACTCATTAAGGTGGAATTACTTCCACTATCCAGCAAAGCTATTATTTTGATTCCAAAAATTTCAGGTTCGATGAAAGGACGATTATCAAATTGATCGGCGACGAAAATGAAAGAAATCGTAATACATAGCTGGGCGATAAAATGCTGAAATATGATCTACATTTTGAAGGAAAACGCCGCTTGAAAGTACCGCCGGCGATTTTATGCGGTACGAATACCGTTTTTTAAACAGTAAGAACAGCGATCTGTATGGAAACCTTTGAATCCGCATATTTCGCAGAACACACGACCAGGCTTTGGACACTCTGGATGATTATGACCTCTTGAACCACAGTTGTAACAACTGTCATAGGCCGGAGGACAATGGTTGGCCACTAGATATTCTAGTGAAATAATCGTTTTGTCATTCGATGTCTTGGGTAAGGAATTTTATGTATTTTTATTCACATTAGTTTGTAATAATTTTCGATTTTCCTTTTGAGCGTGTGAGTTTATTGAGGAAGCAGATTGATTGTTCTTATTGTTCGGACTCGAATTTGAAACAAATTTTCGAGAAGAATCTTGTTCACGATTCCAAAACATTTTTGGTTTGTTGTTTTTCAAGTGATTTTTGTTATAATCTGTGTTTGAACTGGGAAATTGATCCACAGTATTAGGAACCAATTTGTGACTTTGATTTATGGCATTCACCTCGCGGGTATTTCCAAATACACGAGTAAATATTGGAACTTTAGATGCGTCAATTGCTTTACCTATGGAAAGTAAGTCCGCCAAGCTATCCACCGCTTTAAACATCATTATTTGCTTATAATCGGATCTAATGTTCCGTTTCAAATATCCTAACTTCTCTTCAGGAGGTAATGGGATATTCAATGCTCGGAATAACTTTTCCATATCAAGGAAATATTCTTGAAAACTTTCGTTTTTCTGCTGTCGCCGAGAAGCTATCTTCATCTTCAGCGTAGCGTCTAACTCTGGGTGCACAAAATTATCTTTCAACTCACATACTAAATGATTCCAATTTACTAGTCTATTTTCGGCCCTCATCGAAAGGTACCAATTTAATGCAGTTCCTTGGAACAGATGCATTGCTGAGTGAAATAATTCTTCCTGAGTTATGCGTTCTGATAGAGCATAATGATATACACTGTCTAGAAACTCATTCAACGCTAACCCTTGGTCTTCTCCTGCGTATTTCAGGATCTTCCAGTCAGCCACACGTTGTGGACGACGATTTTGAAATGGTTCTATGGGAAAGGTATTTCCTGGTTCACCGACGGACGACGGTATATGTACATTGTCATTGTCCGAAGCCAGTGCGGAACAACTATTGTTGTTTATAAGCAATCTAGGATTCAGTATAGATGAAGAGATATTATTTGTTTCAGTGGATAATCGAGAAGTATTGTGTAGAGGACTAGGTGTAGTGAACGTGGCATGGCTTCTCAACGAGTTCAATCCCACACTTGACGGAATCGAAGGTGGTATTGCTTCCTTAGAACTACCAGACATCTTTTTGACTTCTTCCCCAACAGATAACGTGTTCTGTATCGATTCTATCAGTGCATTCGTGTTAGCACAATCGGATCTACGAAACTCTTCTATTTCAAACCGCATAAAACGTAATTCACTCGTCATTTTATTCAAGTAAGATATCATTTCCACTGATGTTTCACTTTTTGATTTTTCGACAACATTCTGACTAATATGTGATTGGAATGCAACACTCGGCATTTCTTGTAAATTATTGTTACTAGGTTCATGTAATTGAACATTTGATTGCACCGTACTTTGATCAACAACTTCATCTTCCTCTGTTTCGGTTTCTTCTTGAATTAAACCGTCAAATATTGATTCGTAATACGAAACTGCGTCTTGAAGCAAATTACTTACATGAACATTTGGCTCTCCAGCTGTGTATTTCATTAACAGCTGAAGGCGATTAACCAAATGGAGCAATCTAGATTTGAAAATAAGTTTGTTCGGTACTCGATATCTAAGGTCTTCTTTGATTGCCAATAACTTAGAGGCACATAAGTTCCCATCTTCTACAGCATCAACGCGTAATGTTCTAACCATATCTTTTTTCCCTCTTCTTTCAGCTTTCATCAAATTTCGCAACCGCCGTTTTCTTTGCGTACACTGAGGATCATTATCTTTAAATTTATCGAGTGATACGCTACGCGATTCAAGTTCGAAATCTAATTCATCCTCTGTTAAATGATCTACTCGCATAGAGTAATACATCTCATTAAATGTAGATAATAATGTTTTAGTCATTGTGAATTCCGATTACCGCGAACTAAATTCGAAAATAATTGTACTGTTGTTTTATTACACCTCTGTATTATCACACCAATCTAAGAATCTAAGGATATTCTATTGTCCGTGTTATGAAAAGACACTATAGAGATCACAATACCTATTCCTACAATAGGGGTCCTTAATAGGATGCTATTGTTTCACACTTTCAATAGCGAATTAACATACGCGTTTTTTTTACGAATTTCACTATGCTGCAACAATGTTTTTAGTTGAGATTTTCTGAATTTTCTGGTTGGAACCACCCACATCCGTATGAGAAAAAAAAATTGCAAAGTATTTTTTTTTTTTTTACTTTTACGTTGGGCGCCAATTTCTGTTACCGACTCTTCTTTGCGGGTCGTTTTCGGATGTGGGAGTTTCAACATAGAACAAATTGTAAGAACTTTTTTGTGAACTAACCTCTTTATTTTATTTAATAAATTTGTGTACCGGAATTGTCCACCAGCTCGCGTCGCTCGGCCTTGTCTGCAGCTGCGTTGCAGATTTGATATCTGGTTGACTGGTACCACCTTCAGTACGGATGCACAATGGCACAATCTTCAGTACCTTGCTCTTATTGTATTCCACTGGCACCACCTTCAGCTCGTCGAATTGATGTTCCTGGGACAATCTTCAGCCCGTCGATTATTAGCTGACACAACCTTCAGTTGTGATCAAAGTTTTGAACATCTGCAGAAAAACGTCTTAATGGCTTGGACGCTAATCGATGATTGACCCCAGTTGGGTCATGGTCATTTTATGCATGACGGCCTCCGGAAATACGCTTTGGCGCGATAGGTGGATATTTTATAGCATTATTTGTGGTGAATATTATCCAAGTAACACACAAAACAAAATTTGTGCCAATGTCACAGTTTGTAAAAAAACGCAAAAACACAACACCAAAGGTTCTTTTCAGAACTCTTAACATGTTCATAAAGAGTAACCAGTAAACTAATCCATAATTCAGGTAGATAGGTATGTATTCACGTAAGAGAAGAAAATAAAACAATACATTTTAAATATTAGGTTGTCAAAAAAGTCCTGCGGTATTTTTTTGAATTTTTATTTGTTCATAAAATTAGTTACAATCATCTGTTTGAAGTCAAATATGCGCCGTTTTGTTCGATGACTTGTTCCCAACGAGATGCCAACTTCATTATACCCCTGTTATAGAAGCTCGCTTCCTTATTGGCAAAAAACCCGGATAGCCAATTTTCACAGGCCTCTTTTGTGGCTAACTTCTGACTACCTAGCGCGTTCGCCATGGACAAAAACAGGTGGTAGTCACTTGGTGCAAGGTCCGGACTATACGGCGGATGCAAAAGAACCTCCCATCCTCCCTCCTTCCCTGGCGTTGTCCTGATGGAAGACAATGCGGCCTCTGTTTATCAAAGATGGCCTCTTCTTCATGAGTGCTACCTTCAAGCGGTCCAGTTGTTGGCAGTAGAGGTCCGAATTGAGCGTTTGGCCATAGGGAAGCAGCTCATAATAGATTATTCCTTGACAATCCCACCAAACACACAGCAGAACCTAGCTGGCCGTTAATGAGGGCTTGGCCACCGTCTGAGCCGCTTCAGCGGGCTTCGACCACGACCGTTTGCGCTTCACGTTGTCGTAAGTGACCCACTTTTCATCGCCAGTCACCATCCGCTTCAGAAACGGGTCGATTTTGTTGCGATTCAGCAGCGATTCACATGCGTCGATACGGTCAAAGATGTTTTTTGCGTCAACGTGTGTGGCACCCATACAT
Organism: Toxorhynchites rutilus septentrionalis; assembly: GCF_029784135.1. Classification (NCBI taxonomy): domain Eukaryota; kingdom Metazoa; phylum Arthropoda; class Insecta; order Diptera; family Culicidae; genus Toxorhynchites; species Toxorhynchites rutilus. Next base: position 80,678,461 of record NC_073744.1, on the reverse strand, counting down.
CGAGCTTCTTTGTGAATCCAAGCTTCTTCGTAGCTCTTGACCGATGCTACGGCTGCTACTATGCTGGTCTTTCTCGGCTAATTCAGCGATTTTGTCGCAATTTTCGACGACAGGCCTTCCGGAGCGTGGCGCATCTTCGACGACCTCTACACCAGAACGAAAACGTTGAAACCATCGTTGTGCGGTGGAAATGGAAACTGTATCGGGTCCATAAACTGCACAAATTTTATTGGCAGCTTGAGATGCATTTTTGCCTTTGTCATAGTAGTACTGTAAAATATGTCGGATTTTCTCTTTATTTTGCTCCATATTTGCGACACTATAACTCACAAACGACTTAACCAAACAAAACACAGTCAAGGACTATATTATAGCGCGCAAAAATTCCCAACAAGCTATAGTATGACTCGATACAATGAATACAACTAGAACTACGCGCTTACAACGACACCTCGCGGAAATACCGCAGGACTTTTTTGACAGCCTAATATATATTTTGAAAAAGCTGTCCCCTTTGTATAGTCCTACGTCACTCCGGTTATGTCCCCGACATTACCCACCCGTCTTTTTAGTGTGCATTTAACACCCCACATTTTGTAGGCGTATGCGTACAGCACAATTCCTCTGATTTTGACGCAGAATTTGAAAAAAAACGCAAAGCGGTAGAAGCGAAAGCGGAAGGCAGTTTAAAACAAACTGGCGTTCTGAGGCGAGCAAAGTGAACGAGGCTGCTGTACAACACTTTCAGGCGTTGGTCCTCTTACTTGCACGCCACTGAAGAGCAAACGCGACCTATCACCTCTCCTGCTAAACAAAAATCAGTCTTGAATTTTCATAAACGCACTCTCTAAGTATATTGAAAAAATAAAAAATATAGATTTGTTGTAGATGCTTCGCTTCCTATGTCCGTGGAAACTAGGCAACGAATCGACTCCAACTCCACAGACTTACATGAAAAAGAACACATATTTACCTTTGAGAAAAAAAACCAATGAAACAGTTGAATAAATTGGTGGCAATATAGTTACAACTGCCCGTTAACACTTTGCGGGCCGCTCACGAGATTTCTCGTGTTTCGCGATCCGTCTATTGCGGATGGATCGCGAAATAATCCGTGTTTCCTACACTTGATGGTAAAATCCTTGGTGTGCCAAGAATCTAACAAGACCTACTGATGGCTCGCCTTCATCTCATCCACGCCGAAGGAAACGATCCGAACAAATGAAGCGTTCAAGTTTGCCCCAAAAAGTGCAGTCCTAATGTGTTAACTTTTTATAAGACTGTGGCAACTACAGGGTGTTCAATAAGTTCCAATACAGCTTTTCATCGTTGTGTAGGTGCGCACCATGTGCATTCTGTGTATTGGTATTGGTATCATTTAGTCTCATAATAGGCTCAAAGTACGTAGAATAGAAGGTAATCAAAATCGCCTGTATATAAACACGGAGAGCGAATGTGTTACATACACAAAGAAGTTAGTAATAAAAAATCCTCAATTTGTTCGAAGTTCTAAAGTTTTTTCAATATTTATTGATTTTAAAGGTTCTAAAAATCATGAAAAGTGACAAAATCGCAAGTCGAGCACACGATAAACACGATAGTGTACTGCATTTTCACTGCAGGTAAGGTTTTATGTGATTTTTTATCGATTTCATACCGATCAGTTTTTGTTTACTTCAGCAAAATGTGGAAGTGCCACGTCCCGCGTTGCCGTAGCAGAATAATTTTGAAAAGTAGCAGAACCGAAAGTTTTGAAGAAAGCCGGAGAACTTTCCACCGTTTTCGGACCAACAAATTGTTGATTTTTTGGGAATACTGTTCTAACCGATAATCAGCAAGAAGTTAGAAGACGTCTTCGTACTGGATGTAAGTGTGTTTTATATAAATTGTGATGAGATAAAATAATCGAAGATGCTATCCCATGCATTCGCACCTTGGATCCAAAACGATCCACTACCATTCGTAGCGTAACATTACCGAAAAATCCGGTGAAACTGCTACCTGAGTCCATTCCAGTGTGTGGTGGACTTAATCTTTCATGAAATTAGGGGAAATCAGGGTGAAATCGCAACTGCGGGTAAAACCGACAGCGACTGATTTTTCCAGTTAGAAGATTTTTTTTGTAAATTTACAGTTGTCTCCTGTACACTCTTGTCATTTCTTACGTTTCGAGTCACTATACAGTTGCGGAAGTCGTTTTGCTATCAAAACAAACAACAGAATAAAAGGTCAGTAAAAAGGAGACGGTCCGTGTAAAATTTCGCTAGTGGAATTTAAGTGTTTTAGTCGGAAAGTTTTGGGAAATTTGTTACTTTTGTGAGCTTAATTCATCTTAGATCATTTTTCAGTGTATTTTGTGAGACGGTAGGTGATTTTGTTGCTTATTAATGCTCGAAAACATTGTTTTAAAATATCGAGTCCTATCGGGGTAAACCGACACATTCAGTCAGGGTAAATCCGACATCTGGTTTGCGTTTCACTGACAGGAAAAATGTGTTCTTTTGAAGATGTCTTGTGTTCATATTTGGAAGTCAAAACGGCAGAGATAGATTGATATTCAGATGAAAGCAGGCAGAACCAACGTTACGTATATTGGCGGAGGAGGGGGCAGAGCAGAACAATTAACGGGAATCGGATAACACGCGAAGAGAAACCGTACCGGAGAAAAACGTGTAATGCTATGTGCGTTTATTTCTCTACTTGTGGTTACAATAAAAGGCAAAACATAACTGTCACTTTCGGTTAATGATGGCGAAGATGATGGATAACGCAAAAGGGCGTATTCGCGCATTATGTACTAAACAGGGCTGTACGGCCAACACTCCTCCTCGCGAATTCGGCTTTAAACATCTTCTTCCGGTTTGTCTACCAGACCTAGCTCCATCACAAATCGCTTAACCTTTGTAGCACCTAGCGGTTTCGTTAAGATATCCGCCACCATTTCTTCCGACGGACAATATCTCAACTCGATGGCACCAGATGCCGCGACCTCGCGGGTATAATGGTACCGCGTATCTATATGCTTCGTTCTCTTCTTATGCTGATCGAGGGCAACGAAGTCGAGGCAGCTCCTATTGTCTTCGAATACCACTGTTGGTTTCATCTGTTCTTCGTTGAGCTCCTTCAGCAACTTCCGCAGCCATACAACTTCGTGTGTAGGCTCGGAGAGAGCGACGTACTCTGCCTCCATGGTTGATAGTGTCACGCAACTCTGCTTCCTACTAGCCCAGCTGACGGTGGCTCCTCCTATACGGAACACATAGCCGCTGCAAGACTTTCTATCACTGCTATCACCAGCCCAGTCGGCGTCGCAGTAGCCGACCAGCTCGAACTTCTTCTTCACGTTCCCCAGCTTCAGCCTGTAGTCTACAGTATGCGCTAAGTAGCGTATGATCCGCTGACTTTCGGTCCAATCCACCTCAGATGGACAGCTGATCTTACGGCTTAGAATTCCGACGCAAGCCGCAATGTCAGGTCGACTGTTCGTTGCGAGGTATAACAGGGAACCGATAAGACTGCGGTAATCTTCGTTGTCCTTAAGCTTATTTGCGTCCTTGGTCAGCTTGAAATAACCTGAATCCATTGGGTACTTGGAACCCTTCACTCCTTCCTTTCCGTAACGCTTAACGAGTTTCTTAATAAAACTCTCCTGGCTGACGCTGTAAAAGCCACTCTCGTCCCTTCGTACTCGGAGTCCCAGAAAACAGGATACGTTGCCCAGCCTCGTGATCTGAATCTTCTCTTGCAACGCTCTCTCGATGCTCATGATTTCCTCCTCCTGCGCACAAGCCACCAAGATATCATCTACGTATAACAGTAAATAGATCCATTCACCACTGGTTAGACGTTTTCTGTATAGGCATGAATCGCTTTCACACTGGCTAAACCCTAGCCCCGTCAGAATTTGGGTTATCGTCTGATGCCAAACTCTGACCGCCTGTTTCAGGCCGTAAATACTCTTCTTCAATTTACATACTTGATGTGACTTCTTCGGGTTCGCAAACCCCGGCGGTTGACGCATGTAGGTTTCCTCACTTAGCGTCCCGTAGAGGTAGGCGGATTTCACGTCCAGATGTTTAACGTTCATTTTCTGTCGCCCTGCGACAGCCAACAACACGCGAAGGGTCGATTGCATGGCAACAGGGGCGAAAATCTCTTCATAGTCGAAACCGAAGCGCTAGGTAAACCCCTGTGCCACGAGACGTGCTTTGAACTTTTCAACTTCCCCTTCAGCATTCAGCTTCTTTCGGTAGACCCACTTGCTGCCAATGATGTTACGATTGGTTGGTGGATCTACTAGTTCCCACGTACCACTTGAGATCAAGGACTGAAATTCTTCTTTCATTGCCTTCAGCCACTCCTCCCTTTCGGGTCCACTAACCGCTTCCTTCAAAGTAGCTGGTTCGTTCTGCTCCATTGCCACGAGACCCATTTCGTAGTCGTTGAATCGAACAGGTAGCACATTTCGCGTCAATCTCGGATGCTCCTCCGTTGGTTGATTTTTCGACACTTCACTTCTGTCCATTGGTTCTTCTTCATCATTCTTTTCTTCACCGGAATACAGTTCTTCGGAACTTTCATATTCCATCATATCGTTTTCTTGATCCGGCTCTTCGTCGGTGTTCACCAACGGTACCAGTTCCACATTCGATTCGACCATAACAGTCTTACGCATCACTTTATCGTCTACGTTTTTGTTCATTTGCCAGTCTTCCACAAATTTCACATCACGACTGATTGTAATACGATCACTGCTCGTATCAAGAAAACGATACGCCTTATGCTGGTTTGAGTAACCCACGAACACCATTTTTCTCGATTTCACTTCCATTTTCTTCCTTTTCGCTGCAGGAATCTGCACCCATGCTTCGCATCCAAAGATCCGGAAATGTTCCAAAGATGGCTTCTTGTTGTACCAGCGTTCGAACGGACTCATACCGATGGACTTGGTTGGCAAACGGATCGCTTCGCCCCAGAATCGCTGTTCCAATCCGGCTTCCAACAGCATGCACATCGTCATCTCCTTTAGGTAGCGATTTTTTCTTTCCGCTACCCCGTTTTGTTGGGGGGAGTACGGAGCCGTAAATTGACACACTATTCCCTCCCCTTGGAGGAAAGCCTGCAGTTCCTTTCCGGTGTATTCGCCGCCCCCATCGGACTGCAAAATGCGGGGCGTCTTTCCGATCTGTGTTTTGCAGAACTGCACAAACTGCTCGATTTTCTCTGCTGCTTCGGATTTGCATCGTAGTAGGTACACAAACGTCATACGGGTGTAGTCATCGATCAAAGATAGAAAGTATTTATTTCCACTAGGCGTATCTGGCAACGGCCCACTTAGATCGGTATGCACTAGATCCAGCTTGTCTTTGACACCACGATTGGCCTGCTTTGGGAATGGAACTCGGGACATTTTCCCTTCCAAACAACATCGGCATGTCGACTTGTTGCCACAATCGACAAACTTCATTCCCTCTGCTTAACCGTTGGTTGAAATCGCCTGGATCACATCGATATCCCGATGTCCTAATCTACGATGCCAGGTGTGCTGGCAGTTCTCGGAATGAGGTGATTGAACACTCAGCAAGGCGTGCTCAGGGGTGCACAATCGGTACAGACTACCGTGGCGCAACGCAATCGCCCTGATTCTCCCCTGCTAGTCTAACACTTCGCAGCGGTCACCAGAAAACTTTACTTTAAAACCTTTATTTGTGAGCGTACTCACCGATATGAGGCCGCTTGCTAACTTCGGGACACATAGCACATCGTGTAATACAATATCGACAGGCTCACCCTTGTTGTCTATGCCAACGATCGTTCCGTTGCCGATTCCGGATGATTCGGCCAGTTCTCCATCTGCCAACATCACGCTTACACCTTTCGTTCCAGTGAATGCCTTGAAAAATTTCTTGTCGCCGGTCATGTGGCGAGATGCTCCACTGTCAACATACCACCACGAAGGCTCGCTGCGGCCAACCATCCAGGCAAGTGGTCCATCCTCAACACTTGCTTTCTTCGCTTTTGCGTGATCAGATTTTTTCGACTGGCTCGGTCCCGCAGTCGATCCATCATTGTTTCCAGAATTCTCAGAAACCTCCTTCATCCAGACGCGACAGTTTCGCTTGAAGTGGCCGGTCTTGTGACAGTGGAAACAAGTGGGGGGATCTTTCTTTCCGCCACCTGAACCACCACGCTGCTTCCGAAAGTCCATCCGCAAAGCCTTTCCACCACTTCCACCTCCTGCAGCAGATCCGCTCATTTCTCGCCGTTTCTCAGCCTCGGCGAGCAGCTTCGATTTCACCATATCGAGAGTCAATTCATCGGCTGATCGCTGCTCCAGCACCGTCGTCAGGGAATCAAATGAGTCAGGCAGCGAGCAAAGCAACATCGCTACCTGCCATTTCTTCGGGATCTCTTCCCCGGTATCCGCAATACGCTGTAGCAAATCTGTAAAATGCTGCAGATGTTGCTCCATATCGCCATCTTCTGAAAGCTCCAATCGCGTTAGCTTTTTAAGAAGGTATACCTCCGAGCCTTTGTCATGATAATCCTTCAGTGCGTTCCATGTATCCTTGGCACTGGTACAGTTTCGGACGATACTTGTTTGGCTGTCATCGATGCACAAACAAATCGTGGCTCGGGCTTTCTGGTCTGCTTTTGTCCATTCTGTCGTCACAGGTTCAGGTTTCGCATCAGTAATTACGTTCCATAGCTCATCCTTATTGAGCATCATTTCGATTTTAAACTTCCAGGACTGATAATTCTGGTTGTTCAGCTTGGGAAGTGAGAAACGTTGCTGCTCAGCCATTGTTCAGTGAAAAAAAAATTCACTCGCGGAATCTAACCAATCGCGCGTTTCGACAAACTTTTCGATACAACGAAAATTACTTTCCGGCACAACAAAAAAATTACTTTCTTTCTTCGCAATTATCGCTCTGGGCCCATAACCTATTGGGGGAGGAGGGGGCAGAGCAGAACAATTAACGGGAATCGGATAACACGCGAAGAGAAACCGTACCGGAGAAAAACGTGTAATGCAATGTGCGTTTATTTCTCTACTTGTGGTTACAAGAAAAGGCAAAACATAACTGTCACTTTCGATTAATGATGGCGAAGATGATGGATAACGCAAAAGGGCGTATTCGCGCATTATGTACTAAACAGGGCTGTACGGCCAACAACGTAGGACATTTCAACAAAAAATGTTCATCGGTCACATATCCGGTGGTGCTCACCCAAGCTGAGATCAACACTATTTACTCCGGACCAGGAACAGGATTTTGTCCGTCACCTGCTCGATATTGAAAATTGTTTCTATGAGATCCTTATTACCGATATTCATCGTCTGGCCTTTGAATCGACAAAGAAACAACGTGAAGCACCCTTACAATAGGAAAAAGATAATTGTAATCCAATTACGTCTCATTTGCAATTATTCCTCCTCCCCCCTTAAATTGTCCACATAGTATATGAATAGTCTCTTAGTACTTTGAAATTATTGTAACTAGTTTTCATTCGTTTCTCTAAAGATATCGGTTCTACCCCGACAGGATGTCGATCTTACCCTCACTCCTATTTATTTCACCTAAAAACATCAGTTTTTGTGTACTATAAAAAATCCAGTTCAATTAAAATAAATGATCAACGGATAGTGTAGAATGGTTCATATAGAATTCAAGAGAGGTTCTGTAATTATTTGAAGTCAAAGAAACATGGGAGCTGTTGGAGATATGTGGAAATCCTTAGGGTGTCTGTTTTACCCTGATTTCCCCTACCAATTTGCGGGAACGACACTGCTTCGATATAACCTCTCCACATATTTTTCAACGGTTTTTGCATTATTTTTATGATGCAGGTACGATAATTTTAGTGTTGTCTTTTTTAAAATGATGAGGTAAACTGCTTCTTGTGTTACAATTTAAGAAAATTAAAAAATGTGAATTCATTTGGATTCGATCGATAGTATATTACTATTTTTTACCTTTTTTTTTTGCCTACCACTACTTGAATAAAGCAATGAGGAGACTACCTTCTTATTATACGCACTTTGATACGATTTCTCTTCATCAACTTTTTATTTAGTTAATAACCAACTGCTAAAACGTTACAATTTGAGTTTGTTATAGAATCCGATAGACATAAACTCGTTTACGGGTGATCATATACTTGTTGCGCCAACACCATTGTTCCACATCTCATAACTACATCAATCTATCTTTGGCAACGTATGGAAAAAAACAACAATGGCAATACTTGCAAGTATCAAATATCATGCTCGATGTCATTTAGTATTGTCTCAGTGAAATCGCACCTCTAGACATCGTTCGTACAACGAAAACCAACCAGACAAACGTTCAACATAGCATGCATACAGAGCCATACATTGGTGGCTTGAAGCGACTAAGAATATCAACACTTCTCACGCTATTCTCAAAAAAAACGCTTCTATTAATATTACTGGCCTCGAAAAAAAGTTGCATTACTTTCTCGTGCTCGAGACAAACGCAGCTGTCAACCTCAGTGGAGAAAGTTTAGCTACTGGCAAGCGAAACTCAATCACATACGAAATTCTAGAACGACATTTACTTTCTTGGTGACTAAATGTTAATCTCAATAACATCGAAAAGAGTTGCATTGATTCATTATGATCAAGATTAGCGTAAATTCCATTCTTGTTGAAGGCAGTTTCGCCCAAACGCAAACCCGCAAACCACAATAACTCATAACATTTCAGCACGACATTCACTATGGTTTAGCTTGATATTCCTCAAATAATTATGTGGCGCATAACCTTAACGTCTGCTTCGCCATGGCGCCAGTTCGATGCCTAGCGCAAAAATTCCCCTTCCGCTATCTCCCCCTCCTTCCTGCTCCCCTTCCTCTATCGCTTTATCATAAATTGCACCTCCAAACAATCGTCCATCATAGCATAAAACAATTAGGTGATTATTCCATCGTGACAGTACCAATACACACGATAGCAGATAATAAAGAGGTTTTAGCATAGCGAAGATATGCTATTTGTACGTACGGGTTATGAAGCACACATACACACACAAAGCCATATATCGATGGCTTGAAGCAATTAAATATACACACACTTATCTCCACTTTGCGCTTTCCTCAACAGAAGCCCTTTCTATTAATATTTCCGGTCTCGATTAGCTTAGCTGTCATCTTTGGTGGAGATATTTTTGTTACTGAAACCAGAACCACACACACAAAATTCCTGAAAATTATTTTCTTGGTGAGCCGATGATAGCCTAGTTTGATGATTCCCCACACAATTGTGTAGCTCAGAACCTTAATGGAAGGGCGTCAGTTAGATGTAATGATTACAATGCCAGAGACAGCAAGTAACTGATTTGGTCGCGTCCACAGCTCAATCCGAATCGAAGACATGTGATGACGGATACAAGGACGAATAAGCGATGTTCATTGCATCGTATCTAGAACGACAATGAAAGTTGACGCACCAGCTCACATAAACTCCTAATCACATCACTCACCACAGTGAATCTTGATCCTTACCTCTCCCCACTAACAACTATCCCTTCCTTTATAAACGCTAGAGAACCACGCTATAGAGGCGACCCTTCTGGCCTTCGGGCGGCGAATATCATACTAACATTCCTTCCCTTCCCCTGGTGACTGTTAGGATGTGGCCGGCGCCGTTATTGACTATTTAATGTTCGAATCCCTGAGACTTGTACAATGAGAATTATTTGCTATTCCCAAGCGTCATTCGGTGTGTTCTTTGTGCAATTTCGCTGGTTAAGGTAAAACACAGAGAGCAACTACGAAGTGTACAGACTACCCAAGCTCAAGCTCAAGCTCTCAGCTCCCCGAACCTTAATTCCCTGGATTTTTATGTAAGGTCGTACTCGCTGGCCTAACAGAGCGAACATAAAGTGAGCACTATGGACCAATTTAAGAAGCTCATTTCCAAGATCTGGGTAGAGACGATGGACCAGGTGCGTGCCGCGTCTTCAAGCTCGTCATACTGCACAAACAGGGGGTGCTCCCAGCCAGGATTGCCACATATACAGAATATTCTGTATTTTACAGATTTTTCGTCAAATTTCAGATACAGAATCTGTATATACAGAATTTCAGATTTTCATCAAAGATACGGAGTTTAGAGACTTTTTTTAAATTCAATTTTAAATATTATTTTTATTACAGTGCATTCATAGTATAATAAAAATGTTGAATGCAACGCGACGAGTTGGTTTTCGTTGGAGACGGTTGTCAGGGGAAATCTTGATCGACTTGAAGAGCTTAAACTATTCTTTTCGTTCCAAGTTAAGTATGACCACAATCAATTCGCCAGTCGTATATTGACTCATTCAAACGATCATATCACTAAACCGATTATTCTGTCCCTAAACTTTCTTCCTACGCTCAATCATAACATCAATATAATAATAACAATAACAACAGAAAGTTCTTAATTTTGCGAACTTTATAATGAGACAAGAATGTTATTGTTGATCATGTTAAGCAACTGTTGTTTGTATGGTTACGTGCAACGATTCGCTGATGCTAACCTTGATGTGAACGATTTTGAAGATTTTCTGAAGAAGCCTGAGTATGTTTACGTTGGTATCGATGCAGAAGAAGCTGAAAAAGGATTGCATGCAGCTAGGAAGCTGACATTCAAATCTATTTGTCGTGATTTCTATGTTGAACTCGTGAAACAGATTTCAAAGAGATCTGATTTCAGCTATCCGGTTATCAAAACTGCGGCCTTGATAAAATCTCAAAATTTCGCCAGGCTACCTTACCTTAATGATTTGATGCGCATTTTCTCAATTCTTTTGAGCAGGGGCAAAAATCGAGTGACTCTGATATAACTTGGTCCTAGATGTTGGATGTTAAAAGGCGTGATGAGAAATTTTTGTTTCAATTGCCAAGGTCGTTTGTAAGACACTTTTTGATAACATCCATCAGCGTGTGTTGAGTGAATATTTTCGCTTTACAGTGCCAACAAAGCAAATTCCGGAAATCAGTTGGCACCCACAATTATAGAATCTGTTTTGAAAGCGAAGAACTATGTGTCGGCTCAAGGAGGAGTTTCAAGGATGAAATTGGCGAAAAATTTGAAGGCAAAGTTCATCAAAACCATGTGTAAACATCATACAATTCAGAGGATTATGAAAAACTGTCACCGATTTTGTTCATTCCAATTATAGATGCACCACGCACAATAAGTGATATTTATCGACTGTTTATTTATAGAGAAAGAGAAGTCAAAAAACTTACCAAACACCGGCATCTTGAAATGATTTTTTTGCGGATACGCGTGTACCCTTTTAATTTGCCGAAACAACGGTACAACTGCCCAGTTGTGGACGAAGTTGGAAGTTTGTGAAATTAGGCAACATAACGATACGAAAAATACATATTTAATACCAGTTCCTGTCGCATCTTTGTTTTGAACCAATTACTTAAAAATTCGTAACGTCCATGTTTACGCATCGTTTCATTCACTCATACGTATTGAAGAAAAACTGTGTTCTGTTTGATTATTTTCGGATAAGAAATACATTGATCCGTTTGCTTGTCTCCATTAGTCCTAGAGTTTTAGATTAATCAATGTATAAATTATGCATTCCTTTAAATTTTTAGGCCCTACAAATATGGATCATATTTCCTAGCTTTGATCGTCTTGCTGAAAATTATTGTACTAGTTAAAGAACCCTCGAGCTTTATATGAGAAATATATAGAATTATGTCAGGACGATGAGACTGGAAAATAGTTTTAAAAGGGGAAAGTTATACAATGTAAATATTATACCTGCCTTTATCGAGCCTGAGTATCCGATGTTGTGTTGGTTAATTCCAAGATGCGTGGTCACGGAAAAGAAGACACAAATTTATCAGATTTTAACTCAGAACCTCAAAACCGAGTTGACACTGATGGAGTATGTAGATTGAAGATAGTTTCAGCGCTAATAATATCGAAAACACTTTAGAGAAAAAAAAAACAGTCTTAGTTTGTCGATCGTGAGAATGAAGAGCACTTTATAACATCCGATTGAAAAAAACGGCGGAATTATCTTACGCCGGCCTCATTCCCGTTGCATTGTTCCGGGCATAAGGGATAAGAGTCACTTGAACCATCCATGAACATTCATTAATGTTCCACAACTAACAGGGTTTCATTTGTAACAGGGTTGATAACAACTAGTGAACCATGCTCCGCAACAATCAAATGCGTATATTATGACACCGGAATTCGATATATATTCCATAGTCATCGTACTTAACGCATGATGTTCTAGCTCATGTGCTTTCGACAAAATAAGTATTTCAACGAGTTGAAGGAACTCGCGAGCCGAGTTATTTTCAATTGCTTTGAATGCGAAAAAAACATTGGAGAAGTTGAATGTAATAATCTGAGAATAACCAGATAACTATCTATTTCGATACAGTTGATGTTTTTATATCTGAAACTCGGCACCTTTTAATTTAATCACGTACATGAGTAGAATGTGTCTTCATTAATTTGTACTTGAAATTACTCCGAAATGAAATGTTTTTAAGAAACAAATTCTAGTTAGAATAGACACAGGAATGGTACAAGGGATTCAAGAATACCAACGCTTCAACATTCGTACAATTGCAAATGCCGTTTTACGGTCACCATATTCGCCGTTGATCGTATTTGGTGAACTTTCGATAATCATGTTGATCAAGTTTATTGCAATCATGGAGAACTATCGCCGACAGTCATAATAGGTGTGATGGGTATTAATATTGGTTATTTTTTTGAATGGCAGTTTCTGTCACTAGCCAGGTCGAAGCAAAACCAATGAAAAAATGACTAATTAGTGTGAACTATCGGCTGTTTATTTGAAGAGCAAAATAATCTTAAAATAGCTTCCAAACACAACGATTTCGGAGTGTTTTTCGAGGAAACCCTTGTGTTTCTAAAAACACAAAACAAATGCAACGGTACATATATAGTTATAGTTTTAAATGGTGGTCGTTGGGGCAACTTGGCTGCATAATTACTCTAATCGTCAATCGAGTATGACCGGCCGGAAAATTTCATACATTTTTCCAGTTCTTGCCAGCAGTTGTCAAACATTCGTTTAATCTAAATGTACACAGTGTTTTAAGGTTTCAAATGCACTGAACTGGAAAAATAATTATGTTGTGTATTTTTTATTCGTTTGTTTATTCGATTGGGTAAGAGAGGTTTCGATCTGAACACGTACATTGAACATCCAGTTACTCTATTTAATATATTCATAAACCTCCGTATGAGCCGCATGAGCTAATGTTTTGTCCGTATGAGCTAATATTTTGCAGAGGGTATATTATCGTGCAAATAAACATTTCGCAGGGAGTCCCGTTTGAAAAATCGATATGACGATTTTCATTGGCACCCTAATGTGCGATTCACATAGAACGTTACGGAAAAGAACGTCCACGTTCCGTCATCGTCTTCACCAATTCACACATGCAGTCAATGCTCACACCAGCACCGTCACGTCAAATGTCAAATGAATGATTTATTAAATGTTATTCATGGTGTCGCCACCTACAACAGTTTTAACTTGCAATGACCTCTTTCGAATCAGCATACCTAGAATCAGTTCTAAATATGGAGAAAATCAATGAAAACCATTGAATTATGTTATTTGAATGCTTAAACCCCGTAGTCCCGACCCTTATTCAACAATTATAATATATAGACTATCTTTCTCGGCTAGTCGCGAATGATTTTGACTCCGAAGTTTGGAATCAAGAGATATGTGGGCATAAAAAATACAACCGAAATCAAAACAAAAGCCGACACAAAGCCCAGACAAAAACCAAACGAGCCGTCCGTCTCCGTCAATTATTCGTTTCTACAAATCCTGCCGGTCGTTTTCGTTGAACGTATGCTGACGGGTCGTTACGTTGCCAGTGTATGTGAATGTTTCCATAAGAAATGCATGGTAGAATAACTGACGTAACGTGACGTGACGGAACGTGGACGTGACGTGGATGTTGTATGTGAATCGCATTTAACCCTAACGTTTTGCTTCGTATTCCGAAAAAAGTCCCAAAGTGTCGATTTTTGACAAAAAAATTTTTCGGGATGATAGTAGATCTCGACGTTTCATGCAATTTGAAGACATTTGGCATCAAAAATTTTTTTTCGAAAACTCCGATTTCCTCCCCTTGGGTGATTTTTCGGTTTTCAAAAAACTCAATCTTTGACCGCTGTGCGACACTAGTAAATGAAGTCCGATTGAGCTGATATTTTGTACAGGGTAGTTTTTCGTGGGAATCAACATTTTTAATTAAGTTCGCTTTGAAAATTCGAGGGTCACTTTTTTACCATACATCCATTGGCACCCTAATATACAGCCATTCCATGCCAAACCGATATAGTGGTTCTCAGATTTTCGTGAAAAGTGGTAGTTTTGTTCTTTATCGCAAAACATTAGACCCGTATTTTTTTATTTTTTCAGTAGGGTGACCATTTCCATTTTAGGGTTGTCCGAAAAATCAACAGGAATGGTACAAGGGCTTCAAAAATACCAACGCTTCAACATTCGTACAATTGCAAATGCCGTTTTACGGTCACCATATTCGCCGTTGATCGTATTTGGTGAACTATTGTTGATCAAGTTTATTGCAATCATGGAGAACTATCGCCGATAGTCATAATAGGTGTGATGGGTATTAATATTGGTTATTTTTTTGAATGGCAGTTTCTGTCACGAGCCAGGTCGAAGCAAAACCAATGAAAAAATGACCAATTAGTGTGAACTATCGGCTGTTTATTTGAAGAGCAAAATAATCTTAAAATAGCTTCCAAACACAACGATTTCGGAGTGTTTTTCGAGGAAACCCTTGTGTTTCTAAAAACACAAAACAAATGCAACGGTACATATATAGTTATAGTTTTAAATGGTGGTCGTTGGGGCAACTTGGCTGCATAATTACTCTAATCGTCAATCGAGTATGACCGGCCGGAAAATTTCATACATTTTTCCAGTTCCTGCCAGCAGTTGTCAAACATTCGTTTAATCTAAATGTACACAGTGTTTTAAGGTTTCAAATGCACTGAACTGGAAAAATAATTATGTTGTGTATTTTTTATTCGTTTGATTATTCGATTGGGTAAGAGAGGTTTCGATCTGAACACGTACTTTGAACATCCAGTTACTCTATTTAATATATTCATAAACCTCCGTATGAGCCGCATGAGCTAATGTTTTGTCCGTATGAGCTAATATTATGCAGAGGGTATTTTATCGTGCAAATAAACATTTCGCAGGGAGTCCCGTATGAAAAATCGATATGACGATTTTCATTGGCACCCTAATGTGCGATTCACATAGAACGTTACGGAAAAGAACGTCCACGTTCCGTCAACGTCTTCACCAATTCACACATGCAGTCAATGCTCACACCAGCACCGTCACGTCAAATGTCAAATGAATGATTTATTAAATGTTATTCATGGTGTCGCCACCTACAACAGTTTTAACTTGCAATGGCCTCTTTCGAATCAGCATACCTAGAATCAGTTCTAAATATGGAGAAAATCAATGAAAACCATTGAATTATGTTATTTGAATGCTTAAACCCCGTAGTCCCGACCCTTATTCAACAATAATAATATATAGACTATCTTTCTCGGCTAGTTGCGAATGATTTTGACTCCGAAGTTTGGAATCAAGAGATATGTGGGCTTAAAAAATACAACCGAAATCAAAACAAAAGCCGAGACACAAAGCCCAGACAAAAACCAAACGAGCCGTCCGTCTCCGTCAATTATTCGTTTCTACAAATCCTGCCGGTCGTTTTCGTTGAACGTATGCTGACGGGTCGTTACGTTGCCAGTGTATGTGAATGTTTCCATAAGAAATGCATGGTAGAATAACTGACGTAACGTGACGTGACGGAACGTGGATGTGACGTGGATGTTGTATGTGAATCGCACTTAAACCATACGTTTTGCTTCGTATTCCGAAAAAAGTCCCAAAGTGTCGATTTTTGACAAAAAATTTTTTCGGGATGACAGAAGATCTCGACGTTTCATGCAATTTGAAGACATTTGGCATCAAAATTTTTTTTTCGAAAACTCCGATTTCCTTTTTCCTTGATTTTTTGGTTTTCAAAAAACTCAATCTTTGACCGCTGTGCGACACTAGTAAATGAAGTCCGATTGAGCTGATATTTTGCACAGGATAGTTTTTCGTGGGAATCAACATTTTTAATCAAGTTCGCTTTGAAAATTCGAGGGTCACTTTTTTGCCATACATCCATTGGCACCCTAATATACAGCCATTCCATGCCAAACCGATATAGTGGTTCTCAGATTTTCGTGAAAAGTGGTAGTTTTGTTCTTTATCGCAAAACATTAGACCCGTATTTTTTTATTTTTTTCAGTAGGGTGACCATTTCCATTTTAGGGTTGTCCAAAAATGACTTTTTTCAAAAATTCATAACTTTTGACTACTAAACCGATTCATATGATCGACATATATAATTAAAGCCAATTTAAGCCTGGTCTTTTTTGGCATCTGAATCGGTTCAGTAGTTCAAAAGTAATAAATTTTTTAACAAAGTCATTTCAAATCATGCTCAACTTCGAGTCATCGTCTAAACTACCATTTCAAATATAGGAATTATTGTTTTTTAACGATTTTGCTCAAAGAGAAATTATGATCATGATTTGTTCACCTCTGATCATGGTTTGTCCGAAAAATGATCATGGTTTGTCCGGTTTTAGAAATCACAATTTTTGAATAAAAAAAAATCGAATTTTCAAGTAGATGTTGCATTTTATATGGCTTGAGCTTACTGTCATCATATTGATCCATTCATAATTTAAGCTTTATTCGGAAAATTGTCTTTTTTTGGCAGCATGAGAACAGCATTCAACACGGAGAAACTTATGCTACGCGCGAAGAACACCATAAACAAACTGCAGCGTGTCAAGCGCGCTATATGGAATAGATCTGGCGTAGTGGTAACATCCATACCTCTTACACTCAAGGTCACGAGTTCAATTCTCACTCCCGACATTCCAAAAATGGAAGTAAAAGTGACGAACCAGCCAATATTTGTTGAAAGTCACTATAATAGAGAAAAAAAAGCGCGCCATATAAATGAAACATAACTTTCTGCAATACTCGAGAACTAATCAAGCAAACAAAACCAAATTTGGCATATGGAGATTTTAGGGTGCAATAAATGTTTTTATGGTGGTTAGACACTCCACCCCCGTCTCTGAGGAGGGGCCGCCATACAAATGAAACACAAATTTCTGCATTACTCGAGAATTTATCAAGCAAATGAAACCTAATTTGGCATGTGGAGGTTTTAGGGTGCAATTAATTTGCAAACGTTTTGAAACAGTTGATCGTTTGACTGATTGTGATTAGGACTAAAAAACGGCTGTCAATAACACCCACAAACACATAAAAAGAATCGCACGAATCGTTCATTCCCAGGGAACGCCTAATACTTTGTACTTCCGATTCAATTTGCAATAAGGCACTCCTCTAATTTTCTCTAAAGTTTGATCAATAAGAACACAACAATTGTGTACATATTATGGAAGCTACACGGTCACGTTTTTACGAAATAAAGTTAAAGTTAATGTAAACTTTTTTTGTTCGAGATGATACTAGATCCTTGGGTGATTTTTCGATTTAAAAAAAAACTTAAACTTTGACCGCTTTGCGCCACTTTCCCTCAAGTCCGATTGAGCTAATATTTCGCATAGGGTGTTTTTTCGAGGTGGTGAACATTTTGTATGGAGTAACTTTTTGTCACCGGTAACTGACAGTATAACATATGATAACAAAGGTAACTAATATAAGCATATAAGCATATAAGCATATAAACAGTCCCAGAGTGACGATTTTTACCTTTTCTTTTTATCTCGACGTTTCATGAAATTTTAAGACATTTGGTATCAACATTTGCTTTTTCCAAAACCCCGATTTCCTTGGATGATTTTTCAATTTTCAAAAAACTCAAACTTCGTCCGCTTTGCACCACTCTTCCTTAAGTCTGATTGAGCTGATATTTTGCATAGGGTGTTTTTTCGAGGTGGTGGACATTTTTTATGGGGTAACTTTTTGAAATTTGAGATGACCATTTTCATTGGCACCCTAACCTTTGTCTCATTCGACCACAGTATATTTCGCCACTGCTTTTCCTTCTCCGAACCGATCTAATCGAAGTGTTCTTTCGCGAACTTCAGCTGTGCCTTCAGATGCTTCGGTGTCAGCATCGGGACCTTCCGGGGGCTTTTACAGCCTAGCCCCTGTTCCACTAGCCGCCGCTGAATTCGGGAAGTTCAGCTCGTCCCGGATCTTTTTCGAGGCATTGAATGGATCTTTTTGGAGGCTCTCTTTATGTCAGAGTTATCCTTCGCGATCGTTTTCTTTGGGCGTTTCGGATTTTTTGTGGTCGTGGAGGGCATTAAACACGAATGTTTTGAATTGTCTCAAATATTCTGCGATTTCGCGTTGGCTGTTGCTTGCCTTGGATATTTGTCGGGTGACCATCCGCTGTGTTTCCGTGCAATTATGCGCGTGACCCATTTTTCGTTGACTGCAACTGGAATTCGAGATTTTCAACCTTGTGTACCAATAACTATGAATTTTTATCATGACGATATTAATGACTTTAACATTGGATTGAGTACTCTTAACGGTGAACACCTGAGAATTCTCCAATGGAATCTACGAGGAATAAATGACTTATCAAAATTTGACAATATTAAGCTGTTTCTTGACCAATGTAATGTGTCCAGAGTTGTAATTGTAATTGGTGAGACATGGCTCAAAGCTGAATACTGTTCGATTTATAACATTGTTGGGTATACAGCTGTATTTTCGTGTCGAGAAGTCTCTGCTGGTGGGTTGGCTGTTTTTGTGAACAATTCAATAAGAAATAGAATTATTGACAATCAGACTGTGAATGGATTTCATTTTATACACATCGAGCTGTCTATAAATGGTCAGTTATTTGAAATACTAAGTGTATACCGTCCTCCTTCTTTTGACTTCAACAAATTTCATGACATTTTAGAAAATAAACTAAGTGCCTCAAAGTCTAGACCCCTATTCGTTGTTGGTGATATCAATGTTCCTGTGAATCTGTCACATAATAACATTGTGTTACGGTACACTAGCCTCCTACAATCACTGGGATTCGTGTGTTCGAATACCTATGTAACACGTACAGTAAGCAATAATATTTTAGACCATGTTGTATGTAGATTTGACGATGTGCCATATCTTCGTAACGACACGGTTTTTTCAGACTTGAGTGATCATTCGTTGATAATCTCCTCATTAAAATTATATGGATGTAAAGAAAATACTAAATTGACTAAGACTATTGTAGATCGCAGAAGTCTTAACGCCTGCTTTAAAGATTTCCTGAACACGGTTGTTTGCGGAGAGAGCGTCGAGTTGTGTTTGAGTAATCTTACGTCAACGTACAACTCAATGTTGTCTCAATGCTCCAAAACTATTTCTGTGGAGATAAAAACCAAAGGAAAAAACTGTCCTTGGATGTCTTTTGACCTTTGGAAATTGATAAAAATGAAAAACAAAATTCTGAAGAAGGTTAAGACTCGACCAAATGACTCGCACTTGAAAGAGATGTTAATACACATAACAAGCAAAGTTCTCTCTGAAAAACGTAAATGTAAAAGAGTATATTTCCAACAAGTGTTGAACTACTCAAGTCAAGCCAAAATGTAGAAAACAATTAATTGTTTACTTGGACGCTCTACCCAGAAATCAGAAATTACACTAACCCACAACGGTGCGAAAATTTCTAACGATGAGGAAGTGTGCGAAATTTTCAATAACTATTTCTCGAAAATTGGGCAGGAATTATCGAACAAAATTCCCAGAAATAACGACCACTCACCGCTTACTCATTCTCGATATGTCCAAAACTCGATCTTTCTGCACCCATCAACACCAAATGAAGTTTTAAGAATAATAAATGAACTGAACAGTAAAAAAACTTGCGGCCCTGATAACGTCCCGGCACAATTAATTAAAGAGAACTCGTCAGCTTTCGCTAGAATCTGCTCAGACATGTTCAACAGAATACTAACCACAGGTAGTTATCCTAAATGCCTCAAAGTAGCTAGAGTAGTGCCAGTCTTCAAATCTGATGAAGCCTCGAATCCATGCAATTATCGACCAATTTCAACGCTTTCTGTATTCAACAAGATTTTTGAAAGAATGCTTGTGAACAGATTATGCGAATTCTTCGACATAAATAAAGTCTTCTACAAGTTTCAATACGGTTTCAGGCGAGGTTGTAGTACGACAACAGCAGTCACTGAGCTTGTAGATGAAATTATTAATGGAATTGATCGAAAAATGATGGTTGGTGCACTCTTCCTAGACCTTAAAAAGGCTTTTGACACTATCGATCATAGTATATTATTGAAAAAACTGAACACGTACGGAATCCGAGGAATAGCCAATGATATAGTGCGAAGTTATTTAACTGATAGGCAACAATATGTAGCAGTAAATAATGCCAAAAGCACATTGTGTTCTATAAATATTGGGGTACCTCAAGGCAGCAATATTGGACCTCTGTTATTTTTGTTGTATGTGAACGATATTGGCAATCTACCTTTAAAAGGAACTGCAAAACTGTTTGCTGATGATACAGCTCTATTTTACCCAAGTCCCGACTCGGGAACTATAGTGTCACATATCGAGTATGATCTGGTTCTTCTTGGGGATTACTTTCAGTCCAATCTACTGTCACTCAACCTGACGAAGACTAAATACATGTTCTTCCATTCTCCTAGGAAGAAAATAACGATAGGTGCTGATCCATATATTTTAAATGTACCTATTAAAAAGGTGCATAGCTTCAAATACCTGGGTGTCATTTTAGACTCAACCTTGTCGTGGAGCTTCCATGTAAATTTCGTCGTAAAAAAACTCGCATCCCTTTGTGGTATCTTGAAGAGATTATCACCTTTCCTGCCTCACAAAGCTCTGATTAACTTCTATTTTGCATGCATCCATTCTCAACTCCAATACGGGCTACTGGTTTGGGGCTATGCATGCAAAACAAGACTTAAAAAAATACAAACATTGCAGAACAGGTGTCTTAAAATAATTTATAGGCTACCGAGTTTGTACTCAACTCTAGACCTGTATCAAAATGAGACTCACAGTATCTTGCCTCTTATTGGATTGCGGGAGCTTCAGTCTTTGAAACTTATACATAACATATTACACAATAACAACATACACCATAACATGACAATCCCCACCGCGAGTCATCATTACGTTACACGACAAGCACAACACTTATTACGAACTCGAGCAACATCTAGCATAGGTCAACAGCGTTTTCTTTTTAATGGACCGTCGATATTCAACAGTTTACCTTCGCATATCAGGTCGATAACCAGTATAGACTTGTTCAGGGCAAAGCTGCGATTGCTCCTGAAGACGAAAATTAACTCTTTTTTAATATAGATATTTCAATTTTTTATGTAGACAGACTGACAGACAGACATAATTGTAGACATACAGTAGTCTGATCTTAATAATTAGTTTAATTGTGCACTCTTTTTGGATCCCTTAAAAGAATATCACTTCACTGGGATCCAACAGGTACTAATTGTTATGTGTTGTACTCTTACCTCTAAGTGTTGTAGCGTCCTGTGAAACAAAAAAAAGGAGACCAACTCTAGGAAGCTCGAGTATGAGTTTCTTAGAGATGGGGGTGAGAGGAGGGAGATAAAAAAAAAAAAAAAAAAAAAAAAAACCTTACATACTTCTTGTCTACATGATAAATGCTTACCAGGGTCCGTAAAAACACAAAATACCACCGAGACACAATCAATTTTCTTCAAAAGTCGGTCAAAACACTCGGAACAGCCGAACTGGTCTGGAACTGGAACTGGAACTGGTCCTAATTTTTGTCGCGTCATTTTAGTTGTTAAGTATGCCTAAAGTGCATTTTTCGCATTGTTTCAACTACAGATATTATAAACTTCTTCAAACACTGCGAATAAATGATTATAAATGGATTGAAGCACTGGGTTGGATTATTTTTTCTCAAAGTTTTGTCACTTTCGTTTTTTGCTTGATCAGTGGTCTTTATGTTTTGTCCGACACTGTATGAGTTCACATAGATGTGCGCAATTCCTTGATCGTTTGATCAAAGCAATCGTCAAGTTTATTTCTATTTTATTCTGTGGGTCAATTGTATGCATCATTGAACCAATATTGCCTATAATCAATATTTACAATCTCCATAAAATTTCCTTATGTACGCATTTTACGCATTAGAATTGCACACCAGTCACTGGTTTCTTCTGAGAAGATATTAATCCATTATTACGTAACAAAAACATATGCTACAGCTGGTTGTTGTTCGCTAACAAATCGAACGGACCCTTTCAATGCGGCTCTTACTTTAAGCGAGTGATCCTGAAAATAGTAGATCGAGTTTTGATGTTTGAAATCGTTTTGAAGTTTAAGCCCTTTCGAATAGTTTTCATTCGTGATTGACATGATTTCCGAGCTGTCACCAGTCCGGGCAATGAACCCTAGTGATTTGTTTTTGTTTCGTTAGTGTTTATCATCATATGACAATATGAAAACCGTTATCCGGAACCTATTTTCGCCTTCACGTAAAGGTGATCCAATCATGTAAATTGTCACCGAAGTAATTCGCTATGTAAACTAGATGAACATATTTCGACAGACAGTTGCAAACGCTCGGTATTTAAGGTGAAGGTGGAAGCTAGCCATTGTAGTAGTATAGGTAAACCCACGTGTAAAAATGGGGTAATAGTGTTTGTGAGAGAAGAGCAAAGCACACTTAAACAGATCAATTCACTTATCAGACTGTGTGGTGCTTCATTGATACGAGTCTTTGAATACATTTGAAAAAAAAAATAACAATTCAATACTGAAGTTAGATGTATGAACAACATGTTCCGATGAACAATTGCATACATAAATATATATAGAAGGTGCATTTGCGTATGAAGTAAAATTCTGATTATACGCGAGCGTAACATGAGCAAATTCATAACACATGCGAAATGGGGCTCTTTTGATATTAACTAGTTCTTCCGCATAGTAACTCGATGTTGATAATTCATTAATATTTTCCTTCGTTGGTCGTATTGTTTCCACATATTCACGTTGGAGAGCCTTAACCCTTCTCTTCGTTGGCCGAGACATTTTGATTGAATGTAATGCTTTTCTGTTTATTGTTTTTGAAAGCATAGCCAATGTTAAAGTCGCTAAAACTTACATTATAGACCCATTAAACGTAAAAACAATGATTGTATTGATATCAACACAATTTTATTCTATTGATTTTTATGACATGAAACGCTATGACTCACGAATAATATTTTATTGAGTGGTTTTGATAGCTGTTCCGATTATGTTGTCTGGCATAAGTGTCGAAAAAATAACGATGCTTTCACCAATACAAACAAAACCATTGCCGAAGATTGAAAAAAGAAAATTTAACTTTCAGAGCACTTGCTCGAGTTTTCCGACGTTTTTCTCTATACAGTGCGACAGCAGATGAAAATTTAATATCTTGTGAGTAATCGATTAGAGTTTGGTTGATATTACCTGATGGGAAGTGTGCGAAAACGATCATTTTCTTCACACTGTTTCGCAAAATTATTGATTTTTGGGCGAGGAGTGAGGGAGGGAGATGAAATAAATGAGCGCCATTGTGGCAGCCATTTGTGGCTAGCTTCCACCTTCACCTTAAATACGGAAGGAATCGATGAACTCGTTGTGGCTTTGATTCGTTTCCTCGTAGGGATTTATTTCGTCTTGTAAGCAATGTAGGTGAAAACAAAAAGAAAAGCTCGTAGAACGTAATATAGAATTTGAATGACAAATAGAGGAGAATGATCCTGAAACGATCTCCTGCATCGTAGAGCCCATACAGTATAGTACAGTAAAACTCTTTTACTAATTTTTTTACCAGTTGGTGTGGTTCATTAATGTAATAAACGAGAAATTCTGCGACCATATTAGAAATAATTGTTTTAGATATAGGGGAACTGGTGGAATTGTGGTCACCCTTAGTAACATGCCCATTTCCTGTGTCCACATACCACTAAAATCCCCGTTCTTCGAAGAAAATTGTAGCTCAACTTAACGTAGTTCAAGATAGTAAGCGGTTTTTATTACGAAAATTGAAAATAATACATTTTTCATTATTAGAAAAAAAAGTTGAAAAATTGAACATTTTTTTAGTGAGGAGGTAAAGTGGTTCCTGTGGGGGGCAAAGTGGCCACTCGCACATATCACGCTAGAAGGGATAGATTTATGCGTGTTTTCTCGGCCAAATTTATTTAAATTATTATTGAAATAGTAGGTACATGTATGAAATGAGCTAGGCCTATTCACCTAGAGACGTAATTGAAATTTTCTCATACGTACAAAAGCGTAGTAGAAATCACATAACGTTGGTAACGTTGGCTTGGTTTTGGTTGTGGTGCTATATCTTTCATGGGTCAAAACCACAAAAGGGATCCCTTTAGGAGTAGAAGGTGATAAGGTATATCAGCTATTGAAGACAGAACATTGTCAATAGTATCCTTCACTGAGCACTTATTTTTTAAATTCGAAAAGCACAAAACTAGGGTCGAATGTCTACCGAGGAAGCGATTTTTGTTTTTATTTATTTTTTGACATGCGACAGCTCCACTGAAGTACAGGATGACTCGACTCAAAAGTCATGAAATTCTTCCAACATTAAAGGGTGTTCGGATCAAAAAGTGGTCATACTAGATTGCGTGTAAATCGATTATTTGTTTATTAAAAAAAAAATCAAAGTATCTTTCTTTTTGAAGTTAAATATGTATAAAAGACGGAAAAAATACTCAGTTAAGATTCCGGTCGACCTAGTCCAAATTGGCGAGCCTTTCGTTTGACGCTTGCCATTAGATTTTGTACAGTCACCTTATCCACTTTCTTCGTCGCAGAACGCCAGTTTACTTTGAACTGCTTCTCGCTGCTAACAGTTTTTTGGGTCTTCTTAAGGTTCTGCTTAACTATCGCCCAATATTTTTCGATTGGGCGAAGTTCTGGTGTGTTGGAAGGGTTCTTATCCTTGGGCACAACCTGCATCTTGTTAGCGGCATACCACACCATGGCCTTTTTCCATAATGGCAGGATGCCAAATCCGGCCAAAACAGCACAGACAAGTCATGTTTCTTCAGGAAAGGCAGCAAACGCTTTTGAAGACACTCTTTCACGTAAATTTCCTGGTTGACGGTCCCGGTTGCAACGAAAATGTCGCTTTTCAAGCCACAGGTACAGATAGCTTGCCAAATGAGATATTTCTCGGCAAACTTTGATAGTTTAATATGCTTGAAAATGTCTGCCACCTTTCCCCTTCCGGTTGCTGTATAATACTCTTGTCCAAGAAGCTGTCTGAAGTCTGCCTTGACGTAGGTTTCGTCGTCCATTGCCACGCAATCAAACTTTGTCAACAATGTCGTATGCAGCTTCCGAGCTCTTGTTTTTGCCGTAAGGTTTTGCTTATCGTTGCGATTTGGAGTCACTACCTTCTTATAAGTCGATAGTCCGGATCGTTTTTTAGCTTCATTCACGGTTGTAGACGATATTCCCAACTTATTTGCGACATCTCGAACGGAGAGGTTGGGGTTGCACTTGAAAGCGCTAGCCACTCTTCTGTTCGTCACTGTGGCTCCCGGCTTTCGATTTCCCCCAGATTCAGGATTTCTCTCTCCTCTTGCTTTGACGCCATTTTGATAACTAAAGATCTAATGTCAAAATCCAAATAGAGGCATCATTCTACACACACACACACACCTACTAAATGAGGGGTGATCAGGTTTTTTGTATGAATGATTAGAAAAAAATACGGCGAATTTAAGTTGACCACTTTTTGATCCGAACACCCTTTAGATGACTATCAATACGGATTCAATAGGCCATAGTTACTCTACCAAACAAGCAGGTGACCACTTTACCCCCACGTGACCACTTTGCTCCCACAACCCCTATGTGGGAATGGTAGTCCTAAACTAGCGTTGATTTTTATTTGGAACTATCTCGGGATAGGTTCAACGTATTTTACTTGGGTAATCAGAATGAATGATGTCCACAGAATTTCCTAGAAAAAAAATGTTGTTTTCGGAGCATTTGTGAGCATTCTTCATAATATCCCGCACCATATCTTCGACACCTTGTCGGTCAAACTGAGCAATAGTTGATTCCATCATCTCTTTCTTCCGGCAGGCAGCATTCCGATCATTTTTAAAAATTATAAATGGACAGCGTTCAAGACATAAAAAAATTAATTGAGTATCAAAAGAATTTGAAGCGTGTCTGAAATACTGCTTCATGGGAAGAAACCGTTCTGGCATCAAAGGGTTGTTGCTGTGTTATTGGTGACGAAAAACTCACCCTTTTATTTGTAGGGAATATCATAATATCATAAGTAATATATGGCAAAAACCTTATCAACCTATCACGAAAAAGTTCTATAGTTTCATGACAATGTTTGGTCTATTGCTCCTATATCGATCAAGAACTAATTGAATAGAACAAGTTCCCGTCCACTGACCACCTGTTTCGACACGGACACGCGACACATTTGGCTACGAAGACCCCCGGTGCATCCGTGGCCGAGTGGTTAGCGTCTCACATTGTCATGCCGGGTGTTCGGGTTCGATTCCCGTTCTGGTCGGAGGGATTTTTCGTCAAAGAAATTTCCTTCGACTTGCACTGTGGTCACGCGTATTCTAGAGCTTGCCCCTCGATATACATTCAAGGCGTGTTATTTGGCTGAAGAAATCTCAACTTAGTATTACTAAATGACAAGTTCCACAGGAACGTGAACGCCATTCAAGAAGAAGAAGACCCCCGGCTCTGTGTGTGCTCGTCATGGAAACGAATAGGGGAAAAGCGGTTAAAATGAACACTCTAAGGAATATGCCCATTTACTGCGTCCACATACCGCTACAATCTCCGTTCTACGAAGAATATTATAGCTTAACTAAATGTTACTTAACTAAACTAAAAATCGTTTGATATGGTTTTTATTATAGTATATTTTTTTAAGGCAGTATGCTAGTTTAGAAATTTAAAAAAATTATTTTTTTTTCTTTCATATTTTTGTATTTAAGGCGTTCAAGAATATACCCTAGAAAGGATTTATCGAAAATCCTATTATTTACCGAGTGAGAGCCATTTTAGTGGTGCAGTATCTAACCTGCTACAGTCATAACAATGAACTTCAAACGCATTTTTCTCGAAACTATTTTTTTCAAACTGGCGTACATGATATCTGCAGACATCTCTATCTCTAACCTCTAACCTAAATTTTACTGTTTTGAAAAAACCGTTAAACGTAAGGAAGCATGTTTTGAACAGCATTTTGTTTTTCAAACGGCCGCCACTTTGTCAAAAAAGATGTTTATGATTTATCCGAGATACATGCGATAGCGATTCAGAATCTGTTTGATTTTTTCGTTTCAGATAACCAGAAGAGCTGGAATCGTGTACGCCATGGCACAACATTTTTAAACTCTCTCACTTCATCAGCTTTTTCTATTCTAGTTATGAATATTTTTCCGGTCAATTTGTGTTATATTGTTAGAAGATAGATGAACAAATAATGATATAATGGATAGTAAAAATATTCTTCGTTTTATTTTTACGGAGCTTGAAAAAACGTCCGAAATATGTGTGTCTACATTAGAATACCCCCTTAAAATTAAAAAAAAAAGGAGTTGAATCGAACTTTTTTTTCAAACCGTTAAAATGATCGCATGGTGGTAAAATGAACAATTACACATATAATGCTAAATGGGATAGATTTATGTGTTATTTGGGTTTGTTTAAATCATCATTGAAATAGTACGTACATGCGTGAATCAAGCCGAGCTTAGTAAGAATTAGAATTTTTTCATACGTACAAAAACGTAGTAAGAAATACATAACGCTTAAGGTGAAGATGGAAGCTAGCCATTGTAGTAGTATAGGTAAACCCACGTGTAAAAATGGGGTAAAAGTGTTTGTGTGAAAAGAGCAAAGCACACGTAAATAGATCAATTCACTTATCACACTGTGTGGCGCTTCCTTGACACGAGTCTTTGAATACATTTGAAAAAAAAAATAACAATTCAATACTAAAGTAAAATGTATGAACGATATGTTCCGATGAACAATTGCAAATATAAATATATATAGAAGGTGCATTTGCATATGAAGTAAAATTCTGATTATACGCGAGCGCAAAATGAGCAAATTTATAACACATGCGAATTGGGGCTCTTTAGGTATTAACAAGTTCTTCCGCATAGTAGCTCGATGTTGATAGTTCCTTAATATTTTCCTTCGTTGATCGTATTGTTTTCACATATTCACGTTGGAGAGCCTTAACCCTTCTCTTCGTTGGCCGAGGCATTTTGATTGAATGTAATACTTTTCCTTTTACTGTTTTTGAAAGCATAGGCAGCAGTCGCAGTGTTCCGAGCTCTGCAATACAATTTTCTTACCCAATGTTAAAGTTGCTAAAACTTACATTATAGACCCATTGAACGTAAAAATAATAATTGTATTGATATCAACACAATTTTATTCTATTGATTTTCATGACATGAGACTCTGGAATAACATTTTATTGTGTGGTTTTTATAGCTGTTTCGATGATGTTGTCTGGCATCAATGTCGGAAAAATAACGATACTTTCACCAATACAAACAAAACCATTGCCGAAGATTGAAAAATGAAAATTTAACTTTCAGAGCACTAGCTCGAGTTTCCCGACGTTTTTCACAATACAGTGCGACAGCAGATGAAAATTTAATATCTTGTGAGTAATCGATTAGAGTTTGGTTGATATAACTTGATAGGAAGTGTGCGGAAACGATCATTTTCTACACATTGTTTCGCAAAATGATTGATTTTCGGGCGAGGTGTGAGGGAGGGAGATGAAAGAAATGAGCGCCATTGTGGCTAGCTTCCACCTTCACCTTAACATATTGAGGTTTGATTTTGGTTGAGGTGACATATTATCCCAGGGTCAAAGCCACAAAAGGAACGCCTCGAAAAGTAACATGTGATGAGGTAGATCAGCTTTGGAAAACATTAAAGTGTTAGTCGTTATCCAGTGGTGGCTCATTTTGCCCCAAACAACAAAGTAATTTGGAATGCAAATTAATCACTGAAACCAAACTAAATATCTGTTTACCTCTCATTGAATATGTGAACAGTTATCGAAACTGATGATTTGCTGAAGATTTCAGGTCGAACAATTTAAATTTCACGGGAAATTCCTTAAATACGATGCGCGAAAAATTACATCCGAATGGCTACCGTGAGAGAAATTTCTGTTTTATTTATAATTTTTTTATTTGACAGTTTCATGCATAACAGGTTGTCTTGAGGGGGTAGTACACTGTGGAAACTTTAAAATTAAAAGAAAAATATATCTGGCCTCAAATGTTCCATGGGATGTCTATATCTATGACCAAACCAGAATTGTTTTTATGCATGCCAACCCCGCATTAAGGCTGATTACTGGTTTTGTGATATAAATAAAAAAATCCTTGAGTTTGAAAAATTATCGTTTTCCAATTTTCTCATCAAATACGATCTACTTTTTTCACGCGAATAAAAAAATGGGTTTTAGAGGGTTAGTTATCGAAATTTGAGCACTGGTTCATTTTAACCGCATTTCCCCTATTACATGAAATTTCTAAGACGATTTAGGTTGTTACGATATTTTCGAGCGCAGACGATATCGAATTTGAGTGCTGCTGTTGTTTTCATATAGGGTAAGTTGGGGTGATTTGGTCATACCGGGTGATTTGGACCACCCCTTTATCTCAGAAAGTACGGCACTACTTGGATTTTTTATAATGTCATCTCCTTCTATTGTTGAACCGAATGTACCTAACGTAAAAAAAAACTTTGGTAAAATCTAACAGGTGTAGTGAAACGGTAGCATGAACAAAGCAAGCATTTTGATTGTCAGACAGTGTGAGTTTTTCGATCGTGGTTTTAAGGTTTTTTTCCGCTGACTTTTCGTGTATCGTGCAGTAAAGTTCTGTTCGCAGTAAATTCGATAACAATAAATGAAATAAATTGCATTTTGATTTTTGCATGTTGTTTGGGGTGACATGGACACGTTCCTGTGAGGTGAATTGGTCCTACAGGGTTGAAGCTTTTCTTTGGTCTAATTAATTCCAGATGCCGCTGAATTACAAATAATGGAAGGACAGACAACGTTGGAAGAAGAAGGGGCTTGAAAGAGCAACATAGCTCATCAAGGACAAATGATATACAAATTTCTCGAGAACTAATCCAAATTTGGCATGTGGAGGTTTTAGAGGGCACAAAATGTTTCTATGGTGGTTCGACACTCCACCCCCTCTCTAAAGAAAGGGGTTGCAAAACTCGAGAACTAATGAAGCAAATTGAACCATATTTGGCATATGGAGGTTTTAGGGAGCAATAAATGTTTCTATGGTGATTGGACACACCTACCTGCTCCATAAGGGGAATACAAACTAAAAACAAACTTCTGCATAACTCGAGAACTGATCTAATAATAGAAAAAAAATTATATTCCGAACTATCGGTTTACTTTGAAAAACCATAACTTAAAAAAGAAAAAGAACACATCCCTGATTTTGAAATATTTTATGTGAAAAATACTCAGCTCACTAGAAAAACAAAAATTAAGAAAATAGCGCCCTTGGTTCCGAAACCATGAAAACCAGAAAAAAACAAATATAATCAATAATAACGGAAAGTGAAAAAAAAGTGATTTTTCGGACCATACTAAAACGGAAATGGTCACCCTAACGAACATAAAAAAACGGGTCTAATTGTTTGCGATAAAGAACAAAACTACCAATTTTGATGGAAATCTGGGAATCACTATATCGGTTTTGCATGGAATAGCTGTATATATACATAAAATATTAAGTAAGGGTCAGTACTAGGGGTAAAACCCCTAGAACCCCTAGTAGAAGCTACTTAAAAAGTAGTTAAAAAAAGTCACAAGAGTTTGAAAAATTACATCGTTGAACTCTTTGATAATGATTTGGTGGCTCTGAAAAAGGCTGTTTTGTTTGGTTGTTGGGTATTGTTTGTTCACTTCACCATCGTTTACAATCGAGTGATGATGACAGAAGGATGGTGATTAGTCTTTGGATGGTGCGTATCACGACAGAAGATGCCGGAGTGAAATGATATATGACGAAAGCCGCCCTTTGTGGTCCTGGACAAGTTGACTCTTGTGTTCTGTATGCATGAAATGAAGAAACAAAAAACTCACCAATGTAATACACTGCGTTTTACAACTATAGAACCACTCATTTTTTCTGTGTTTCCAGGAATATGTAAGAAGTCGGTTGAATTGAAGTATATAGTGTTGGATATAATAACCATCTTCATTTGAAAGACTGGCCATTCGAACTTTATTGTTGTGTTCAGGCGTGAAACAATGAAGATAGTTATTATATCCTACAATTCAATCACTTCAAATACTTCAATTTAACCGACTTCTTACATAGCTCTGGAAACTCAGAAAAAAATGAGTGGTTCTATAGTTGTGAAACGCAGCGTATAAGGTAATTATCACTATCCACAATCATCAATTTTTCTAAACACAAAGAAAACATGTTACTTTATCATAGAGAAAACACGTTTGTAATGGAAAAGATAATTTTCTTTTATAATTTTTACCTTCTGAGAGTGTTTATTCAATATCGCTTCAAACCCAACGGAACACGATACTATATGCCTCAATGCGAATTTCAATTGGGATAACAGCACCTAATACAATATGTAGAGCATATAGGAAATCACTTTTTCGAATATTTCTTCGCTTTTCCAATTTTTCGCGTCGCATGAATTTCCTTGGGTGAAGATAAATACAACAAAATGAACAGACTCAATGGGATGATCCGTTCTCAAGCCGGAGCACACATTGGTTTTTATTTATGAAAATTGAAATAAATCTTTTCATATTTCAATTAATTTTTACCATATACTATATATATATTTTATATATCTCTACCATATACTATTTTACACTTACACTTGTGCTAATCGTTTTACTATACTTGATCGATCATTGATATAAAATTTCACGAAGCAACCAAATTTAAATTTCTTTTGCTAGGATTAGTCGCATCACACACCTCACTTGCAATACAAGAACGCCCCTAACTTGCTTGTATTGCAATGTCAATTTCCCCAGGCACCTTGGTTTTGAAGGCTGAAGTTTCATAAAATATTTTATTTTATTCATTTTCACTGTAATGAATTGCTATGAAGTGCCAATCAGAACGAGGTATTTCCGTTTGGATAACGGTTGAGATCTTTTAATTTTTCGATAGTTAGTTTCATGACATGTATTATTTATACAATGTGAAAAAATTTTATGGAGTGCCGAAATCGATTGACGCAAAAATCTCATCAATACATCATGAAATGACATGAAATGACACACATCGCATTGGGCTCGCAGCAAACAATCTTTGTGATTGTGGCGATGGCTACCACGACATCGAGCATGTTGTCTGGTCGTGTATCCGGTTCCATACTGCTCGCTCTCAGCTCTCTAGAGCACTGAGAGCACAAGGCAGACAATCGGAGATCCCCGTCCGGGATATCTTAGGTAGCCGTGATCCTGATCTTCTGCTTCATCTATACCTGTTCCTCCGAAACGCCGATGTCAACGTTTAATTATGTTTCCTTCGTTGTGTCCCCGTTTTATATCCCTCCTATCCGATCGATAAACTTTTACTTAGTCGCGGCAATACATACACACACT
Source organism: Toxorhynchites rutilus septentrionalis (assembly GCF_029784135.1). NCBI lineage: Eukaryota > Metazoa > Arthropoda > Insecta > Diptera > Culicidae > Toxorhynchites > Toxorhynchites rutilus. The sequence continues at coordinate 80,645,629 of NC_073744.1, read as the reverse complement.
CTTTACAGATACACGGGCCAAAAGTTGTGCAGTCCACTGATCATTCAACAAGAGCCAAAGGTTGTACCGCTCATGACAACTCTACACGAACTGATGATTGCGCCGGCTAGTGACCATTCTATCCTGGATTCCTCGAGTCGAGAAAGACGCACCACGCTAGATATGAGGTACAGACTAGGGGGGCGTTGCTGATTAATGGTCAGCTGCATCCCAATAGGAAGTATCCCGTGTCGGGCACACGTACAGAGCATTGGAGACAGCAACATCCCAATTACGAAAACACTTGTAATACTAACCTCGAGCCAACCGCGAGTAATCGGTTACATATTACTAACAGTAACGGTGTTGTCCAGTCGGGTTCCTCACGAAGAATGAAAGTTTGCCTCATCTTCTTTCTTTGTTTTTAAGAGGCTTTCAACTTTGCAGTTCATTCGTCTCTAATTTGCCTCAGCGAGATTCACTGTTTATATTCTAGACAAATATTCTCCTTCGTTCTTCTTCTTTTTCTTTGTTCACGGATACTTTACAGAGGCTTACGATTTCCCCTTCATGGCTCGTCGATAAGTCGACAAATGAACAGAACAAACGTATGGGGAAATGAGATTGCTACAAATTTCATCTATTCAAACCATATACAGAGTATGGTATAGTAATGTATACCATATCAAACACATCTTAGAAAATTTTGGGGATCTCCGTAGCCACATTGGTTGCGTGTTTACTTAGTAAGCGATCGATCGTGAGTTCAAAACTCAGGGCCCTCATTGACCATCTTTGTGTTATTACAGAATAACTACGTCCACGCAACATTCATCAGCGATTGGAGATCGATCCACGGTCCAAATTAGATCGATGCATCCATACAACTAGCTCTTCTCTGCAAGACCAGGGTGTCGACTACCTTGAAAATCCTTGAAAATCAGGGAATAACGGGGAATTCAAACAATGTCAGGGAAAATCAGGGAATATCAGGGAATTTCGTCACCAATCAGGAAAAAAAGAAATTCTGCCAATTAGAGTTTTGTAAGTTAGCGCTCGACTTTCGTGCCGAGCAGACGTGTTTCCATATCATTGTCACGGAAGTCGATCTCAAACTATATCCTAAGTCTCTTGCTAGTTCAAGTTTGGCGATACAACGGTAAGCCGTTTTGCGTCTTCTTTTTCGCCACGATGAATCGTCGCGAAAATACGTTTCGCATAAACTATGCGAATTTACCTCGAAAAACCGACTACGCGAAAATCCATCAGTTTTGTGGTACTACACATGGATTGAAACGAGACGAAGTGACGCGCATTCAGTGCAGCAGAACACTCGGCTGCGCATTTGTGAAAGTCACTAGTCCAGAGCAAGGTGCGTATAAATATTAATAACAGGTGAAGCATCATCGCCACTTCAATAGGAAGGGGAATACGGTTTGTACAGCGGAGGTTGTTTGTTTTGTTATTGTATGAAACGTCACTTTTGCATTCTCAAATGCGCGAATAGTCTGTGTTAAAAAAGTTAAATTGAACCAGGAAAAATAATTTGAGGCGCACTTTTCAAATTCGAGACCAAGTAAGTCTGCTAAGTATTTGATTATTGTTTCATAGTAACTTTTTACAGCTGCCCTTTTATTGTGCTGTAAACCAGTGCCACCACCACAGGTTCCCACAATAACGAGCGGAGGAAGGGGATATGGATTACTTTCTGTGGGAATAACGAATTCTGGTGTTCAGACCAAAAATTGAATCATTTTAATGCTTTAATGCAAGCAATGAGAAACGAATTGTGAAGATCGGGGGCTAAATAACGTAGACAATTTTTGAAAAATGGCAAGGTAACAAACTGAAATTAGCGACTGATATTAATTAATTTATATTTTAGCATTACCGGACTTATGAACCAGAATAATATTGAGTTCCCTCATACTCTCGAAAATTCATTCTGAGAAGAAAGTTTCCTGAGACTATATATCGGGTATCTGACATGTATTCATTATCTTTCCTGCTTGCGATATATAGAATATATATGAAAAATAGAACTGGAATAAGGGTATAAGCTTTTACAAGAATAGGACTTACTAGCTACACAATTCGGAAGGTTCACTTTATTAGTTCATAATCTAAATTAAACCGGTTTGATTCTATTTATGGTAAATTCAGAAGAAATGTTGATGGCAGTATATTCTCACTGCATGGTATGTGTGTCTAAACTGTTGATGCATGAATCTGGAAACCAATTTTATAACATGACGATTCATTTTTGAGATCCAAACTGTTATTCATATATTGTTGGAAGTGAAGGGTATGGCTTATCAGATTTATATGTTTTGTTGTTATTTACGTTCTCTTCTTAGTAGTTTCTATTTCCTAAGGCCATCCGGATCGAACTTTAACAGTAGCTGGAAAATATCAAAATATAATTCTCTGTCAAATATTCTCTATATTCATATAGAAGCATAATCATATAAATAATAAAAGCATGATCCGGATTCATGTTCAGTGGTTGTACATCAAAGTTACAACGCCAAATAAAAACCTGTATCATATTTTGCGGCACTTAATCCACCCTATTGAAATTCATTCAACCGGAAAATTTTCTCAATGTCTGTTTGACCAGATTCGGCCAAAATGGAGTTCAAGGCGATCCGAGCGCGGATCAACAGATGTTATGCAATGACATTCACCTGCAAAAGAATGACTGTTGAATGGTTCATTGTGAAAAAAAACATATTTTACTAACCAGTATGAGTTTGAATGTGCTTTTGGATGGCTGAAACTCTTTTGGACACTGCGAACAAGAATAGGGACAATTACCTGCAAAACAATAACTCTGCTGAAACCTATCCATCGTAACATATTTTAACCAACCCGTATGAAAGCGATTATGCTTTGGAGCGATGAAAAACTGATAAACTCTTTTGGGCAGAAGAATTGGAACGTTTACCTGCAATCAAACTGAATTTCTGCTGAATTATTCATTTTAGAAAAACATGTTTTACCAACCCGCATGAATTCGAATGTTTCCTTAAAGCGTTGTAGAACAATTAAACGTATTCGGACACTATGGACAAGGATTGGGACGTTCACCTGCAATGGGATGATCCTGCTGATTGGATGATTGAATAGCCCTCGTTTTAACTAACCTGTATGAGTTCCAAATTTCAATTTGAGTTCGTATTTCGAACAAAAAGGTTTTTCACACTTTTCCAATTTTAATAGTTTTTTTCTGAAATACATTACCAGTCAATGTTTATAAAATGAAAAAAAACATCATATTTTCATCCGTGTGTAGTCGTATATGGTCCTTCATCACACCTCCGTCCGCGAGGATTTTCTTACGGAGCATCCAAATAACCTTTTATGGCAATCGGAATTATAAATGTGTTGTTTACTTTTTCGTCTATTTTGCTGATGCAAAAGAGCTTCCCATTTTCTCCTGATTAGCGTTTCGGCTTCTTGTTCGATTGAGCCCGTCTCGAAAATATTATCATTATTCGACAGCTGGTGGTCATCATTAACTGTGGCTCCATCTTGATAGCAGTTGCTTCAGCGCTGTGCAAAATCAGGAAGCATCTCTCGGGAATGTTGTTGACGGTTGTGTACTCTTGGCGTTATCTCTCGCACGAAGGATAATTGCTTAACTGGAGAGTGAAACTGCTCAATTTCTTCAGAATAGTTTCTTCTCTCGATAGTAAAGTGGAACCAGTTCGTGTAATTTGTTAGAGTAAAAGTACTGCTAGTTAGAGTAAAAACTACACTGATCACTGGAGTATGCATACGAATAACAAGTGCGACTTGCAACGATACGCTTTCTCAATAAACTTACATGTTGTGGCTGATAAACGCCATCTCCCTCTTCCAGTGAAATTTTATTCATCTGAATGAAGGTTTCTCGAATAGCTTTGCCGACAGCTAGGTCTTCCACTTTTCCTAATAGATTTCAAATAGATAAAATAACATTGCATGTTTCATTTAATTGAATAGTTCACTCTCACCGCTAAGTTTGATATCGAATCAATCACAGTACATATTTATGGTTCCATTAATCGAATCATAACGATACTTTGTTACCATTCTCGGTATGGTTTTCAAAATAACGCTTTTCTTTGAAGCCCGCAAAACCGATAATTCACAAACTAGAAGCAAGCTTAGGCTCCGAACTCGATTGTAAAGCATTGCGAATCTGTATATCTGATAACATAGTCGGCGACAGTCTGTTTGTAAACAATACCGACAGCAATTCCAATATGGCTGAAAGGACATATCGTATGATTGCTTCACCTGGTATATTATATATATATACACACCTTGGTCCAGAGCTAGCGCAAAAAGTGTGTGAGGAGCACGATAACAAGCATAAAGTGTCCTTCGACGAAAAAAATATGTTCTGCGTATCACGTTGGAGGATGGAGCGGTTGAGGTCAAACTGTTCGATCTATCGGAACGAGTGACAGACGCGAAAATAGCTGAATTTCTCAGCCAATACGGAGAAGTGATCGCAATACAGGAGCAAATATGTGGCTCTGACCTGTATTTCCCGGGAATTTATACGGACATACGGGTAGCCAAGATGGTAGTCAAGCGCAATATCGAATCTTGGGTTACGATTGACGGAGAACGAACCATGCTGTCATATTTCGGTCAACAGCAAACCTGTCGTCACTGCCTTGACTTCAAACACAACGGAGTCACGTGCGCACAGAACAAAAAGCTGTTAGTTCAAAAATCATATGCCGATGTTACAAAACAGCCAGCTGCAGCATCACGAGCAGCGACGAAATCGAAACTGCCGACAAATACCACAAAACTCTCAGAACCCATGGGCACAATGCCACCACCGAGTCCACCCAGGCAACAAAAACAGGAAGTGGGTTATATCTATGGTATAACCGCAAGGGTGACGTAGGACTCTCGTTGATATAGAGATCATTTGTATGAAGTTGAATCTGAATTCATTCTGAATGAATGAATATTTGGAGAACTTCGAAAACGAGAGCGTTACGTTGGAGGCACAAGGTTTTATGCATCCAATATTGGATACGGAAATATCCTACTGATGGGGAAGAATAATCTTCAGAAGCTATCCTGTTGATTGCGATTGATTGAAAAACCACAAAACCAAATGTATTTGGTCACAGTGTTACATGGATACAAAACATTCAATTAAACTCTTTCACATGAATATATTTTGAAAATTCCCAGAGGAACTGGCAGATTATTTTCAGTAACGATTAGTTATTTCCACATTTTCCTCGATACTGGAAGCCCACCAGTGGTTAATTCCAACTCGATAACCACCTGTTAATAGCACTTGATTGAAACATATTTGGTCACAGTGTTACATGGATAGAAAACATTCAATTAAATTCTTTCACATGAATATATTTTGAAAATTCCCAGAGGAACTGGCAGATTATTTTCAGTAACGATTAGTTATTTCCACATTTTCCTCGATACTGGAAGCCCACCAGTGGTTAATGCCAACTCGATAACCACCTGTTAATAGCACTTGATTGAAACATATTTGGTCACAGTGTTACATGGATAGAAAACATTCAATTAAACTCTTTCACATGAATATATTTTGAAAATTCCCAGAGGAACTGGCAGATTATTTTCAGTAACGATTAGTTATTTCCACATTTTCCTCGATACTGTAAGCCCACCAGTGGTTAATACCAACTCGATAACCACCTGTTAATAGCACTTGATTGAAACATATTTGGTCACAGTGTTACATGGATAGAAAACATTCAATTAAACTCTTTCACATGAATATATTTTGAAAATTCCCAAAGGAACTGGCAGATTATTTTCCAGCAATGATTAGATCTTTCCGGAACTTTCTCGATGCTGAATGGCATCCTAACGGAAAGAGTTCTGCGCGTGTATGTGTCGATCCTTCGCCGTCCACCTCCTCCAGCACGTTAGGCAACGATGTTGTCTTGTCGATGTCCTCACGAAAAATGAATGTGTCTCACCACCAGTATATCGCTTAAGTATGCTTTTTGTGTGTGATTGAACCGAGAGAAGGTGTGGTTTACGATGGCAATTTGGAAGGCAAACTAGAGGGGAATGAACTCTCTGAGCTCGGAACTTTCGGCGACTGAGCAATAATCGATTGCGGGCGCATACAATATTGGATACGGAAATATCCTACTGATGGGGAAGAATAATCTTCTGAAGCTATCCTGTTAATTGCGATTGATTGAAAAGCCACAAAACCAAACGTATTTGGTCACAGTGTTACATGGATACAAAACATTCAATTAAACTCTTTCACATGAATATATTTTGAAAATTCCCAAAGGAACTGGCAGATTATTTTCAGTAACGATTAGATATTTCCACATTTTCCTCGATACTGGAAGCCCACCATTGGTTAATGCCAACTCGATAACCACCTGTTAATTGCACTTGATTGAAACATATTTGGTCACAGTGTAACATGGATAGAAAACATTCAATCAAACTCTTTCACATGAATATATTTTGAAAATTTCCAGAGGAACTGGCAGATTATTTTCAGTAACGATTAGTTATTTCCACATTTTCCTCGATACTGGAAGCCCACCAGTGGTTAATGCCAACTCGATAACAACCTGTTAATAGCACTTGATTGAAACATATTTGGTCACAGTGTAACATGGATAGAAAACATTCAATTAAACTCTTCCACATGAATATATTTTGAAAATTCCCAAAGGAACTGGCAGATTATTCTCAGTAACGATTAGATATTTCCACATTTTCCTCGATACTGGAAGCCCACCAGTGGTTAATGCCAACTCGATAACCACCTGTTAATAGCCGCGCGTGTATGTGTGTGTAGCAATGTCTTCCCAGGGAACCGTTTGTGGCATCACTCTCCTCCTGATAGATTCCCTTCTGGCCTAGGGTGCACAAACAGGCTCTTGGTGACACCGTTCATCCGCGCTTTCATGATAAATAAAGAGCTTCACCGCAACAGCGACAACATGCTCCAATCGCTGTTCAATTAGAACTGAGTGGATTTCCGAGCGCCGCTCGCTTATATACCGATTGGTGATTTCAATAGCCTGTTTTGAAAGCAATTTTAAGACTATTGAAACAAGTTTTTGGATCAAAAAGTAACAAGTATATAACGCGTAGACATTTTATCTTTCGAATGAAGTGTTTATCATACCATTTCGTTCAGTTGTTTAGGAGCTATTAACGCTCAAAATCTCGGTCTCCGGCGTAACGCTTTCGTTTTCGAAACTTTGATTTTACACCCCGGTATAGAAATGAAAGACGTAGTCCTACGTCAAAACCGTGGTTATTGCCCCCTCCGATATCCATAGAATTGGAAACGGAAAAAAGTAAAACCACATTGTCGCAAACATCAAGTGCGATTGTGCCATCGGGCAGCGGGTCACTGAACGACCAACGAGTTCAGCGACCTCCTGCTAGCGGCGGAGTGGCTTACGAAACTGCTAGTAGTAAACCCGATGGCAACGAAATAGACTGCTCCTCGTCGTCAGCATCCAGCCGAAGACAACGATCCTTATCAAATCCAGAAGCAGTACCCGTATCTATAAGTTCGATTCAGCTATCGGACAGAGGGTTACTGGACGCTGTGCAAGTACAGCGACCCTCTGCAAGCAGCGGAGTAGTGCGCAAGACAGGGTGTGGAAAGACCGACGGTAATGAAACCGACGCTTCGGCAATTTTATTAACGAGTCGAAGACTGCGTGCTCGATAGTCGGGCAAAAAACGACGAGAAGAGAGCGATGACGAGCGGGTCGAACAAAACCAGCAATGACTCAGTTCGTCAGTTATAACATCGCTACTCTCAACATAAACACAATCACCAACCACATCAAGATTGACGCCCTACGAACCTTCTGTCGCACGATGGAATTCGACATCGTATTTCTCCAAGAAGTGGAGAACGAACATGTCACACTACCCGGCTACAACCTAGTGTGCAATGTGGATCACACAAGAAGGGGAACAGCAATAGCGCTAAGAGACCACATCCAATTCGCAAATATAGAGAAAAGCTTGGATGGTCGCCTAATCGCACTGAGAGTACAGGGAACGACTCTCTGTAATATTTACGCGCCGTCGGGATCTGCACTACGAGCCGAGAGAGAGCGCTTTTTCAACGGCACGATTGCATATTATCTCCGGCACAACACCGAGCACGTGATACTGGCCGGTGATTTTAACTGCGTGCTGCGGCCATGTGATGCAACACACAACAACACAAGCCCTGCTCTACAGACGACTGTACAGTAACTTTCATTACACGACATATGGGTTAAGCTCTACCCTACAACTCCTGCACCAACGTACATAACGTATAACGCGACATCCAGGCTTGATCGGATGTACGTCAGCAACGGACTCTGTGAGCATCTGAGAAATACCACTATTTAGGTATGCTCCTTCACAGACCACAAAGCTCTAACTGCGCGAATTTGCCTCCCCCAACTTGGCAGTCCACATAGTCATGGATACTGGTGTCTTCGTCCACATCTACTTACAACAGAAAACATCGACGAGTTCCAGATATGGTGGCAGTTCTGGACTAGGCAGAGAAGAAACTTCCCCAGCTGGTTAACGTGGTGGCTGGCATGCGCAAAGCCAAAAATAAAATCGTTCTTCCGTTGGAAGTCACGAGACGCATACAACGAATTTCATGCAGAATACCAACGTCTGTACTGTCAGCTCCAATTTGCATACGACGGATATTTTCGGAATCCTACCATGTTGACGACCATCAATAATGTGAAGGCGCAAATGCTCTCGCTTCAGCGAAAATTCTCTCAAAATATCCATTTATCAGCTGGGGGAAAGACGACGTAAAAAAACAACAATAACAGAGATTAGAAACGGAAGAGGTGAACTGCTACAAAACGATCAACAAGTCGAACAGTATATGTATGAATACTAAATCGCCAGGAGCTGATGGATTACCGAAAGAAATCTTTGAAAGAACTTTCGATGTGATACATAGAGAGCTGAATCTTATAATAAACGAAGCAATGACTACCGAACTGCCTCCAGAGTTCGTAAGCGGAACCATCGTTCTGGTGAGAAAAAGAAACGATATCGCCACCGCCAAAGCGTATCGACCGATCACGTTGTTAAATGTGGATTTCAAAATCCTCGGTCGGGTGATGAAAACTTGGCTAGAGCACGTGCTCCGAAACAATCGGCTACCCTGCGAAGTGCAGAAGAGGAGTAATCCCCCCCACTCAATTTTTGAAGCCACACTGGCTATAAAGGACCGTATAGCAGAACTCATAGCGAGAAAGATGAGAGGAAAACTTATATCATACGATCTAGACCACGCGTTCGATCGGGTTTCGCATCGATTCCTGTATCGTACAATGCTATCACTCGGGATAAACCAGAGTTTTGTCGGGCTTCTTCAACGAATTTCGGAACGATCCATGTCTCGCTTGCTACTAAATGGGCATCTCTCGTCAGATATCCGCATCGAGAGATCGGTGAGGCAGGGAGACCCGATGTCGATGATACTATTCGTAATATATCTCCATCCTCTCCTCACACGACTTAAGATCATCTGCGATGGTGATCTGTGCGTCGCTTACGCAGATGATATCAGCGTGATCGCAACATCCACAGAAAAAATTGAGCGCACGAACGAACTTTTCAGCCGGTTCGAACTGGTTGCTGGCGCAAAATTAAACAAAAATAAAACGACAGCGATTGACGTTGGAAGGATTGACGACAGACGTTTGGATGTACCATGGCTTCAAACTGGAGTGACAATAAAGATTATGGGGGTAGTATTCGCCAACTCAATACGGTTGATGGCAAAGATTAATTGGGATGCGGTAGCAGGGAGAATTGCGCGGAATATTTGGCTGCACTCATTACGCACACTAACACTCGTACAAAAAATTACACTTTTGAACACATTCATTTCATCGAAAATCTGGTACTTGGCATCAAATCTCGCACCGAACAATGTCCACATTGCGAAAATTACATCTGCCATAGGATCATTCTTGTGGAGAAGCATACCGGCGCGTGTCCCGATTCAGTAATTAGCTCGAAGCAAAGATCATGGTGGATTGAATCTACAGCTGCCTGCGATAAAATGCAAAGCGTTGCTTATCAACCGGCACCTCCAAGATGAAGACTATATGCCTTTTTACAGTGTTACTCGTACACAAATCAATGTTCAATTGGCAGATCTTCCATGTCTCAGACAGATGATTAGACAAATTCCCCTCCTCCCATCTTCCATCCAAGAAAACCAGTCCAGTGATCGCATTCAAAAGTACTATATTGAAAAAACGGAAATTTCTAGAGTGGAAAGAATATATTCGACAACGAATTGGCGTCGAGTGTGGAGAAATATAGCATCGAAACGGCTATCATCGGGTGAACGAAGCCTTATGTACCTCTTCGTGAATGAGAAAGTTGAGCACCGAAGGCTGATGAATGTTATGCAGCGTGCAGATGAAGCGAATTGTCTGCACTGTAATGCAGCGGTGGAGACGATTGGGCACAAAAACACAAAAAATAAACAAAACTATGACTTGAAAAAAAAAATTATTGTAGTAATTAGAATGTTAATTTTACCAAAAAAGTTGTATTTAACTAGTTTGACTCTTTTACTTTTTTTGGCTTTTATGTTGGCGCTGTTTTACTGACATTTGGAATCAATATCTACAGTCTAGATTCAACCAATTTTTATCCTTTTCTTCTTCTAAAACTATTGATAAATTCATGTTTGAAAATCGTACTATCAAAGCTGAGATCCTGTGATGCCTGGAAACAGTTATGTGTCACAAATCACTCCGCACTACTGAAAAAGTCATGGTTGTACTGAGAAGAATGTTTCATGACAGCCAAATAGATGAGAAGGTCTAACTAGAGTATGATAGGATGAGCTTTATGATGATGTTTAGTTCGATGAAACTTTGTTAGCTATACATTGTCGTTGGTTGCGACGAGTCTTTGAGCAAGACTACAAAGAGGCTATAGATGTATCTGAATGTCAGATTTTGGGATGAAGAAGAGACTGATTTGTTAAATCGTTACATGACGTCAATGTTCTTGGGACGTTTTCAGTATTAGAGATCATCTTGCAGTTTTTAAAGAAGGCCTATACATATTTGAACAAACTTCTTCTTGTGTCGATGGGCGGTCATATTACGCGAGCTGCAACGGGTCTTCAATGGAGAAGAAAAACTCTTGTGTTTGGGTAGCTTCGGATTGCATTTTCTAAACGGTTCCTCAAAGGATTGATGCGTCCAAAAAAAACTCGTAAAAATTTTACGACAGACAAATCTTGAAATTTCGTCTTCAAATAAAAAATGGAGGGGTAACGATTCGAGAAGCTTTTGACTATTGACTTTTCTGATATTTGACAGATTTTGGATGAATCAGTGGAGCTCCAACAGACTTATTACTGAAACAATATTGCTAGCAACATAAACATGTTTGCTCACTATGATCCGCAAATGAACGACTGGAGCATTTTTGAAAAGGACAGGTTTACGGAACTTTTTATCAAAAATGGTCTTTTGTCTCTCGTATGCAAACCCCAATGATGAGAGGGCTTTCCCATTAATAGCGAATGTTTCTGTGAAAACATGTGGGAGGAAACGGTTAGAGTTAATGAAACGGCTACGGGAAGCAGAAGCGAGATCTCTGGAGGTAAAACGAATTTTTTGGAGAACGCTCGTTTTGTACTAGTTAAATACGCTCCTTCCAGATAACTTTGAACTGAATTATTGGATCCATTTTTAAAAATCTTTTACGACACATCTCAGTCGTCGTTCAACTAAATTAACAATCACAAACAATTCATTTATTGGAAAATATCGACAGGCGTTCTTAAATTTCATTGCTTAAGTTAACTGAATGTTTTAGGAACTACAGCTAAAGTCCTATTAGAGAATTTGATTACTAGTGTACATCTGGAATTTTCCTGAACAATTACTGGAAAATTAGGGAATATCAGCGATTTTTTTCGGATTTTGAGTCGATACCCTGATGACACAACATCGGGCTGCTGTTCTATAAATAACTCAACAATTATCAATCAACTGTCTCCGCTGTCTGGTCTAACTGTATAATGGAGGAACAGAATGAAAACTCTTACGCCTAAATGGCTACTGTGTAAATGTGTACCATATGCAATGGTATAGAAGGAATATTATAACGCCGAAAAATGGCAACTGTGTAATGTGCTAATTATATAGATATGATAAACATGTGCCATGTACACGATTAAAATTCGGCTCTATTACAGCTAAATGCTAATGAGCCTAAAATAAACAAAAGGGATAAAAAAAATCCGATTCGATTGGTATGCAAATAGTTAAAATCCGTTCGCAGCAAAAATAGTTATTAACGTTAACTTTATTTCATAAAAACGTGACCTGTTTTCTGATTTGGCACCCTTAATGAAAGACGTAGTTCTACGTCAAAAAATCGTGCAAAAAGTGCTCGTTTGACAAGCCAATGGGATGGTGTGGCATACAATCGTTAACTTTTTTTCACAAAAGAGACTATAAATGCTCAATTTTATGTGGAAGAATGTGTTGTGTTGAACGTTACTGGGCAATTGTCAAAATCAAGTTCAAGTAGTGTCTAAAAATATGTCAGAGTTCAAGATGAATTGGTCTGCGGCGTCCAGAAAGTGCATAAAGACTACTGTGCAGAATTTGACGAGTAGAGTTAAATCTAAGGATCAATCATTTTTTAGAAATCAACAATAAGCTCAATTTTGACGTAGGACTACGTCTAACCGGAAGATATAGGGGGTGAAATGGAAATCTAGGCACTGAACAAGTAGGAAAAAATGCAAGATTTGGAACGCTTATAACTCGAGCATTTCTCAATAGATCGCAAAGGTTTTTGCATCAATTGATAGGAAATATATCTACGCATCTATCATAACGAATAACATTCCATTTTTCTTGAGATAAATAATTGAATAATTGTGAAATATCAAGCATTGTCAAAATGCACTATGTGCCCATTTTTGATTGGTCCATTTTGTGCTCCTCAAATCGTACCGACCAAAACGGGCAACCAGAGCAGCAGCGAAATAGAATGAAACACGATTGGAAAGGAAAAAGAAAAAAATGAACAAAACATTGGTCGCAGTCTCACACATGCGTAATTCTCGAGCCAGCCAGTCAGCTTAAAAATCCCCGCTCCGCTGCCGTAACGATCATTCTCATTCAAACCGTACACCACATCGGTTCGCATCACAACACATCAACAAACCAACCCAAGCAGCCATGTCTGGACATGGTAAAGGAGGAAAAAGTGAAGGGAAAGGCAAAATCCCGCTCGAACCGTGTTGATCTGGAGTTCCCCGCAAGGGTAGCTAGGCCGAGCGCGTTAGTACCGGTGCACCAGTCCACCTAGCCGACGTTATATAGTTTCGGCCGCCGAAGTGATCGAGTTAGCTGGCAAAGCTGCTCGCGACGATAAGAATACCCGCATTCGGAACAGAACACATTCGGTTCGGTGGACATCAAGACAACAGGCAGTTGCAGCGAGTGGCGAATGGCAAACGCAATCGCAAAACGGCATCAGGTAGCAGAAGAAAAAAGTTTGTTCTTTATACAAACTGCTTTGGTGGCAAATCCAGAACAAGGCGGCATCGAGGGCGTTCGAAATGGTTTTTTTTTTCAAAACCACGAGTACTAAGTTTTCTAAATTGGAACCATTCCATAAAACAAGGCGCTTTTCAGGGCCATTAAACCTTCCAAAAAAGAGTTTAGGAAATACAGTTTAATGTTTTTTAAAACAATATCCAAAATAATAATAAAACACAAATTGATTTTTTCATAATTTGTTTGCCAGGATATGATGAGTATGTGAATTTGGCAGTTGTTCTGAGCTTATTGATTTTCACCAATTTTTAAATTGCTTCTAGATTGAAAGTACAGTAATTTACACTTATCTCGACATTTAGCTAATTGGACGGACTTGCAATGCGACATATTTAGTTGGAGATTTTTGTAAACATAGAGTTCGGGGTCCAAATTATGACCCCACATTGAAAGTCGACACTGTACCACTGTCATCGCAAATGTTTAATTACAGGTTAAAATTACCTCCAATCCGATACTGAGTGGTGGTAATGCGACGTGCCATTGAATGTAATTTACTGTAAAATATGTCACAAGCTGGATGGGAAGAAATTTTCCAACTGTGAAAGCTGTGGCGAGTGGCAAATGCAATCGCTAAACAGAATGGTTTAGCCGAACAAGATGGGGATATCGAGTGATAACAAAACAATAAACTCTTTAGATTGAAGATAATTTTGTGATCCTGAAAAGTACTCTTTTTAGCCTGCATGTGAATCCAACGAGCGAACAAATCGTAATGAATGTATTTTTCTTCTTCTTTCTTTGTTTTTAACAGGCTTTAAACTTTTGCAGTTCATTCGCCTCTAGCCCAGTGAAGAGCCACAATAAAACCAGCCCAGAGGGGACTGGCGAAAGGGAAACCAACAAAATCATTCATCAGATCTGTCCGCTCGACTCTCGGTTAAAGAAGAAGGTAGGCAGGGATCCTATGCTTCATAAGATATTTAATATATGCTGTAAAGAAAAGTAAATATTTACTGATCCGAGGACCAAAGCAGTAACGAAGCACAAGTGACCCAGCGAAAGGCGCGTTCCAAAACAAAAAAACAAAAAGGCCCTTCTCAGGAGGATAGGAAGGAAAGGAGTGGAAAGGATTTGGGTGGGATTAGTGGAGTGGAAGGGGGTGGGAATGTATTTTTTTGCCATCGCTCCCTTTTAACGGTCATTCGTTCGTCTCGTTGGACTCGCCCCTCTGGCTGAGTCTGCCAATTTGTCTCTATCCTGTGAGTGTGTACCGCTAGAGTATAAAACACGCGGACCCCAAAAAAATATCTTATTTTCTTTCAAACCGTAAACCCGTGTGGTTGTACGGCATCGGCATCGTGGACGTAACAAAGGAGGACAAGTTAAGGGAAAGGCAAAGTCTCACTCGAACCGTGCAGGTTTCCAGTTCCCTGTTGGTCGCATTCACTGATTGCTCCGCAAGGGTAACTAGGCCGAACGGATTGGTGCCGGAGCACCAGTATACCTAACAGCGATTATAGAGTTTCGGCCGTCGGAGTGCTCGAGTTGGCTTGCAAAGCTGCTCACGACAATCAGGAAACCCGCATCAAGAACAGAGCAGCTTCGGTTCGGCGCTCATCAAGGCAACAATTAGTTTCAGTGAGTGGCAAAGTGTTTCTCCGGCACGTCGCATTAAATGTAATTTACTGAACAACATGTCACAAGCTGGATGGGAAGAAATTTTCCAACTGTGAAAGCTGTGGCGAGTGGCAAACGCAATAGCTAAACAGGAAGGTTTAACCGAAAAAGATGGGAATATCGAGTGATAACAAAAACACAATACCAAAGGTTTTTTTCAGAACCATCAACATATTCATAAAGAGTAAACAGTAAACTAATCCATTTTTCAGGTAGATAGGTAGGTATTCACGTAGGAGAAGAAAATAAAACAATATATTTAAAATATATATTTAACAAAAGCTGTCCCCTTTGTATAGTCCTACATCACTCCGTCCCCGACCCCCTCACCACGACATTACCCACCCGTAATTTTTCATTTAAAACTTAAAACTTAAACGTTTGTAAACTTAATATTCTTTAATAAAATTCACTTTTGTACACATTTTCTGAACGTTTTCAGTTTTATTCGATGTTTAAAAGTTTAATGGCGGGTTTACATTTGTAAGTTTCGGCTAGCTCAGAGGTTATTATGACCTCAGGGTCGGCTCTTCACCGATAACGCGCCGTGGACTCACTTTTCAACGGAAGATTACGGAATAAAGTAGAACCACTATATCATGAGGATTCGTTATTCAATAAGAAGAGAAAGGTAAGTATCTTTATATATCTATATTTATTTCTTTTCAGGTTTAAAGGTTAGTATATTGATGCGGCCAAACAGGAACAGATGGGAACCAGGTAAGTCCGAAGAATAGAGAGAGAGATTTTGGCGGATTTTCTACTCACGCACGGTGCCCGCACACGGGGGTCGATCTCATCGGTTCCAGTATCGGTGAGCGGGGCTAGGCTCTACCAGACCTCACCGTACTGCCCTCAAAAGCGTCCAACCGACTTACCCGTATGCGTGTGGAACAACGATTACGAGGGGGGCTCGCTGACCACCGGCACTGAGGTACCTCCACCGTCGGATTTCTTCTGCGAGGAGGGCGGATGTCACCCGGCGTGGACGGTCCCTGGGAGCTGTGACTTCTCCTGCCCCTATTTACTCCCGCACTTTCACTTGAACTCTTGGTAGGTAATTCCAACTTTAATTTTTCTCGAATCTCGACTAGATTCCTTCGACGGTCCGTGAGCTAAGAAGGAGTCGAGTCATCCTTCTTTCCTTCAAAGCTCGAATTCCTCTTTCTTCTCTTCATTTTCATCTTTCTCTCTCTCTCTCTCTCTCTCTCTCTTTCTCTACTGCTTCCTTTCCAGCTATTCCTTCGTCATTCGGGACCGAAAATCTCCCAACCGAATGTTAGGTCTCATTGTACATATTGTGTTAGTAGTTTTACAATTGTTTCCGTTTTGTTTTGACAGCATACATTGCCTTTCAGGTAGGTATCAAAGTGGATTGGGTAAGTATGAGTGGGATTTATTTTAGGTTGCGCGATTTAAACTGTCATTCAATTCTTATTATTGAATCAATGGCTCTATTTTGTTCCGGTTGTTTTCAACCGTAACAATTATCCCTCCCTCGAGGGAAAAAATTACGAAACCGAAAGAAATATTTTGTAATTTTTTTTATATAATTATACCTTTTCCAGTACGACGCTGGCATAAATATTCTCCATTTTATCCTGTATTTTAATGTCACTTACATCAATACTTTTCATCAGCTCTTAAGAGTGGGAAAACTGTTTTGAAAGCCTGCTTCCTAACCTAGTCTTCACATCTAACTCAATTTCTATTCTGCTAATTATCTTCTGCTGGCACTTCGCAGCCTCTTGCTTCATCTCCTTCTCCATCTCGACTGCTTCCAGTAGCTTACATCGCTGTGGCATTATATCTTGAGAATTGAAGATTAACATTCATTTACCGCGTTCAATTCATTTAGAACATTCAACAAAGTCTGTTGTCTTTTCCTTGATATATCTCTCAAGGGAACAGGACTACGTTCTGAAGGAACATCTGAAATTTTGGGCCCTTCGAGACAAACTCATCATCAAACTACATGATAATTCCTTTAATTTCCCTCGTTTTGAGATGTACTCATTGTTCATAAATTTTTCTCTGAACCGAGGATAATACGGCCTAATAGTAAACATACTTTAGACCTGCACTTCGAGACTCACTCGTCGTCGAAGTATGAACATTCAAGTTCAAGTTCATTGATGATTTTCATAATTTTCCATAAACTCTGTTGTTTTATAATTCAGAGATATTTAATATTTATTAGCATTCAAAAACTACTATATTTATTAGATATATTAATGATTTCATCCAGAAATGTTATTGCGAGAGCTCAAACAAAACTCGCCATATTGATCCTGTGTGTGTCCCCCGCGACAAGATGTGAGCCGGATCTCTTATCAGTAATAATGATAAAAGGATGGCGGGATATTAACAATAGGAGCCCAGTGGCGGGATAAATAGCTGTCATGTTCAACAATGGCCCATGTTAGATGTAACGCCATGTGAACGAAGGTGGTTATCTGTTTTCTGCTGAATCCGAACAATTGGTTCGAAATACAGTTTCTATCTTCTAGCCTGGTTTCAGATGCACTGCTGGCCAAACACCGAGTAAGTTCCCGTTCAAATCTTCTAATTCATATGAAGAGGAACCCTTTCTACTAACTATCCGAGCAGGTATATATTGAGGGCCGTATTTAGCACTATATTTTTCAGCTGCGCTTGATACTTTCATATTTCTACGATAAACTAATTGTCCTATTTCGTATGCTTTATTGAAAGTTCGACTGCGAAGGTTATAACGCCTTTGACTTTCGCAATGTGCCTTCTTTAAATTTTTCATGACCAGTTCATGTATTTTGGAAAACATTTCTTTCTGCCGAGAGGCACGTTCTTCAGTGGTCAGATAAGAATCTTGATAAAGACGATGCTCTGACCCCTTAACCATCATTTCATAACCATGTGTGACGAAAAAGGGAGTTAATTCGGTGGCAGAATGAACAGTCGAGTTAAGAATTGTCTCGATCTCTGACAATCTACTGTCCCAACAACGCTGGTCGTCCTTGACGTAGGAACGAATAGCACAGTTTACGGTCCGATTGAGTCGCTCAACCGGATTGGCCTGTGAATGATATTTCGAGTTGAGCCAATGTCGAACTCCGAATTTGTCGATAAAATTTTTAAATTCCTTCGAAAGAAAACACGACGCGTTATCCGAAATCAGTACTTCGGGTGTCGAGTGGCGAAAGAACCACTGATCCCTCAGTGTGTTGCAAAGAGTGACACTGTCAATCCTTCGGAAAGGGACCAACATAACCCATTTGCTGTATAAATCTATCACAGACAAAATGTACTGATTCTGCTTTTTACTTTTAGGTAAGGGGCCTATAAAGTCCAAGGCTATGATCTGCCAGGGATGCGTCGTTATACGTTGTTGCCCTGGAGGAGGAGTCAACGCCATATTTGGGGCCTTTATCTCCTTACATTTTACGCATGACAGGACATGTTCCCGTACGTCACTTGCCAACCGAGGCCAATAGTACCGCTGGCGAATCCTTGCCAACGTTTTATCTATGCCCAAGTGCATGGCATCATCGTGATGTTCCTTTAATATTATCGATCGTTCCTCAGGACTGGGAACCAATTTCCAATCAAAACGATGATCGTGCACGTGATTGAGAACCGATACGTATTTGAATAGTTCACCGTCACGAATTCGATAGTCTACGAATGCGTCAGGATCATCCGAGATTCTCTTAAATTGATCCTGATACCAAGAGGAAGTTGAGGTGGCGCTTAAGGCTGCCACACTCCTAGATAGCGCATCAGGGACTACATTTTCTTTCCCTTTCCGATGCACTATCGTCATATCGTGTTGCTGTAAGGAGAGACACCATCGACTACACCTTGACGCTGTCTTCCATTTAGCGGTGAGAATATGTGTGAGGGCCGAAGAATCTGTCACTAATGTAAAGTGTGAACCTTCAACGTAACCCCGGAATGCCTCAATCGCCAGGAGCGCGGCTAAAGCTTCTTTCTCACACGCATGGTAGTTTTTCTGCGGAGTAGTTAATTTGTGTGAGAAGTAGGCTATAACCTTTTCTCCGTCTACTTGATTCTGCGTTAATACGCTCGCGACCGCCACATCACTAGCATCTGTATGAATGGAGAATTCGCGGGAAAAATCGGGATAGGCTAAGATGGGTGCAGAGATAAGGTTTTCTTTTATTTTATAGAATGCTAATTCGGCACTCTCGTTCCATTTTAATATTTTGGTTTTTGTTTTCAGCAAATCAGAAAGAGGTGCTGTTACATCGTTAAAATCGGATATGAACCGGCGATAATAATTAGCCATTCCAAGGAATCGCCGCATTTTTGTGATCGTGTTTGGCCTCTCGTATTCCACTATAGCCTTTATTTTGTCGGGATTAATCCGGAGACCATCAGTGGAAAGCAAGTATCCCAGGAATGACAATTCGTTGACACCAAATTTTGACTTCTCGAGATTAATAGAAAGATTTGCACGTGATAATCGTTCCGCGACTTCAATTAAAAGATTAACATGTTCCTCGAACGTCTCGGATACTACCACGATATCGTCGAGGTACACGAAGACGTTCGGTTCTAATTCCCCGTGACCCAACACCCGGTCCATTAATCGGGACAGAGTGGCTGGACTATTGACCAATCCAAAGGGTAGTCTGGTAAATTGAAACATCCCCTTACCTTGTACACTGAAGGCTGTGTACCGTCTCGAGCGCTTCTCCAATGGAATTTGGAGAAACGCCTCCGACAAATCTATAGTACTCAGGTAATTTGCTTTGGGGAGCTGCCCTAGTATTCGTCCAGGATGAGGTAAAGGGTAGGCATCACGCACTGTCCTTTCGTTGATCCGACGAGCGTCTAGACAGAGGCGAACTTTCCCGGATGGTTTTATAACCGGTACTATGTTCGAAGACCAATCGGAATTAGCTCTCTCAAGAATTCCTACATCTATCATTCTATCAATTTCCGTTCGGACTTTTTCCTGCATTTTAGGCGGAAAAGCAAATGGGTATTGTCGCACTGGGGCTTTGTTTTTCCACTCTTCCGCGATCTCGATTCGATGTTCAATTAAGGGGGTAAGTGAAAGTGAATCTTTGTTGGCTATCTTAAACATGGCCATTACACTGCGCAACCTATGTTGCTCAGTCTCTTTTAGAATTGTATTACTACAACTTTCGGTTTGTGTTTTATCGGAATTTAAAAGATTACATTCTTGTATAGTAGGCCGGATGCGATATTTTCTCCAGAAATCCATGCCCAGAATACAATCTGCTGCAAGTTGTCTGACTACCAACGTGGGAATAACTTTTACCCGGTTGGTGAATGTGAATGGAAGGTCCAACTGTCCCAAAATGGTTAGTTTGGTACCATTAGCTGAACGTATAATTGTTGTTGATGGAAGGTTTATCAGTTTAACTCGTTGAAGTTTCGAGTATATTTTTTCATTTATTATAGTGACTTGACTACCTGAGTCCAAAAGAGCTTTGATGACAATATCGTAAATTTTTATCGATACGAAAGGTCTGTTATCATACGGTTCTGAAAGAGTTATTTCGCATGTTGAACCATTTTCATTATTGTATAAATTCTCTGGAACGACTTCCCAGTAGTCGGAAATACTTTGTTCTGTGGGAAAAGAATTTACGCGGATGGGGTTGACGATCGGCGATTTTCGGTCGTCTGTAAACCGTTTTTTCGACAGTAGGGGCAGTGTTGGGTTTCGAAGCCTTTGAAGCCACATACCATGCAGATCATACCTTTATATTGCCTACATTGTTCGAGAGCATGATTGCTTTGTCTACAATACAAGCACTCATAGCTTCTCGGAGGACGATGCGAATTAATTAACGTTTCCAGAGTGCGTGTGGGTCTGGAGGGGCCTTCTCTCGGATCTTCTTTTCCCCCTTTAGTCGCGTATTGTGGTGAATGGAATTTGATGTGATTGTTTTGCGGTTTATCTTCATATTGTTCTGCATTGAATTTAAAATGATCGTTTTGACTATTTAGTTTTTGTTTCTTTGATTGGTTTTCATTATCTGTATTGAGGGAAAACTTCTCATCCGTCTTGCGGCTAAGCTGATTGTTTTGGTCTATTGGATCTGTGCTTTCTTCTGAAATTGCATGAACCGATTTATCAGTTCCAAAAACCTTTGGAAATAATGAAAAATTCGAGGCGTCTATTATATGACCTGCTTCCTGTAGTTCCTGTAGGCTAGCTACTGGTTTCCACAGCAGAGCTTTCTTGTAGTCAATCCTCATGTTTCTTTTAAGTATATCTAGTTTTTCAAAATCATTCATAGGAACGGTCATCGACCTAAACATGCTTTCCATATCATAAAAGAATTCTTGGAATGTTTCATTTCGTTGTTGTCGTCGTTGGTAAATTCTACTACGTACCAATGAATCTAGCTCTGGATGAACGAAGGATTTACGAAGTTCATTCACCAGGTGTGGCCGATTCATCAAACGTCCGGCGGATCTCATGGACATATACCAATTCAAGGCAGGACCAGTAAAAAGATGGAGCGCGGAGTCAAATAATTCAGCTTCAGAAATGCGTTCTGAAAGAGCCAATTGTGATACTAACACTAGAAACTCATTAAGTTTCAATCCTTGGTCAGTACCAGCGTATTTCTCTAATTTCCACTTTGAAACTGGTAATGATTTATAATGAGACTGACAATGTTGAGTTTCAGGCAAGACTTGTCTGTAATCGACTCGACTGCCTGATGGATTAAGAGTACCATATTCCGACGGATTGCCGTATCGCGACGTGAAAGTATTTGTATAGTGACCATAATTATTTTGATTCGGTGATGATGCTGAACTTTTCGTTAAGTTGACAACATTCATCATATCACGGATCTCGAATTCCCTTCTCATATACCACGGAATATTCTGAACGTGGGTGGATGAAATTCTAGTTCTCGATGTATAAATCGGAGGATTTGTCGTTAAGGTTGCATTTATTGGATACGACGTGACCACCGGTACAACGCGGGGTAGTGTATTCGAAGTGATCAAAGAAGTCGAGCTGCTATTCGCCAAACATGTTGGGTATTCTCTTGGCGGAAACGACTCTGAATGATAAGGAACTGAGTTCTTTGGGATTGTTCCCGTGTACGTCGTAGTAATTTGTCTGCTCACTTCATTCGCGTTCTCAGACAAGAATGTGCTTCTGTTTTGAGTGTGAGTATCATGGAATCTTCGTAATAGGTACATTTCTTGTTGGAGCATTAATAAAGCATCCTTCACTGGGGTTGTGTTCGCTGTATTTGATTCAATCAATCCTAATGTCTTCAACGAATTAATTATATCTGTCTCATTCACTGAAAGAATACCATTATCTGAATGATTTGGCTCGGGTAAGTATTGCGAAGTCGATGTTTGATCATGCATATTAAACTGACAGGTAACATTATTTGCGGCAGAAATCTGCACCTCGGTAATCTGGGTTTGTTGTGCCACAGAATCACGTTTCTCATAAAAGAATTTGTTTAAGTATTGCAATATTTTTTCCAGCATTCTATCAAGTTGATAATTTTCATGCTGTCCCACGTACCTTTTTAATAAATGCATGCGACTTCCCAGGTGCAGTAACGTTGACTGGCATCTGGGAGGTAGATCCTTCACAGTTTGCTTCACTAATTCGTCAACCTCATTATACTTTATCTCACACACTTTCATTTCTTCCTCTGGATCACGCTTCAAATTTTTCTGACTTTCTAAATTTTCTTCCTTCTCCTGTTTTAATCTTTCCCTCAACGACCGTCGCTTCCTGGCCATGGATTTGTCCTCGGAGAAAACTATCTCCCGAATCTCCAGTTCGAAATCTAACTCATCTTCATTTAGATGATCCACTCTGATATCATAAAAACGTTTATTCAAATCCCCCATTTTCATATCTTTATCACAATCTTCACACACTTTCCCTTCTAAGTTATCTATCACACTCTCTGTTTTTTCAAATCACTGCTGAAAGATTTATATTTAATGAATATGTAGCATGCAAAAGTTCTTTTTCCTATCGAGCTGAGCTGATGAAATGAATCGATTGAAAGTTTTACTGTTATTATGCAAAGGATTTGGGCGCCAAATTCGGGTTTTCCGAATTAATAAATTATTATGACTTTCTAAGAACGAAGTCAAGCTTTCCGCGATTACTGTCTAGTAAATCGTGAGTCTCCCCGAGCTGGTGAAAAAAAATGTTCTGAATCAGAAGGATTCAAAATATTTTTTTTTTTTTTACGTGGATCGCCAATTGTAAGTCTCGGCTAGCTCAGAGGTTATTATGACCTCAGGGTCGGCTCTTCACCGATAACGCGCCGTGGACTCACTTTTCAACGGAAGATTACGGAATAAAGTAGAACCACTATATCATGAGGATTCGTTATTCAATAAGAAGAGAAAGGTAAGTATCTTTATATATCTATATTTATTTCTTTTCAGGTTTAAAGGTTAGTATATTGATGCGGCCAAACAGGAACAGATGGGAACCAGGTAAGTCCGAAGAATAGAGAGAGAGATTTTGGCGGATTTTCTACTCACGCACGGTGCCCGCACACGGGGGTCGATCTCATCGGTTCCAGTATCGGTGAGCGGGGCTAGGCTCTACCAGACCTCACCGTACTGCCCTCAAAAGCGTCCAACCGACTTACCCGTATGCGTGTGGAACAACGATTACGAGGGGGGCTCGCTGACCACCGGCACTGAGGTACCTCCACCGTCGGATTTCTTCTGCGAGGAGGGCGGATGTCACCCGGCGTGGACGGTCCCTGGGAGCTGTGACTTCTCCTGCCCCTATTTATTCCCGCACTTTCACTTGAACTCTTGGTAGGTAATTCCAACTTTAATTTTTCTCGAATCTCGACTAGATTCCTTCGACGGTCCGTGAGCTAAGAAGGAGTCGAGTCATCCTTCTTTCCTTCAAAGCTCGAATTCCTCTTTCTTCTCTTCATTTTCATCTTTCTCTCTCTCTCTCTCTCTCTCTCTCTCTCTCTCTTTCTCTACTGCTTCCTTTCCAGCTATTCCTTCGTCATTCGGGACCGGAAATCTCCCAACCGAATGTTAGGTCTCATTGTACATATTGTGTTAGTAGTTTTACAATTGTTTCCGTTTTGTTTTGACAGCATACATTGCCTTTCAGGTAGGTATCAAAGTGGATTGGGTAAGTATGAGTGGGATTTATTTTAGGTTGCGCGATTTAAACTGTCATTCAATTCTTATTATTGAATCAATGGCTCTATTTTGTTCCGGTTGTTTTCAACCGTAACACATTAGGGAGATCTATAGCTATAGATGGATTTATTCACGTGAAAATAGGTGTAAACGGGTGAGAATAAATATGATACACTTATTCGAGGTATATATAACTTGAATAAATTCAGCATATGTAAACGCTTGTGAATTTCTCACTGATGAGAAATCACTAAAGTTGGATGCAGTTCTACTTTAGGTGAATAAATTCACCGAAAATATGAATATATTCATTATAGAAGTTCACGCTAGTGTAAACGGTTGATGCGATTTCTATAAATCTCATCATATTTCTTCACATGAATATATCACTAGTCTAAACCCACCCTAAGACTACTTTTCAATGCAATCCTTAAATTGCATATTTAAGGTACTTATATATACGGTAAAAGATGCATTCATCAAGCTCAGATGATCAATCAACTCTATAACTAGGCACAGCATCATAGCGTTCTCTCCATCCCATTACAGGTCATCGTAACGTTAAGTGGAAAAATCTATCCCGGATTATTTTTTTCTTCCTCTATGATGCGTATGGTGTATCTTTTGCACTCTATCTGGCTTATTACCGGTTTCTGGCTGGAAATTCCCCGTACGTTCTGCCGAGAGGTAATTTCTTTCTCTCTCTGCATATGCATCGAATGAAATTGGCTCACAAGTATTTGCCGCAGATAATCAATGTAATCATTTGCGCGACTGTTGGTATGGTATATGCTGTGAAGATATTGTTCCCAACCGTGTAGCTCATCAAATCGAAAGATGCTGATAAATAGAGACATGTTTTCACGTTGCTTCCAAAAAAAACTGCAATTAAACACTGCAGTTAACGTTACCATTAAATACCATAGCATATCAAAAATTTCGCTCGGTTAGCACTTCAATCTTTTCAGATTGAATTTGCATGTTTGTTTTGATTTTTGCTACCGTCAATAAAAAATTAGCAACAGCCGAAACCTCGGCTTCCAAACATGCTTCTACACACCTTGAATGTGCGCGACCTAGATCGGATATTAGCGGGCACCGGTGAGGTTTGTTTCATCGGAACGAAATCATTTCATTCGTACTCGACCCATCAAAACTGGTTCGATCTTCGTCATAAGTGATCACCATCGCACGTGTTAACAAGGGTTTTTGAAAGAAGGAAGCGGAAACAATGCAACAGCCTTCGATGTCAATATTATTTTCCAGCGGTTGTGCAGTCAAAGTTGTGGTTTTGTTTAGGAAAAACGACAGAATACAACAATAACTGGTAATCTAAAGATTACGAATCAGGAACTGCAGCTAAAGTGAAGCTTAACTATACGTTCCTTAATACGTTAATGGTGCTGATGCAGGTACCTATACGAGATCATTCACCTCCTAACTGTCAACAACACGCTTACACTCCCTCTTTGAAAGTCGCTGAATTGCATTGCAAGGACACGTCAATTGTTATTTTGTTTCTGATGTGAACTATATCATATTACTTGATCACGGACCGGTTCATTTGGAATGGAGAACAATTTTAGAGCTTGTGAAGGCGGATTCGAATTGTTCTCCATTATTATTAAATTTTGTTCGAAGAAGGGATCCAGTTAATGTTATTCGAAGCTCTGGACCTTTTTTTCCCTTTTATTTCCCTTAGTTTTAGCAAAAGAGGAAACATTTTTAAACTTAAGTATAAATATATTATAACAACATAAATTATAAACCTGAGTCTAATTTATGAAATATTGCTCTGTAGTTAGAGACAGACTGGACTTACACGTATCCTCTCCAGTTCAATGGGTATGAATTGAATGAATAAGAATATAGGACATTAGGTATATTGTTAGCAGAAGCGGAAATAACAGTTCGGCTGAAAAGTTCATAAGGTTGACGTCTAGATGGCGCCTCTTGCAAAAAATTACCAAAACAACACAAAGCACCATCTTTCAATGCGAACGTGTCATAATTTGACAGCAATCGGTCGATTGGTTCGTGAATTACAGCATTCAGAGTGAAGCAACTTTTGTTATTGAAAAAAAAAATGAAAAAATCACAAATCAATGAAGCGATGGAAAAATTTCATGAATTGGGCTTCGGATTGCTTCCGCATCCAACGTATTCTCCAGATCTGGCCCCAGCGACTATTTTCTGTTCGTAGACCTGAAGAGAATGCTCACTGGCAAGAAATTTAAGACCGATGATGAAGTGATTACCGAAACTGAGGCCTATTTTTGAAAAACCGAAAGAGTACTACAAAAATTGTATCGAAAAGTTGCAAGATCGTCCTCGAAGACAATTATGGTGAATAATAAAATTGAATTTTGCAAAAAAAAAAATTGTTTCACTGTTTTACCTTATAAACTTTTCATTCGAACTGTTAGTAGGGGAGGGTGGAACTGAATCAACCTCCTAAAATGTAAAGACCTTAAAGTACTTAAGCTCTTGTTTTTTTAACTATTTCAGCTTTAATTGTTTAGTAGACTCCTTCACTACCTTTTCTACCAGTTGGTATGATTTATGAGTGTAATAAAATGACTAATGAATAACACTTAAATCTGAGCTTGTCGTGTGGGGAGTTGGTGATTTGCTGTAGGAATTCTCAGATTGTGATGAACATTATTGTCAGTTTATAATTGATTATATAACGTTTGCATTAAAAAACTGACTTCTTTCGGATGGTGATAAAAAACTAAGACACGCCCTTACGAGCGGCCTTCCGACAGTTAACCGGAAGATTCGCCATGGCGGACGAAAACATGCGTGTAGGCATTTTCTTGAGTTCTTTCTTCGTTTTAGTTATCAATTCCTTCTCAGTTTCCGCGACAAAATTGTTGGAGTAGAGCTTACGTTTCAGATTTGCCCAGAAATTCTTGATCGGACGTTGGGCGGGGTCGCCGACTTGGGTATCACATCGATATTCAGCCGCTCCATCTCCTCTAACGATCGCTTCGAGTAGTGGACCAACGCCAGATCCGACAAGAACACCACGTATTCGCCCTTATGGTATTTCTTGATGAACAACGCAGACTTCCAGCAGGCTCTTCGTACTGTAAATTACCTCGTTCACGGCCTCGCTGATTCTCAGCCACAGTACCACCTTCTTTGGGAACTTGGTGTGTGAAATAAACTTCACTTCGGAGCTCGCTTCCTTCGTGGGGGAAGTAAAATACGAAGTGCCCTGCCAGTCGTTGCCAACCAGGTGAAATAGGCCTCGTCGTCCATCACCATCGCCACGTCGCGATTCGCCGGGAAAATCGACTTGACCATCTTATTCAGCCGCTGCCGCTGCGTCATTTCCTGCAGCTCCGAGACCAGCGGACGGGACTTCCGCTTCCTGTCATGTATGTCCATGTTCGCCAGGTACTTTTTCACTGTTTGGCCGGTTGCACCAATCTCCCGGCCAAGTGCACGCAGCGATGTAGCCATTTTTCCCTCGATCTTCCTCTTCAGCATCCTTTGGAGCTTTTTATCGCTCAGGATCGTCAGCCGTCCGGAACCGGGCTCTCTTTCGATTATCTGATTGTTGTTCAATAGTGCCAATATGTTGTAGATGCCGGAACGGGCGTATCCGGCTTGTGCCACACGATGTCCGTTTTCGACGCGGCGGGGTACCGTTCTTTGAACACGCACACTTCTGAACGTAGTAGCTTCACTGTTTTCGCCATCACGATTAGAGTTCGACTGATAGAGCTATCAATTTTTTGACGCAGTACTACGTCTTTCAGGAAGGGTGCCGAATCAGAAAACAGGTCACGTTTTTATGAAATAAAGTTAACGTTAATAACTATTTTCAATGTGAACGAATTCTCATGATTTGCATACCAATCGAATCGGAAATTCTCCAAGATTTGTTTGATATGCTATAAATTACAATTCGCGAATCTCTAAATGGTTTAAATTCATGAAAACTGGAAGAACTTCCTTTTTCCCGCAAATTTGTTCTACCGATTTGTGTGCTAACCCTACCCGTATTTCGAATGCTTATAACTCGAACATATCTTAATAGATCGGAAAGATGTATGCATCAATTGGTAGGAAATATTTCTACGCATCTATCTCAACTAAGAAAATGAAATGAACAATTGAGTAACTGTAAAATGTCAAGCGTTATCTAAACACCCTAACTGCCAAGTCTTGATTGGCCCGATTTACGGTTTCTCTAACACAGACTTCAGAATCGATGTACCTGTGGAAATCCGTTTTGTCAAAACATGCAAGTTGGCGATATTTTTTGGCGCTGGGTTTCCCTAATACGGACTTCAAAACTAATGTGCCTGGGGGAATCCGCTTTACAAATACATGCAGGTCGGGGGTATTTTTTGGCGTTGAGTTCTTTTGTACTCGCTTGTCGTTGTGCAGATCGGAATATGTTTCCTTAAAACGTACTTTTAAACTGAGAAGCCTGGGAAAATCGACATTTCAGATAATAAAGGTGAATGAACTTTCACGGTTCGAGAACTACGTAAACATGAGATGTGCAATAATTTCAGAGGGAAATGTAAAATACAATGATCGTTTAACAATTCTTCCGTTCACATATTTTAGTTGTCCTAGGCATCATATCAAACGTAAAAGGACGTTCCTGAAATTTATTTGTAACGAAGAACATAATCTATTACAAAAATTTCGATGCATTCTAAAATAATATTCGAAGTGGTAAACAAGTGGATTGCATAATATAATTGCGAAGTTCTACGTCGAAAATATGCGGTCGTGTCCTAGATACAACCCCTTATAATTTTTCTGCTAACTCATGGGTTACTAGGAAATTCGCGCAGTCCAATAAGAGACAGTATATTATGAGAATCGTCAGAATACAATTCTGAAATAGGATGGAGGATTGATGGTCTGTATATGATTTTCAAACACCTTTTCTGCAACAATAGTACTTTTTTAGTTTTGTTTTGCATACATGTCTCCATAACATTATTCCATATTGCAATATTGGGTGTATAGAGCAGAAGTACCTATTATAATAATATGAGTGAGGGAATCTCTTCTTTTTTTTAAATTTAATGTCTTTATTAGCTCTTGTTTGGCAATTCTAGATTCTTATTCTACATTCAAGATTCCTCGCACGCGTATCTACAAAACGTATCTACAAACGTTAAAATAATGAAATTTTCATACTGTAAAGCGGCTGTTTGATCCTAAACACATTGTAGATGCATGCATTACAACCCTCTCGATGTTGTGATGTGACAAATTTACACGATTTTATCGAAATAAACCTATAACTCTCACCCTTTTATGATTCTTCTGTCAGCTAGCAGAGAGGCCTAGCAACGAGGAGCAGGCTGTTATTTTCCAACCGGGGAAAAACAGTCAACAACAGTCTAATCTAGAGATGAAACGGATTTCTGGTAACAAATCCGGTATCCGACCTATCCGGCCAATATTTGATATCCTGCTGGATACTGGATATTAGACAAAAACAATAATTTCTCATTAAAAGAAGTTAAACATAACAAAATAGCTTCAGAGAACAGTCATCGGTGGCGTCGGCTGGGGCGTGCGAAGGTGGCGGACCCCCGGGATGCAGAATGAACCGAATATGTATGAATAAATTCAATGGCTACGATTGATTCTTTTTTTTGGCGGGGTGATAGGGGCTGCTAATCAATTCTTCCGCCCCGGGTGCGAAAGCTTCTCTCGACGCCACTGACAGTCATTCACTGTAAACATTACTGCAAGGAGCTAAAAAAAAGAAAACTTGTCAGTTGGGGGTACTGCTTAGAGTTTAATGACTGTGTGGATTCCAGAATCCACATTGACAACACTTCCAGCTTTCATTGTCTCACCAAATTCGCTTACCCCACAATTCGTACACACCTCGATCATAGCAACCCGACGAGCGAACCTCGAACTCGTCCTGACAGCTGATCTGAGCACATTACTCAGGAAATCGTCCTCCTTCTCGTTCCAGTCGTAGCAAAGGTAAGACGTGTGCCCGAGTTCCGGAGCAAGATAGTATACCCCACGGAGCTCGGTTATTTACATTGGCGATCCTGCCAGGAGCTGGAATTTTCCATTGCACGGCGCGTGAAGGTGTTTTTTTAAGCGTGGTGAGATAGTGAGTTGAGTGTCTTAATAAGTTTCGAAAAACAAAATTTGTGAAAGTGAAATAAAAACATGGCTGTCGTCCGAGCCCAACGAACTTAGACAGTTAACATGTATGCTATAGAGGTCCTCGCGTTAGTATTAATAAACAGCGTGCGATATGTGAGGAATTTAAAAAAAATAGGTTCACTTTGTGTCCGAGTTAAATTTTATGAAAAAAAACATACAGAAAAACGTGTTTATATTAACATAATTAACAAGTTTTTCAGAGTTTCTGAACACACCCTGCACGCTATTTTATATGTGGGAGTAATTTTCGTGCACGATACAAAAAAAAATCTAACACACCTGTAGTATAGGTCAAACCACGTTGGTCCGGGCTTAGCAATCGTGATCGCCGTTAGTTGGAAAATGGTTGAACGTGAGTGATGTTTTTTTTAATTTGCTTGTTGGATTTATGGATTGGGTGACTCCCACATGTTAGTCCGGTAGATGAAAGTGATGAACTTTTTTCCGCAATAGATAAGAAAGGAAGCGGATCGTGACGACTGCGTTAGGTTCAATTGAAAGCGGATCGTGACGACTGCGTTAGGTTCAATTGAAAGCGGATCGAGACGGTCGCACGAGGTGCAATCGAAAGCGGATCAAGACGACAGCGTTAGGTTCAAATGAGGGCGGATCGCGCTAAGTTGAATTGGAATTTATTTGTAAATGTGATGTAATAAACGGAAATGATGAAGATACTGGATTTTAAATATCTTTCGGGAAAAATATGTTCACGCTCCCAAATTTTGAAGAGACTCAAACAAAAATTGATGAGATTTTATCGATCGAAGCGGAATACGAAGAAGCAGAAAAGGTGCGGTACGATTTGGGATGCAGTGAGAATGACAGCTGCGGTATCGAGCGTGGTGAAAGAGATGAAACCACCTCTGAAAATGGTGAGAAGGGGAGAAGACGGAAGAATGTGTGAAGTTGTGGAGGTAGGAATCAAGGCGCCTAGAAGTATATCTTAAGGTGGGCCAACATGATAAAACCACTCTTCAGCCATCGTGGAAGTCTACTGTTTTTTGTTTGTAAACAAAACACAATATGCTTGTGGCCAAGCTCTCTCGTGATCAGTCTGTCTCTTTCACGCTTCAAGCAAATACTTCCCCATCTGTTTTCTTCCGTACTGTTTTCTTATATCGCTCCCCTAACCAACTTAGTGACGAAACGGCCTCGCCTTAGGATATACTTCTAGGCGCCTTGGTAGGAATATTTTGTTTGACCGTACACTAACGAAAAAAACAGACAATATCGAAGAGGAATCAGATGAGATTCCAAACCGAAAAAAAAACGTTGCACTTAAGACAAGAGTAGTCCCGAAAGATATTAAGATAACCAACACCTCAAGACAAAAAAAATCGAAAAAGAATGAAAAAATCGAGGGGTTGTATCCGAGACACGACCGCTTAAAACGTAGGACTACGCAATCAATTTTTTTTTTTAATTTGTTGGTTTATCATTTCGGATATTATTTGATAATACGGAGCTTCATAAATAACTCTTTAGTAAAAAGTTCCGGGGACCCTGAAAGGATTTAATGGTTTTTGTAGAATCATTTCGAGAAGAAACGATTCTTTCTTGCCTTTGCGAGAACAATATACTAATTGGTCATATGTTGCATTTTGTGCCTTTATATCAATGCACGCATTGCACTGAGTATTTAACGAGAGGCATCTTCAACACATCCGTCAACACAGCTAGCTTGCACTCTTCTCTTGTTTCTCCTGCTTTGTCATGGCTCGGATGGTTGGTATTAATTGCAATGCCAGATGTACTTGAAGTGAAATATTCGCTAGCGTTCACAGTTAAACATGAAATATCGGAAATAAAAAAGACTGAAGAGAGACAAGCTTTCCATTTATTCCTCAATTTTTTTTTTTTTGAGAAGGGAGGATTTGTGGATTCCAGAATGCACATTGACAACACTGCTAGCTATACCTGTCTCACCATATTAGCTCATCCCACAATTCGTACACACCTCGATCATAGTAACCCTCGCAACCCATAGCGAACCTCGAATTCGTGCTGACAGCTGATCTGAACACATTACTCAGGAAATTGTCCTCCTTCTCGTTTCAGTCGCAGCAGAGATGAGACGCGTTACCGAACTCCGGGGCAAGATAGTATACCCCACGGAGCTCGGTTATTTTCAATGACCACCAAAGACAAAGATCTTGATTGCAATTGATTTGGATACGCCAGAACATGTAATGCATATGAAATAAGTATATCCTTTCTCAGATCCCTAAAGTTCTTAGTTTTTTAATCTTGAATACAAATAATTGGTTGATGTTCTTTGCATATTCAAATTCGAAGTACTTACTCTTATTCGTCTAGTATTGAAAGTATTCCAGTGCACCCAACAACATTTCATCAGTGTAGTAGAAAATCGTTGTCAGAAAAAATCTAATCAAGATTCTTTTCAGAAAACATTCATTCTCTATCAAAGGATATTGATTTTCAAATATATTCATGGTTCATTATTTATTTGTAAAAGTGTGTTTATTTATCGCTAAAATGTAATCCTTGCAAATTTTTCCAGATTCGTATTCGCAAAAAAGACCGTGTTCCTTCAATCGATTATTAGTAGTGGTAGTACAATTATATATTCTTCTTAGAACTGATTTCCGAAAGAGTTTATGCTGGTAATATCGCAAGTTCAAGCGTTCAGAGGCACGTTTCCACCGGAGAACCGTACACCATCCGATCAGAACCTTCGCTATATTGCTATCGGAAAAACATCGACTATTATAGGTTTTGCGGTATGGCATCTCGACGTTAGATCTGTGGAACGAAGTGGATCGGAATACAAAACTACGAAAGAAAAACACAAGCTTAATAATTTAACTTTTTTTAATTTAACCGTTTCGCTTGAGAATTAAACTTCGAATGATATTGAAAGAACACACGTTTTTACACATTTTGTTCGTAACGGTTGGCAATACTTATACCGCTGTAAGATGTGTGACGTATTAAATAATACGGGATAGGGTTAATACCAGCACTGCATTTGTAATCCTTGCAAATCCTGGAGATCACGGCTTGCCTTATGTTTTTAAATAATGTCACACTTTTCTTCGTTGAATTCAGATGATTAAGCAGAAACTACTTACATTTGCAACTTTACATTTGCTGCCGGTCACGACTGGTAATTTTCAAACAACTGCAGAGCTATTTTATTCATCCGTTAGGTATCTCTACAATCCATTTATTATTAGCATATCTACAGTAACTTACGATGACTCTTAATAGATACTTAAATCTACAACAACAACAATTCGACACCAGACCGACTGATCAAGAGATTTTTGGCAGATGGCTATTGTTTGAGAGCTGTCGTTGCTCTCTGAATTGAAATATATTGTATTTGACTACAAAAACAAGCTGAAAACTGTTATTTAGCATCCAAGGATCACCATAAATCCATTTCTACCTGTTTCTATAGCTGTACAAAAAAAAATCAAAAATTTTCAAGAAAAAATCTAGAAAAAGTTTTTGTTAGGAAAACTTTTGTGCCTTGAATATGCACAAGTTGTGATGTATATAAGAGTTGTAGGGCACATATTTATCTACCATTTCATCAAAACATTAGATGACCATTTTGAGAAAATCGAATTTTAGTTTTTGAAATCAATTGTTTTCAGTTTAGGATTTAAAAAAAAAATTCAGTGTTTTTTTCTGAATACTCAATTATTATCCTCAAACTCTTCCATAGATGACTTTTTTGTAGGACTTACAATTTTCGAGTAAAAAAATTATTAAAAAATTACCAAAAATATTTAGCCCTTTCCATATGTTAGTCTGGATAAATTTTCGGAAAACTAAGTATGCCAAGTTGCTTAATTAGGTAAGGTCTACACGCCCAGAAAGTTTAATTGAGTTGTGAG
Source organism: Toxorhynchites rutilus septentrionalis (assembly GCF_029784135.1). NCBI lineage: Eukaryota > Metazoa > Arthropoda > Insecta > Diptera > Culicidae > Toxorhynchites > Toxorhynchites rutilus. The sequence continues at coordinate 80,611,191 of NC_073744.1, read as the reverse complement.
AGGGTCATGCCAATCCCATAGACGAGTTGGCGCGGAATCCCACCTTTGTAGATTACTTTTTTGTTTTTATTTACAATTTTAACAGAAGGCCAGCTATGCGTACACAGTAAGTGTCAAAGGTATTGATGCACTGTATTGCAAGTTTGTACATCATTAAAATTTAGAATAAAAATGTAATTCATCAATCATACATAGGTGGACATCTTTGCTACCCTGTGCGTCTTCCCCAACCTTCCACTACATAGAAGGTTGCCACTTTTGCATTACTCGATTCGATTTTATTGAGATCCATTTGAATTATTCTGGCTCTATCAAATTTCTGAATACAGGTATACGGGTGTATAGCAAAAAAAAATCGAAAATTTATTTTTCTGAGTGTGTCAGAAACTCTAATTTTGTTTGTGCCCCTTCCATGAATTCTTCAGCAGGCGTCTTTGTCTTCCGATGTAAACAGCATTGAGTTTCGTTTTACGAATTCGGGTTGCGTCAAAGAAGGTAATTGATTTCCATGCGGAATGGACACATTTTTAAAATCAAAATATAAATGAAGAATTCACTTTGTATTATCAAATCAATATTTTATTTAGATGAAAGCACTTTTTTTTGCAGATGGTGAAAAAATCTCATGCGAAAATTTTATCTAAAGATAATTTTATATTATAATGAAAAGTTTCTGTAAAAATATCGGAAATGTATAGACAAATGGTTCAATAAGAGTCATAAATACGTGTTTCAAATAATTAAATACCATGATGTAAACATTTTCATTTAAGTTTTACCATTTTAAAACCGTCTCCGTGCCTTCCAATATGATTGAGATTACACTTTCGAGCTTGGGATACAAATCATGACCCCGAATTAAAAGTCATCACCAGACGTCGACACTGTACAACTGTCATCGTGAATAAACAAATGGTAAATGAAAAGCCATGGGACGTCAAACACACGTCAACAAAATAGTCGAGCTCAACGACGAAAGTAGCAGCGGATGTAAACAAGGGATAATTTTGTGCTATTTTTCTCCAATCCTTGACGAAAAACAATTTTCACAATGATTAAACAGCCAGTTCTAGCCGAGCTGCAGTATTTTGTCAACAGCGTCTCGCTGTTGTATAAAGGCATTCCTCTGAAAGATCCGAGCGCGCTTGTCAAATGCAGTCTCCACCTGCTGGAGGATCTACCATCGACTCGAGATGCTGTGTTCGAGTACTTTTCGCTAGTGTTCAATGGTGCTGTGAAGGCATACCTTATTGGTGTGGAGGTAAGTCGGTTGTGAAAATTGTAGACCGAAGGTTTCTCATATTCGTTCCTTCTCAGAAAAATAATCCGGACGCTTCGCAAGATGACGATGCAATACAGGAGATTCACGAAGCCCTGGAACGATTGGTAATGAACGGACCACCAGCATGGCCTCCACTTGTATCGTCCTGGTGTCTGTGCTTGCTGGGAGAAATTTGCGACAAAAACAGTCGTCGCCGACCACTGGACATTCGAATGTCCTGCAACCTGTGGCTCGGGTGCAATACAATTCGGTGTCTGCTAGGGCTAACAGCTCTCTGCTTCAGCAAGCTAGACGACCAGGAAGTGGACGTTTGCATTGCGGGACTGCTCAACACTTTCGCTCAACATTCGCCTTACTTTGACTGGGTGGTGGCTCGTCTGGGAGGTTGCTTCCCCTCGAAGGTTATTTCGAAGATGCTTTCGTGCGGCTTGAAGCGGTTCACCGGAGAATACGATCAGGTAGATTCGGAGGTGGAAGTGTTGAGCTATTTGGCGGTCTCGAACGAGAACCATTTGAAACAAGCGATGAAGGAGATAATAGAGAGGGAGACGTGTAACAAGCTAACGATCCCGTATTTGCTACATCTATCAAAGAACTCCGAAATGCTTGCACAATCCCTAGCAGCAGTATTTTTGGATAATTGTACGTATGTGAATATTGAGAAGGGAAGAGCATTTGTGGATTTGATTGTTTTATTTTCCAGACACCGATTCACACCTGCAACTGATTCGAGTTCAATCCAAATTCTGGTCAAACAATTACAGCGCCGCAAACGTCGTTCATATTGTAACTGGTTTACTGCTGAAAATCAAAAAACGCTCCATTCAGGTCCTGCTAACTCTTCCGCGAATAGCGGAAAAGTACCCTTGGTGCCAAGAACTACTAGAGATGATATTTGTTGAGCTGGAAGCGATCGTTTTGGAGAAACATTCCTGTCCTCTACTAGACGAAGCCTCAAAAGAACCCTCCAAAGAGCTACTGTGGCAATCGTGCCTCAGCATGTACGCGTTAGTGCAGCAAAGTGCCGTCCGTCTAATACTGCTGGCCAGTCTAAAGTCGTCCTATTTTCTGCAGCAGTCCGTCGCCCAAATGATGGCCGCCACTTCTGGGAGCGTAGCGAGTCCAAGCAAGCCACATTTGAATGCATTGGTGCGACTGTTGGGTGGACCATACGGGACTCCAGAGTTGCCAAAAATAAAACCCGGATTCGAAATTGCGCTGGAAAAAATGCTGCTCAATCCGGGCAGGAATCAGGACAATTATAACGTTTTGCGAAATTTGGTGGAGATTGTGAAACTCGAACGCGATTCGTTCAATGTTCACCTCAAGAAGACGAACTGCGTGGGAGTGCTGCACGAGCTTCTTGGGAAACTGCTGGCCATCTGGGAAATGTTGATAGATAAGGAGAAGAGTGTCTTGTTTGAACAACATCGAAAGCCAGCTGTGGTTCTAGCCGACAATAAGGTATGTGAACATTAAATTCCGTGTCCTCACCTGTACTGATTAAATTTTCATCTAACAGCTCGAAATCAAACGTATCAAACGGGAAGACGGTGGGACGCTATCCGCAGACACGGGTGATCCCGCAACTGTCTTCGATCAAATTCACATGATGGCCAAACTTATCGATTATATGGAACTGCACGTCAAGAATTTTGTTCTCAACATGTCGGAAACCTTGAAACTCTCACATCTGACAGTGAAATATTTCTTCCTGTGTTTGCAGCAAGCACACGCCGGAGGGAACCTTACCTCGGAGGATGACGCCCACTTGCACCGATGTTACCAGCTTCTATCGAGACACTGTTCCACCAGGAAGGCAGCACGAACAGCTGCCCTGCGAGATATTTTAGAGGGGGCCCTCTTCATGTATGGCAATCTCTTTGGCTCGCAAACGGAACCCGAAACCGACAGTGCCAGACGATCAGATGATCTGCTGATAAGGCTCAACCAAAAGCAGGGAATTGCAATGAATGCTTCACGGGCAACGGTACTACATGCCGGTATCATCGGCCAGGGGCCGAAACAACCTGTGCGGACAGCCGAAGGGCCCGAGTGGGAGATGCAGAACCGACTGATCAGCGCCATCGTGGCCTGCTGCCAGGACTCGGAACAACAAAACACAATCGATGGATTCAGCTATGTCTCGTTGTTGCTGGTGGAGCTAGTATCGCCTGACGTTATGTACAATGGATTGCCCTGGCCGGAGGAGGAGTTCACCAAGGTGACGATGGAGCGTGATTTACAAATCCGACGAATGTTCCGGGACTGTCCCATCCTGTGGTCCATACTGGGTTTGATTGCCGCCTACCGACCGGCACTTTGCTACAGCTCGGTGCTATTGCGAGCGTTGTGCGCCTCGTCCCTACACCAGTGGCGCTCCAAATCCGCCGAAACGATGAACGGACAGAAGACCGAACTGATGTACGTTACGACAAAGCTGTTGGAGCTGCTGGCTCTCGGTCAGCTGCTTCCTCCACCCCTAAGCTACCTGCATATAGTGCTGCCATATTTGGATGCTACCGAGGTGAGTAGTCCGGGTAACGGAGTTACTTTTGTCTATCACACTCCAATGCACACGATTAATGACGAATCAACATACCGTGAAGTACCCATATACCTTTCAGCTAAGACAATATATAACGTTTGTATACTCTAAAAATTACTAAAAGTGCTACTCGCTTGGAATTTGTTCCATTACTGATAAACATACGGATGAGAGTGTTGCTGCATTCATACTCCCTATAACGATGGAAAGCATTTTGCACCTTTTGGTCCTAATTCGGTTCATTCTTCGTCTGTTCCTTTTTTCCTACAACCTGCAACTCTTTTTTCTCTGTTTTCTATCACTTTTCGTTTGTTTGATTCATTTTTATCATTTTATTGGCTACCACTGGCTTTCCAAGGCGGGATTTAGTAGAAGTTTTCGTAGATAAGAATAGCGTGATTTTTCTCCGGGTTACTTTCCATCGACGATTACGTTTTTGTGGATGTTACATTTTCAGTTTCTGGAAGTGCTCAAATTATAGAATACATAAACAAACTTACATAAATTTCACAATTACCTCCTGAAGATATGTCTTCGAATTTGTATAACAGTGACTCGACTGATCAACTCATGGAATAGATTTTTCAACCGATATAACATTAGCTTTTGCCCAGTTCCTGATTTGTGGCTCAGAAACGGTCGCACGATACTTTGGTAATTCGCTTGGAATGCATTGACCCATTCACGATCAGATAATCCTAAAGTGAAATACAGTATTTTATGTCAAGTGAGCGGAATTATGCACTGGCAGGTATAAGGGAGCTTCGCGGTACTTTTTCAGTTATATTCATAGTTATTGAAAAGGTGATCAAATATATTATTATATCTTGCTCAGACAGAGTGGACCAAGTGCTTGAGAGTAAAAATTGTAATTACTTAACTATTCATGATAGATTTCAGATCCAACCGTGGTCTTTGATTGACAGGGTGTCGACTCAGAACCCGAAAAAAAATCCCTGATATTTCCTGATTTTCCAGTAATTTTTCAGAGAATTTCCAGATGTAGACTAGTAATTAAATTCTCTACTAGTACTTTAGCTATAGTTCCTAAAACTATTTAGTTAGCTTAAACAATGAAATTTAAAAAAAATCTGTCGATATCTTCCTATAAATGAAATTATTGTGATTTTTAATTGAGCCTAACGACAACTGAGAAGTGTCGTTAAAGATTAAAAAATGGATTCACTAATACAGTTATCTTGAAGGACCCTTAAACACTAGTACAGAATGAGTCTTTTTTACTTTGATTCGGATTAATGTCACGAAACGGTTACGGTTTTAACGAAATGCTTTTTCTTGCAATCTTCAATCTCTCTCATGTGCGTTTTCTAAATTTTTCTTCGTTTTAGCTCTAGAGATTTCGCTTCTGCTTCCCGTAACCGGTTTCGATGACGTAATCGTAAACGATTTAAACAATTCCCCGCTGAGATGACGTTAAGAGATAAGAATTCCAATTCTTCGATCGGTATAGCTAATTTATTCGCGAATTTCTTCGAAAGTGTACATAGCACTAACTCACCAGCATTTTCGTTCGTCAGCAGGAATGTCCTGCTTTTGATGTAAATCTACCACTTTTCAACATAACACAATTTAAAATTCTGAAAAAATTCGACGCTTCCAAGGGACCCGAAACCGGAATCTTCTACGGTTGTTCCTGACAAAATGTGCAGAGTCTTTAAAAAAGCCGCTTTCAACGATTTTCAACAAATCTCTCCGTCACAGTGTTTTCTCGAAGCTATGGAAGACAGCTTCAATTTGCCCAATATACAAAGCAGATTCGAGACATCTCGTGGAAAATTACCGTGGTATCTCCATTTTGTGCTGCTTGGCTAAAGTGTTCGACGAATTAGCCAACAACGTCATCTATTCAGCGTCTCAAACAACCATCTCCGAATTTCAACACGTTCCTCACGACTCCGCCGTTACGAAACTTCGTCACCTGGGCTTCCTCACTGGATCACCGAGTGGCTGCGTCCTTATCTGGTTAAGCGACAGGCGTACGTCAATATCAGCGGGTCGCATTCTCGTACATCCCCTATCACACATCTGTGGCACATCTGGGGTGACATTGCGTATTTTGAAACGAGTAACTCGTTTCGAGATAATTCAAACTCGAATCGAATCTATTTTAGTATTATGTATCTTTTTCGAGTTATTATTCTCAGTGTACTAGATTTAGAGTAAAATTTGTCTCGAAAAGAAATTTCAAAATTTTGGGTTTGTAAACAAAGCAAACTTCATGGTTATTGCAAATATCAATGCCGAAAAACAAATTTAATTTGAAATTATATTAGAATTGTGATTGAAAAGAAAAGATCGCCAAATGTTTTTTGACGTTCGCGATAGTGAAGAAGAGAGCACGCTTATTCCACAGAGGCGAGAGTTGGGGGATAAAAGTGACTCTTTCGCTAAGTGAAAATGAGTGAATTTGTCTTATATACGTTTCCGATATAAATGATAATAATTATCCTTTTGTTTCAAAGTTTCGGCAGTATATCAGACTTAGTCGAAAAGCATTCCAAAATATTTCGAATACAACCGTGTTCCGAACAACTTTTACTACTATTCCTGCAGCTTTGTATGTGAAAAAATGTAAATCAATCGCATTTTCTCGCGGGGCTCTGGCAACCCTATCCCAACCAATGCAAATTGAGCGTAGGCAGCATAAAACAGGGCTCGTGCTTAGGGGGCTCACGTATTGTTTAATGTTTGGAGTCATATATGTTAAAATTTGATTACGTTGGATAGTTTCCTTTGGCAAGCGATGTTTGGATACCCATCCGGAAGCTTTCTTGGCGATTTGCAAATAAAATCTACTGGAGAATCGCGCGGAGCACTTCATTTTTAATTTTAGGTTATGATTTCTATGCTCATGATTTTCTATACTGGCTACAAAAAGGCGGCCGACAATCTCGAATCGAATTCGTATACCAAATCGGGCGCTTACCCCTGGAGTGTTGTTTCCATTAGCGATCTCGGTGTGATCATCAACAACAAGCTGCAATTCAACGAACACATCAACGTAACTATCGCCAAAGCGTTCTCAGTCTAGGATTTGTTCGACGGCACTATACTGCTCATTGGTTCGTAGGACCCTGGAGTATGCCGTATGTGTGTGAGCTCCATTTCACGCTACCCAAACACTCCGAATAGAGAGAGTTCAATGCATCTTCGTTTGTTACACCCTCCGCTCACTACCGTAGTCTAACCCAACGAACATGCCCGATTATGAAAGCCGCTGTAGATTCATCGCTCTCGAAACGCTTGCCTCCAGACGTTCAAATCTACAACGGCTTTTTGTTCTCGGTTTGATTTCGGGAAATATCGACTGTCCATCATTGTTGCCCAGTGTTTCGTTTTATGCGCCTTTCCGTCAACTTCGAGAGCGTGAGTTATTATTTATTAGACGGCACAGAACCTCTTATGGCCTCAATAACCCGTTGGATGTGTGTTTTCGTTTGTTCAATAGTGTCTGTGCAGTGTTCGAATTTTATATGTCCAAAAATATGTTCAAATATAGGATTAAGGTTCTATCAGTTTAAGTTCAGTCTGTGGAATTGTTCTTTAACATTTGGGACGTTGCAAATAAATAAATAAAATTCTAAGGTCACCTTTTTTTCATACATCCATTGGCACTCTAATGTATATCGCCTCCAATTATGGCTACTCATACGATTTAATGTTTGCTAGAATATGATTTCGTATAGATCGGTTTTACTACCATAAAACAGATGCTTGTTACTCCGAATAAGACTTATTCTGTAGTGATAAATAAAATCGAGGTTCCCACATTTTATACGATTTTTGATGTTTTATACGATTTGGTTCGATCGCACTTTATATGCGACCTCGAATATGCCAAGTTATGCGATTTAATGTTTGCTGGGTTATAACACTTCGTGATCTCCATGACCACAAATTGTGTCGCAAGTGGGATACTGTTGTCCGTGGTTCTATTTACGTTTGCGTTAGATTTACAACCAGATGGCGCAGCGAGTAAAATGATGATGTTGCGATTTTTTGTTTTGAAATTCGTTTGAATTTTTTAGAAAAATCGGTTTCAAGTATTCTTTCTACGCTGAAAAGGTTAGAAAATCATTATTTTACATTGTGGTACGGATGTTATGAAGAATGGGTTTGTATACTAGTTTTAATTTACATTTTGACGTAGAACTACGTCTTTCAGGAAGGGTGCCAAATCAGAAAACAGGTCACGTTTTTATGAAATAAAGTTAACGTTAATAACTAGTTTCACTGTGAACGAATTCTCATGATTTGCATACCAATCGAATCGTAAATTCTCTAAGATTTGTTTGATATGCTATACATTACATTTCGCTAATCTCTAAACGGTTTAAATTCATTAAAACTGAAAGAACTTTTTTCCCATACATTTGTTCTGCCGATTTGTGTGTTAACCCTACCCGTATTTAGAATGCTTATAACTCGAACATTCCTTGACGGACCGGAAAGATGTTTGCATCAATTGAAAGGAAACATTTCTACGCGTCTATCACAATTAATAAAATATTATTTTTCATTAGATTAACAATTGAATAACTGTGAAATGTCAAGCATTATCTAAACGCCTTAACTGCCAAGTTTTGATTGGCCCGATTTACGGTTTTCCCAACACAGACTTCAAAATCGATGTACCTGTGGAAATCTGTGGAAGCTGCAACCTACTTTTATCAAGGCATGCAGCTCCTCGTTGGCTTGCTTTTCAACCGTTCGCTGAGAGAAGGGCAGCTTCCCGCATTATGGAAAACTGCATCGATAATCCCTATTCATGAAGCAGGTGACGTTTACGATGTGCAAAACTACAGAGAAATTTCGATTCTGAGCTGCACGCCGAAAATTTTTGAAAGTATGCTACTGGATCTCATTTACCCATCTATCCGCTACATCATCCCAAACGAACAACATGGGTTTGGTCAAAAACGGCCTACTACAACAAACCTCATGAGCTACGTGTCTCTGCTGATTGAAAAAATTGAGAAAAAGCAGCAGGTTGTGCCATTTACGTTGCCTTTACGAAAGCTTTCGACCGCGTTCCTCACGCCCTTGTTGTGGAAAAACTGAAGCGCTACGGGTTTCCATTTTGGTTAACCATTTGGATAATTTCGTTTCTGACTGATCGTAGTGCGCACGTACAGATCGACTCGTCTGTTTCATCGTCCTTTTCTGTTACCTCTGGTGTGTCGCAGGGCAGTCACTTAGGACCACTTTTATTCGTACTCTTGATTCACGATATTTGCACTCTTCTTGAATCGCTCAAGTTGATGTATGCAGATGACCTGAAATTGTTTCGAGTAGTGACATCATTTATGGACTGCCGAGCTCTTCAAATGGATTTAAATAGATGCTCTGCTGGACTAGTGCTCAATAAATGGCACAGAGTTGCAGTCGTCAAAGATCTAGGTATCGTGCTCGACAGCAAACTAAATTTTACGGAGCATATTACAACGGTTACCGCTAAGGCTTTTACCGTTCTCGGATTCATTAGACGCCACACTCAGGCATTTAGAGATGTTTATTGCCTCAAAGCGGTGTACGTGTCTCTCGTACGCAGTATATGAGAATAAGGTGGCCCCATACCACGCTGTTCACATTGCTCGCCTGGAACGTGTGCAGAAAACCTTCACCCGATATGCCCGATCTTCGTCATCTCCCGTGGCGCAGCGACCCACATCTGACCTCATATGAAGAACGTTGCGCACTGATTCACTTACCGACACTGCAAAAACGACGTGAGTTTCTCCAGAAACTGCTGGTTTCCGATTTTCTTAGCAACAATCTTGACTGTGCAGAAGTTCTGGGGAAGCTTCGAATCAACGCTCCAGGTAGATCAACCAGACAATTTGTTTTCTTCCGGCAAGCAGCGCATCGTACTCTGTATGAAACAAAATAATCCTTTGGATGTTTGTTGTCAATGGTTCAATGAAGTGTATTACTTGTTTGAATTCGATATGTCCAGAGATATGTTTGTTATAAGGATTCAACAATTGAATTTCAATCTATTCGACAATTTCATGGCGAAGACTGGATAAATAAATAAATATTTGTTAGTCATATAGCTCGTCGGATACGCTCTGTTATCCGACGAGCACTCGGATCAGCAAATATTTATATGATTTCTACACCTCACTAAAATTATATATAATTTGTCCAATTTCTAATTCGCAGGTTGTCTACGTCCTGAAGGAATGTGTTTGGAACTACATGAAGGATCACGTGCCCTCGCCGGTGCTGTTCGTGTGCGACCCAACCGGCTTCCATTGGCGCGATCCTCAAACGTCTCGGCCTCCGCCACAGTACACGAACCCACTGCGCAACACGATGCAGAAGAAGCTCCCCAAAGTTGGCCATCTGTACAATCAAATGTTTGTCGTTCCCGAGCTGCGCAACCCAACCGCATCGACAACCACAACTGTGATGGTAAACGGGATCGGTGGTGGCCTATCGGCACCCGCCGCCACTACCAACGGGAACGGACCCATCGGGCCTGGGCCTGTCAACGGGAACGGTCATCACCTGGCGATGGTAATGAACAATAACAACGCAGCCGCACCCGTTGTGTTGGGGCCGATCGTAACGCTCGACTAGCAACAGTTCGATTCGTTTTTTTTGTAAGATTGTAGATAGGCAAAAATTTCACAGCACATTTAAAGATGAGAGTGCGAGATTCACGGTTCGGAAGAATAAAATTTGACTGGGCGAAACGTACGTTCAACTTGTTTTATTCTTTGTGTTCTCCAAACCAATTCATTGGCTGGCTCTTTTCGTTCAATGTTCGAATGTGTTTCAATATACTATATTTGAACATTACATGATTTTCTCTTCGCCAAAGTGTATTTTTCATCGTAGATTTATTGTGTACATTGTTTTTGTTTTCTTACTATTATAATAGTTTGTTTGATTCCGCCCTTCCGATTTTTTTAAATTTTCAATTTCTATGGCAAGGAAGACTTCTAAGATGAATCTCTATATTTTGATGTTGTTTGACATTGTGTTTGCGTGATCTATTCGCTATTTTTGTGTGTTGATGTGCCATTGCAAACACAAATTCGATGGTCACTTCTAGCATTGCGTTAGACCGAAAGACGCTAAAGCTTACCACTTTTCTATTTTATGTTTTGTTGTTTTTTGACTAGCTCAATTAGTTATCATTCAGGTGTTCAACTCGAAAACATCGTGAGGCTCAAATATATCAACCATTAGTACGTATTCAAAAGGAAACAGAAAAAAACCCTATTGCGATGATGTGAGACACCCTTATGTCAAACAGTTAGAAATGACGCGCGCGTTTGGAATAATACTCTGTTGATTTCAATATTTACATATTACATAATACACTAACAACAGGATGGCGGAACGGCATTAACCCCCGCCGTTCCCCACAGATTAAAAAAAACACAAAAAAATCTCTGAAATAACTTCTCTGACTATCCTACAACAAGGCATTTGTTTGTCTGTTTATTCTATTTCAATTAATAATAATTTAGTACTGGTTCTCTATCCGCACTCACACCGAGATTGACGCGTTTTTTTTCTTTTCTTTTATAAAAAGTCTCACTAAACTTAATACAGTATAAAATATATATATATAAATCTATATATTACCAACCCTAGAACACACGAGTACCTACCAACAAATGGCATCAGCGTCCGGCGGGATCCTCCCCCACATCCATCTAATCGACCTAATCGTCGTCTTCGTCAAAGTCATCATCCCCATCGCCGTTGCTACTTCACGACTGTCGACAGTGGGTCCACTTTTTCCACGATATACAGGAAACGGGTTTCCGTGAGCGAGATCGCTTGGAATTGCCGGCTGCGGCTGCACCGGGAGCCGTCGAGTGGCGCATACTGATCTTGGGCGACAGGGAGAAGCTACGCGTCTTCCGTCCACTGTCCGCATCGCCGGCGCCCTCACCAGAATACGCTGCATTGCTCTTGTTGCTGCTGCTGTTGTGATGATGATGATACAGACTCTGGGGATGAGAATGAGGCTGCTGATGGTGGTGTTGGTGGTTCTGGTAATCATCCGAATTGTAGGAACGTGATTCCATCCCGTGCGAATATCGGGGATCCACGAGAGACCCGCTCTGCTGCTGCTGGCAAGCTATCTCTTCTGTAAGCAAAGAACTGGATGTTAACTGCTACTGTTTTGCTCGATGGGTCGGCGGTAGGAATCTACGGTTAGCGGTAAGTTGAAAAAGAAAACTAAAACCAACAAACAAAATCTAAAAATATATCACGCAACCGTCACTCAGAAAACTCAAACAGATTAGTACCAGCAGATCTTGCAGAAGCAAAAACTGCTATAGTCTCGTTCACTCACCGTTAATATAGTGCTCGGTGAAATACATGTTCGCGAGATCCCGTTCCGCCTCGTAGTGATGTGCTTCCAGATAAGGCAATACTGTGGAACGTCTAAGTCTGTCTCCCTTGAGGGCTGGTATCGGCACCAAAGGACCCACAGCGACCGGTGCACATTGAAACCATCTGATAAGTGAACACAGAGAATATATTTGGAGCAAAGATATATTTGGAACTGTAGAGTCCTTTATTTATTGTTAGGAGAATAGAGAGAGGGAACCCGAGCAAGATCGTGTATGCCAGAGCGCGAGAGACTTCAGTTTGAAAGTATCTATAGCCACGTACGGATGTGCGTAAAGATGTTGATCTTTAATTCAAAATTTATACCGCTAAGGATCTAAAACGGCCTCAGTTACAGATCCCATCGTTCAGAATGCTCTCTGGGAAATGGGCCAGAAGTGATGATGAAAAAGCAGCTACTTTTGCAAACCATCTTCATCATGTT